>NW_018406064.1:88233-89190 GCF_002113885.1 Mizuhopecten yessoensis
TCTCTCTCTCTCTCTCTCTCTCTCTCTCTCTCTCTCTCTCTGTCTTTCTCTCTCTCACTCGGCGGTGTCTCTGACCTTTGCTGTTGTGGGGACATTTAACCCTGATATAAAAACAACCGTTACTCCACGCAATTAAATTGTTTCCGTTTTCTTTTGTTTGCGCGATTGGTATTCCGTATTTTCCTACACCCGCTTGTATACGGATATGAAACCGCTGACTTGTTACCGCTACAATGGTCACGGTTGATTAGTTTACATCCTTTGTAGCAAGTGTTCCGATTGTTTGTTTCTATAATCGATCAGGTGTATAGATGTTTTTTGCCCACATGATGGACTTATAACAGGTGAACGTTTTGAAGATATGTGTGATCAGTATTACAGATGAACGCAATCCACCAGATGGATGGAATGGCGTCTGCTAACGATCGATTCCTTCTACTACAAGTTGCCACTATTGTTTTACTGCTGAAGTTTTCGGGTAAGTGCATTTACCTTTTATCATGTGATATAGAAACAATGGAACAATTTTGATTCCACTTTATTTCACGCATTTTGTCTTCTCCAATATTTAGACTCACAAACACGTACTCCGAATACCCGATTATCCGATGGCTTTACATCATTGATATGTTTCAGACAGTAAACACTGTTTTGAATGTAAATGATAGGTTGACTTTAGAATAAAGTGTGGCTAATTAAAAAAACATCCGCCACGGTATCTTTGTTTTTTATTTCAAATTCTGACAAACGTTTGCTAAACAATCTCTTTAAATCCGTTTTAAATCTATGAAAATGTACGTGTCGTCACAATGACCTTCCTCTAATTTGAATAGAGCTTCATCCTGAATTATTTGTAGAGGATATAAAATCCTGTGCCATTAATCTGTCCTTAAGGGTTATGTGAAACAAACAACTGAATCAGGTTTCATCAACTGCTGTGTGATACACATTTTTTTT
>NW_018406064.1:91197-104559 GCF_002113885.1 Mizuhopecten yessoensis
AAGTTCGTTAATAAAGAACCGTATGGTACATGTATCCTATGTGTTGCATTAGCATTGATAACGTAACATTTGCGTATTGTAGAGTTATCTGCTCTTGTGAGCAGGTATTGATTGGTATTGGGTATTGGTACCTTATATTGTATGATATATGTGTAATTTGGAAATTAAACGTTCAGATCACCAGAGATTGGCAATCAGACCTCTCTTCTTACAAAATGTTCCAATAGCTGGGTTTTTTGTGAGAACGTCCCTTTAAAACACTGTATGTGACAGACACCGTACGCGTAATACCATTTATATAGATGATTTAGATCTCATTTAGAAAGGAAAGCCGTAATGTTATGACTAATTTAGTGTAACTGTATATATCACTTTAAACGTTTTACCTTTGAAGTTACCTGAATGCGGTCACGTTTCTTTCAGTAATAGATCTGGGCCAAAATACGCTGTTGTTTATTTTTATTTTAAAGGCACAGTTATCTATGCCCGTAGGTAAAACTGAAAGTTATCGACATGCACACTTATACTAAGTTTCTCACCGTTTCTTATATCATTTTAATCTAAATGTAGAGACTAGTATGTGGTAATTACTATGATAAAAAATACATGCCTTTTTATGGAGAGTAAAAATTGTCTTTGTGAAAATACGCTGAAATATGGTTATCTTCTCAAGTTCGGATCGACACCATACTGAGATGGTACAGCATTATGCCATGATATCAGTAATTAGGAAACTATTTTTTAAAAATAGACATTTACAAAAAGTCATTAAGCATATAAAATCTGCAAATTCATCTTCGAAACCTTAATCGGTCTGATCGTGATATCACGGCGCAGGATATATATAAAATGCACAATGAGAATGTAACCCTATAGGATCACAGTACCACTCTACCAACACTGCCGATAAACGTTGGAGACCGTTTACCGGCACGACTTTAGCTTCGGTAAATCATTTTCGATATGAAACGAAACCTTACGTGACTTTTAATAGGAACATTAAAGATGAAATAAACAAACTATAAACAAAAGTAGTGTTATCAATGTAAAACTATAGTAGGACTACACCGGTATTTGTACGTAGGAGTTCAGATTGCAATACCATCGCTCTAACCGATTGAGCTACCTAGTCAACAGATGTAACCTGGCCAATTTTTGTCTTCAGTTACATCCAAACGGATGTCAAAGGGGCGGGGGTATATAAATAGAAAATCAACAGGTGGGACAGGTATCCTTAAACGGCGAACGTAACAAACATACGTGATGACATTCTTTAACATTGGGTAATATTTAAAGTATGTCAAAAATCAAATTCTTCTCCCACCTTCTTTGACTCATTAGTGATGATAGGGCCGTGAAGGTAGACATCCACATGTGTCTAAACTACTGATGAAGCAGGTACTTAAATTCCTTGATAATATATACTTCAGAAATGAGAGGGGAACTGGTTGAATTCAGATTAATAATCAGTAGAGTGTTTTTATAATGAACAATGAATCTATTTAAAGGGGATGGTGGTCAACAAGGTTACGGCAAACCTCGATGATTAATTAAGTGTGACAGGAAAGAGAATAGTGTGCTTCCACCGGAGATCGAACCCGCGATCCATAGGTTCCTAGTCGGACGCTCTACCACTGAACTAAAGAGAAATTCCCTCTAGCTCGAACCTAGAAGGCGACCGTAATCCTATGTACAATTAAAATCTTAGACTGGCCACCAGCCCCTAAGTTTTTATGAAGAATTTCTCGACTGCATTTTACTACTAGCTTATCTCCCCCTAATTTAGAACTAGAATCAGACATCCAAGTGATCAAAATTATTAGAGTTAGTTTTTTCTTAATTATTTAATATTTTAGAGACGGTGGCCAGTCTATCAAAATCTGCCACTTCAGAAATTCACCCGAAGTGTCTACCACCTCGTAAAAATAATCGTGGGTACTCACACATGATTTCACCCATACAATGGTAATAGATACAGTATAACGTAAATGACTAACAACGCGTCATACTACTGTGTCGTCTTTTGTATATCTAGAAATGAAGTTTTTATATCTTTTCCTGAATTTAGTATGACTAAAGGCATGCCAGCATATAGGTCAATTGAAAGATTAATAGCAAGAGAACCTCACACCGTGATCACACAATGATAAAAAAAATGGCGGAACTCCTATACATATCTCGGCTTCTAAATACTATACGATAAATACTGCAGATATCGAAATTGGTAAAAATATTAGGCTCTATTTAATTAAAATTTATTATTTTTATCAAAAAACATTCTCAGAAACATTCGTATACTTAATACTCAATTATAGGTTACAAATAGGTGCATGTTGAGTTTAATTTGCTTTTCCTGTAAAATTATCGCTCTGAAAAGACTCCTTTGAGTTACAAAATGCAAAATAGAAAAAAAAAATCCTCATTTAATAAATAAAACAAATCCCGATCCGCCATTTTGAATGATGTCATATGTTTAGTCACTCTAAACCGCTGAAGTCGTGTCGCATATGTGATATCGAAACGCTTCGGAAGGCTTATCTCGTCTGTACTTACTAAACATACACACAACTGGTCTATATAACCGCAGTTCAGGTGAGTATATCCCTTCCTGTCTCCCCTACAGCGTTTAAAACAGCCCTGTCATTACTGATGTTTGTAATCAATATCCCTTCACGCTCGTATGGCCATACATATAATTATGATGTGCTGCTGAATAATTGAGTGGTAAGAATCTAATGTAGTTTAAAAATCTTCACGCTTTGATTATCATACAGAAATTATCAATTTTAAAGTATGTTCCCCGGAGGTTAAGAACAGTACAGAGTTATAATATAACAACTTTGCTCACAGATAAATAATAGCATCCTTAGCTTCAACATATAAATATTAAATATAACAATTTTTTTATATTTTTTTTTTGTAATCGCGTTCTTGTCTTCGATATTGTGTCAAATAAAGAACATTTAACTCATTATCATTCTTCTCATTGACCATGCCTAATTCAATCATTTATAATTGTCGCTGTACAATTCTTGTATACTCGTTCAAAAATCCCGAACTTGCCACAATCGCTTATCCAATTTTCACAAAAAAATCTGATCTATTGATTAAATCAGCATGAAGTAAATTATTAACTTTTTTCCGGTTCCGGTAGACTCTGTAACCAACCGAGATTTCCCTACGATCTACTTATTCCCCTACGATCTACTAATTCCCCTACGATCTACTTATTCCCCTACGATCGACTTATTCCCCTACGAGCTACTTATTCCCCTACGATCTACGTAGTCCCCTACGATCAACTTATTCCCCTACGATCTACTTATTACCATACGATCTACTTATTCCCCTACGATCTACTTATTCCCCTGCGATCGACTTATTCCCATGCGATCTACTTTTCCCCCTACGATCGACTTATTCCCCTACGATCTACTTATTCCCATATGATCTACTTATTCCCCTACGATCGACTTATTCCCCTACGAGCTATTTATTCCCCTACGATCTACGTATTCCCCTACGATCAACTTATTCCCCTACGATCTACTTATTCCCCTACGAGCTACTTTTCCCCCTACGATCTACTTATTCCCCTGCGATCGACTTATTCCCATGCGATCTACTTTTCCCCCTACGATCGACTTATTTCCCTACGATCTACTTATTCCCCTACGATCTACTTATTCCCATACGATCTACTTTTCCCCTACGATCGACTTATTACCATACGATCTACTTTTCCCCCTACGATCTACTTATTCCCCTGCGATCGACTTATTCCCATACGATCTACTTTTCCCCTACGATCGACTTATTACCATACGATCTACTTTTCCCCCTACGATCGACTTATTCCCCTACGATCGACCCATGCCAGATTAGCCATTGATACGTTAGTCCTGAATGTAGTTGTAACGGCGTGACTCTATATTGGCTGGCTACACACGTTAAATATTTCATATCTGTTTTACTGGATCCCAAGGACAAAAACCGGATCTTTATCTATACAATGATTGAGATAATAAGATGCATGAGTAAGATTATAGTAAGGGTTGTTTTCACGAAACCGTTCTTATGCTCAATCATAGATATTTTGCTCAAACCAACTCTCTTGTAGTTTGACAAAATCATGAAACACGGTAATAAATGTGTAATCATTTAAACCGGTATTCAGCTCTAAGTCCCTCAAATATCCTTCTAAATCATTGACAAAATGTGTGTTTTTAACGATCAAGCACCGGAACATGAAATTGGGCTTGAACACATATATTGGTTATATATACCGTATGTCAAAGATAGCACGCATCACCATTAAGATGTGGTTATATATACCGTGTGTCAAAGATAGCACGCATCACCATTAAGATGTGGTTATATATACCGTATGTTAAAGATAGTACGCATCACCATTAAGATGTGGTTATATATACCGTATGTCAAAGATAGCACGCATCGCCATTAAGATGTGGTTATATATACCGTATGTCAAAGATAGCACGCATCGCCATTAAGATGTGGTTATATATACCGTATGTCAAAGATAGCACGCATAACCATTAAGATGTGGTTATATATACCGTATGTCAAAGATAGCACGCATCACCAATAAGATGTGGTTATACATTGTATATACCGTATGTCAAAGATAGCACGCATCACCATTAGGATGTGGTTATATATACAGTATGTCAAAGATAGCACGCATCACCATTAAGATGTGGTTATATATACCGTATGTCAAAGATAGCACGCATCACCATTAAGATGTGGTTATATATACCGTATGTCAAAGATAGCACGCATCACCATTAAGATGTGGTTATATATACCGTATGTCAAAGATAGCACGCATCACCATTAAGATGTGGTTATATATACCGTATGTCAAAGATAGCACGCATCACCATTAAGATGTGGTTATATATACCGTATGTCAAAGATAGCACGCATCACCATTAAGATGTGGTTATATATACCGTATGTCAAAGATAGCACGCATCACCATTAAGATGTGGTTATATATACCGTATGTCAAAGATAGCACGCATCACCATTAAGATGTGGTTATATATACCGTATGTCAAAGATAGCACGCATCACCATTAAGATGTGGTTATATATACCGTATGTCAAAGATAGCACGCATCACCATTAAGATGTGGTTATATATACCGTATGTCAAAGATAGCACGCATCACCATTAAGATGTGGTTATATATACCGTATGTCAAAGATAGCACGCATCACCATTAAGATGTGGTTATATATACCGTATGTCAAAGATAGCACGCATCACCATTAAGATGTGGTTATATATACCGTATGTCAAAGATAGCACGCATCACCATTAAGATGTGGTTATATATACCGTATGTCAAAGATAGCACGCATCACCATTAAGATGTGGTTATATATACCGTATGTCAAAGATAGCACGCATCACCATTAAGATGTGGTTATATATACCGTATGTCAAAGATAGCACGCATCACCATTAAGATGTGGTTATATATACCGTATGTCAAAGATAGCACGCATCACCATTAAGATGTGGTTATATATACCGTATGTCAAAGATAGCACGCATCACCANTTAAATATTGCTAAATATTGTTGAATACTGTTAGATATTGTTAAATGCTTTAAAATGTTTTTGAATATTGTTAAATATTGTTGAATACTGTTAAATATTCTTAAATATTGCTAAATATTGTTGAATACTGTTAAATATTATTGAATATTGTTAAATATTGCTAAATATTGTTGAATACTGTTAGATATTGTTAGATACTGTTAAATATTGTTGAATATTGTTAAATATTGTTGAATACTGTTAAATATTGCTGAATATTGTTAAATATTGTTGAATATTGTTAAACATTGCTAAACATTATTGAAACGGAAGAGAAGGTGCATTAAACATTTTCTACATTGAACTCAAAACTCAGAGGAGCACTGGTTAATTTTAAATTAATTTAAAGAGTAAAATGTGTATTTTGTGAACCATCGGTATGGAGTCTGTTTCTTGTTTTTCATTATGGTTTTCAAAGGACGCTCCTAGCTATAACGTCTGCTACGTCTAATTATCTATGACTTATGGTCAACAGGTAAAACTGCCGCGTCATAGGATGGATCAATACAGAGTATGGTGAATACACACTATAGTCATTGTCAATTAGGCAACTACCACTCAGGGTCTTAATGGCGCCTTTCATTATCTGTTTTTATGTTTCATGTTTCTCGCGGTAGTTATCTTGTATCTTTTCGGTAAGAAGTCAGTGTTCGGAGACTGTCAATCACAATAGGTTGATTAATCGATCCATATTACATTGTATGTGAATCATTTTTTTATTTATCAGTTATAATAAGCAATATGAATCTAACTACTTAAGAATTTCAGCCTGTTGCTTTAATTACTGAACATCGATCCTCATAGATACAAATAGAAGGATGTTATTATATTTTCAAAAAAAAAAAAAAATAAAAAAAAAAATAGTACAAATATTTGATAACAAATTTCTTCCTTACGTAATTACATTTTGGATGACGAATGGGTGTTTACCTGCTTACATCCGCTACTCAAGTAAATAAGTACTAGTACATTTAAGGTATGAATATCTAAAGAATGTTATATTTCTTCGCTAATCTGATATGTTATCTTTACGTACATTTTGTATACAAAACACTAATGTAATCCATAACCTATGATATGTAAGAAAGATAATATTGTCTCGTTACTGTTTTGCCGATTTCTTTTATGAAGTAGCATTTAACGGTTTTCTATTAGCATTTATAGTCAATATAAATGCAAACCGGAACGTGACCAATTTCACGAAGCCTGCTAACCATAGCTGTTGATGTTGATTATTTAGTCCTATTTTAAAGCATTTAAATATAAAACAGATCATGTATATACGAAAGAACACATTGTTAGTTCTGATTTATTGAATAGACCAATCGACAGACGGTCAGTAGTATCCAACTTTACGTCATAGTAATGAGTATGTCGATACGTTGGTCATGTCATTCATATCTGATATGAATGCGGTCTAAATTCCATAGGATTATGAAGTGATCATGACAATGCCATACGGTGGTACATATATGATAATGAACAGGAATCTGACGTGTTTTTTCCCCTCGCGCACGTGTACCTACATCTAGGGTCCCTCTGCCACATCTAGGGTCCCTCTGCCCTCTGCCACATCTAGGGTCCCTCTGCCACATCTAGGGTCCCTCTGTCTAGGGTCCCTCTGCCACATCTAGGGACCCTCTGCCACATCTAGGGTCCCTCTGCCACTGTACTTCGGTAGTTTTTGTGTTTACAGTAACCATTCTTTAATTATAGACATAACTGTAGCAATGGTTGTCCATTATACCTCCGTTGATCATATATATAGCTCAGTCGGTTAGAGCGAGAGTATCTCAATCTGAAGTCCAGGGTCCGAATCTCGCCCCAGTCGCCTATGGATGTTTACACCAAAACACTGCATTTGATCATATTCTGTTTATTGCATTTAAGTACTTCTCATAAAAGTCCCCCAATGTATGGTTTTCTTTTCAAACAACGATTTATCGAAGCTATTATAATGCCGGAAACACTGTTTCAAACACTTAGATACAATTGTACAGTATTTGGCAGTGGTACGGGGATCCTTAGACGTCTTTATCAATAACTGCTAGAGAATAGTTTCTTTTTGTTCACCGTTATTGTGTATAAGAGTTCATTATCTATTCACAAGTTGTTCTAATTAGGACGAAAAGTATATATATACATGTATGTTATAACATCTCCTTGATCACCGTCTACAATTAAACATAATCTGTTTGATCTGTAATAATTATGTTAACCTAATGAGACTTTCTTTAGGAATGTTTTTAAAGAGATTTTAGCCTAGATATTAATATCATAAAATCTACTTTGATTTCAAATAACAAGATAGTTAGAAATATGTATACCGAAGGTTTATTCATATCAATATTACACATTAGTTAAATGATAAAAAAATCAATGTGAAAAAGGACCCAAAATAACCCAGGGGGACTCCCGTCAATAATGGGCTCAAAACGCCCCTTACCACAAATGGCGGATTATATGTTTAAAACAAACTCGATGAAACAAGCTCGATACATTTTTTATGCATTTAAAAATCCTACCAGGAGCGTCTGCAAGCTTAGAAACGGTCTATTCCGTCTTTGCGTATTGCAGAGTTATCCTCTCTTGTGAGCAGGTATTGGTTATTACGTCATTGGTTTGTGTGAGGAAATTACGTCGTTTTCTCAAAAAATGATGATGTTACTCTCACAAACAAATGACGAAACAGTCAATACACGCTCACAAGAGCAGATAACTCGGAATAGACCGTTTCTAAGCTTACAGACGCTCCTGGTAGGATTTTAAAATGCATAAAAAACGTATCGAGCTTGTTTCATCGAGTTTGTTTCAAGGGTTGGGTTTTACCTTGCCGCAATGATTGCAGGCAATATATATACATCCAAAAACCTTACATTTACCACTTTGTTACTTAACCTTTCAATCAAACGTCCTATATAAATACCTCAGAGAGGACAGTAGTTCGGCTTAATTAAGCTTCTGAGTATTGGTACAAAATACCTCAAAAACATCTTAAATTTTTATTACGGCATTTACCTTTGGAATGTTTTATTCATTTGTAGTATTAATGGGAAATTATGAACCTCATAACGCTTAATGGTACTTTTTTAATTGTAAAATACAGCCGTCAATCAAAGGGAGTCCGTATATAAAAACTGATGTGATTTAGAAGCTTTAAATCAATGTTAAACGCACATTAAATCACATCTGGGATCATAAACGGGATAAATATATATTTAAAGGGTTGGGTATTTGATAGTATATATATATTCATTAGAGATATATTACCATTTACACTCGAGTTCACACAGGACTCATCCCATACAACACGCCCGGACCTGCTTCGGAACTCCTCTACGCACTTAGTGACAAGATAGATTTTAGCGAAAACTGTCTATTAAATGGTTCATAACACTTAGTGGGATTGTGTATGTCTTGTTATGGCTAAAAAGTCCGTTCTATGGGTGTTTTAATTGGCCATAGATAAAAACCATGTGATCGAATTTTACTGATAAATAGGAAAATTAATGTTTTACATTTTTTATCGGTCCATGTAACAAGCTTAAGTGAGAGAGGGTCCGCTGCGTATTGAGATACCAACAGGCATAAACAAACAATTATCAGAACAACATCAATAATGGTTTATTTCCAATGCTGTGTAACCAAGTGAGATATACGACTATAAACCGACAATTTCTAGGTGATTTGTCTAGAATCAAAAACGACCAGAAATCAATAGTCTCACGACATCCAGTAAAACCTCGCTATATTGTCACAATGTTCCGAGTGCGAAAGATGGCGCTGAAAAAAATCATATAAGCAAAACATTGCAGATATCTTCAAAGGATATAAGGAAAACAAGTATTGGCGCCATGAGATATGCTAGCTGTAAACAAAAAGAGTCAAATGAAACGAACTCATCATAACAAGAATATATTGTATTGTTTCAAGCAAAAATCACGATGCAGATATTTTATAGTATATTGACAATTATAGAGCAGTATATCAGAATTTCAATGTAAATTTGATAGGCAATTAGTATTATGTTAAAGCATTATTCTAAATGTTAAATGAGCGCTATAAATCAAAGTTTAACTGAAAAGGAACAATGTATGAAACACGAGGAACAGTTTATCGAAATTATATTGTAGAGTGGTTAATGACAGAATACAGGTATGTACAGACAAAAAACATCCGGTAAAATAACACTACATACCCACCAATCCCTAGTAAAGTAACACTACAAACCCACCAATCCCTAGTAAAGTAACACTACATACCCACCAATCCCTAGTAAAGTAACACTACATACCCACCAATCCCTAGAAAAGTAATACTACATACCCACCAATCCCTAGTAAAGTAACACTACATACCCACTAGTCTCTAGTAAAGTAACACTACATACCTACCAATCCTTAGTTAAGTAACACTACATCCCCACCAATCCCTAGTAAAGTAACCCTACAAACCACCAATCCCTAGTAAAGTAACACTACCTACCACCAATCCTTAGTTAAGTAACACTACATACCCAGCAATTGCTAGTAAAGTAACACTACATACCCATCAATCCCTAGTAAAGTAACTCTACATACCAACTAATCCCTAGTAAAGTAACACTACATGCCCACCAATCCCTAGTAAAGTAACACTACCTACCACCAATCCTTAGTTAAGTAACACTACATACCCACTAATCCCTAGTAAAGTAACACTACATGCCCACCAATCCCTAGTAAAGTAACAGCGATTGGTGGGTATGTAGTGTTACTTAACTAGGGATTGGTGGGTATGTAGTGTAGTAAAGTAACCCTACATACCCACCAATCCCTAGTAAATTAACACTAAAAACCCACCAATCCCTAGAAAAGTAACACTACAAACCCACCAATCGCTAGTAAAGTAACACTACATACCCATCAATCCTTAGTTAAGTAACACTACATACCCACCAATCCTTAGTAAAGTAACACTACATACCCACAAATCCCTAGAAAAGTAACACTACATACCCACCAATCCCTAGTAAAGTAACACTACATACCTACCAATCCCTAGTAAAGTAACACTACAAAGCCACCAATCCCTAGTAAAGTAACAGGGATTGGTGGGTATGTAGTGTTACTTTGCTAGGGATTGGTGGGTATGTAGTGTAGTAAAGTAACACTACATACCCACCAATCCCTAGTAAAGTAACACTACATACCGACCAATCTCTAGTAAAGTAACACTACATACCCACCAATCCCTAGTAAAGTAACACTACATACCCAACCATCTGATATATCTTAAAGCGAATTTTTTGTTTAATGTAATCAATTTATAAGTACATTGACATGATAAATACATATTGATATATACTAATAAAATAATATGTATATGTAAAATATAAAAACAGAAAAAAACCACTCTAAAATAAATGTATTACATGGTACCTTTTTACATGTGTTCTTGTGTGTAACGTACTGTTTTGTTATTTCAACACTGAACTTATAAACAGAGGAAGAATTAAACGCAATAAATAGTTAATAAACACGCTTTGGTGACGTTAACTAACGTCAATGTGACCGAGTTTATGGACACGAAGCCACGTTTGTGTATCCGTAAACAAACGTTTCGTGACTTGACACAAATAAAGCTGAATCTGGAACCAAAACGTTAATTAAAAAAGTGATTTATGTGAAAAACAATTACATATACATAAATCAACAACAAAATGGCATTAATAAAACAGTTGCAATAATTTAAAATCTAAAATATCCGGGACGTCGCTTGAGTTGTTAAACACTTAGGGAAGGTAAGTATGTATGTTGATAGAGGTACAAAACAGGCACGTAAGGGTAGGTAACTCACTGAAACCCAAGACGCGTAATTCTTAATAACACATACAACCTTTGACATTTTAACAAGAAGGTTATTTCTTAATTTGGCAATTATGTATTTTTAACTTATTTCAATCTAAATGATACATGTAATTAGTCGAAAATGGGGCCTTAAATCTAAATTATGTTCCGTCACGATGTAATATATTCAAATCTTTTGTGTGCTCGTCACAATCGTGAACAATAGGTAACACTTAGGGTGAAAATAGATGAAACCATCGACATTAAGGTTCAATAGAGAAACGTTTTTGCTGACGTGAAATTTATCAATTAAGGACATTTTTAAATTACATTACGCTGTGTTTCGAAAAAGATAATAAAAAAAATGCCGCCCAGGTAGACAATTCAAGAAAATAATTGATGTTCTATTTACAGTAATTCATTTGAAACGCTTTTGTTAAAAAACATGTAAAATGTGGTCTACATATTTTATTGCACATGGTCTATTATCTATGTTCAAGGACGGTCAATTATTGCATGTAGCGCAGATGAATAAAGTGTATTTGTAATGCAATACATGCTATTATCGAACAGATATCAGAGGACAAGGGTACAATTTGATTCTTGGTTTCTTAATTTCATAACCAATATTATTTGTGATGGGTGTGATGTCCTGTCAATTGGTTTTGATTGTATAACTTAACTGAGACCAGAGTTAATACGTCACAAGATGTCTGATAAAAAGGAGGAGGCAACTCCTATTATTTGAAAGGTATATGTGAGGGGCCCCCTCTTACTGTTAAATATCTTAAAATAATAACAAATGCTATAATTTATAAAACATATTGTTAAAAAGTGTTTGTTAGAATTACACAATGTGTGTGAATTTATATATATACCTCTTAAAATAGTATGATGTAAAGTTATAACATGCTCAGTAATTCATAAAAACACATATTGTTAAGAAGAGAAATATACAGGAAATACTTACTAATGTTTGATATTTTAAAATAACAACAAACACTACAATTTATAAAACATATTGTTAAAAAAGTGTTTGTTAGAAATAAACAATACGTATTATAAATGGAACTCTTAATGTATAATGAAGTAATTTTATATTATGCACAGTGATTTATAAAAACAACAACATATTGTTAGAAATGTTTAAGAAAATCTTACTGTTGAATATTATAAATATAAACATAAAATTTGTGTTTGGTATATACTGTAGCAAAACCTAGCCCTAAAGGGGAGAATGTGTACTTCATATACAATAGATTCATTAGTAAATGATTATCATTTTCAATCATTCTTTATGTAAGATTAAAAGCAAACAAGTGTCTTGGTTTCTATCATGAAACACCAAAACACCATTATAAGCTCCAGAAATATTAACTTCTACGGATAATACGGACAACTAATTAATATCGTTTTAATTGATATAAAATACATTTATCCAGAAAATCGATCTACGAACACCCCCTGCATGCACAAAGGACGATATTTTCGTATTAAAATAATTCTATAAAGATATAGTTCCCTAACGCGTGAATCTGTTGGTCAGTCTTTATGCTTATATAACTCGAGTCAGATCTTTTTCAAATTGAATGGAGACATTGTGTTTTTCAAATGTCTATTTTAATTTGAAAATTTCATTATAAGAGTGAGGTAAACATAAAAAAACCAGCTGCCACGACAATGGGAAGCTTTGATCACACATTAGATTGCATCATATCTTAAAAACTGTATGATTCAGAGTACCATTAAAATCACACACAGGGTGCTACCAACTAGTGTGTAACCTAAAATAATAGCCAGCTCATAAAAGGTTTATCCAAGGAATCAAGAGTGTGCAAATATGAGAGGAACAAAAAGAGTGTGTAAACCTTTAATGGTCGTGGGGAAAAAATGGTGTGT
>NW_018406064.1:106956-210291 GCF_002113885.1 Mizuhopecten yessoensis
GTAAGACCTAGTTATCTGATGCTGCTTTCAGGCGAGCCTTGAGAAAGCCTTGCAAGTCTTGCATACACATTTGTAGGTCCGCCAGGATTTATACCCGGAATTGTTACATTTATAAACGGTCAAACCGGTTGTTCCGCATAAACGAACAGGCCCCTGGTAAACAATAGTACACGTGCGTGCCGATGATATGTCAACACCCGATATCGAGATTTTACCGGGAAATGTATAATCACACGTACTTCAGGAATAAAGCTTTCCAATTCATTGACATAAACAGACTCACGGGAAGACAGTGACATGAGACCAGACGACCTCAAGAAGGTCATATAGGAAACACATGGAATGCGGACGTACCAACCTCATATGTGCATATCACGTGCTTACACGAGTTCATAAGCTGAGGGAGTTTCGCTCTGTCGATTAAATCGTGTTTACAAATGTAGTCTACTTACTCTGTGAAAATAATGTTTTGTAAAATATCAAGATACCTATGAAATGCATGTGTGAGGGCACGTGAGAACGGCATACCATGCGATAGCCTCTGGTCACATATGTACCTGACATGTAATTATAAATATACCGTGAGTTAGCGGACTGTGGAATGATGTCCAAAGTGTACATGACTGAGGGTAATTTGGTTCCATTAAAGAACAATAAATTGATAATTTTGATATCATATTTTTGATTTATTTCCATCATTTGTTATATGTAAACAGAGACAACTGTCATTGTGTAAATGTCATCCCTCTGCAAAAAGTTCCGATTTTTTTCAAGGAAGATAACTCTCACCCGGATCAAAGTGATTGTAAAATGTAAAATAAATTAATTATAAAGCCATTGTGTATATTTTGTTCAATTTCCCACTCTATATGTATAGATCTGTGTGTCCTGTTTGCTTTTAGCTTGTAGATAATCACTTTTATCCGTTCAAATTCAATAAAAAACACTTTGTGTAACATGTGTTACATATTTTGTGATAAATAAAATATTTGTAGGATTAATTATAAATGCTTCTTTTCATTTTTTTATTGTTTTTATTGTTCCGAACAATGCCACACACAAAAAAAACCGGAAAATATTAAAAGTGGCGAAAATTCAATTTTTTGGTATTTTTTCCAAAAAATTCCCCAAACTATCGGAATGTTTAGATTTTCATAAAATTAACTCTACATAGTTGCATAACCATTATATGAAAGTTTCAATGAATTTTGCTGGTTAATTGCGAAAGTGTGGAGCCACCTTAACACAATATACTGATTCTGTAGTAATTGTCTGACGCTTTGATATAATAATAATAATAATATACAACATTTATATAGGGCCCTATATAACTTGTAAAACTACTCTAAGGCACCTGACAACATATGAATAAAAGCATTTCTACAGATATATTCATGTCATTTGTTTGTTTATATATATATATAACAATACCGACTAAGTCAAGTGTCCGCTCATTGTAACGTGCCCGTTTGTTGAAAACAGTATAAAAGAGCCGTACTTGCTATGAGTAGAAAGCACAGTGCCTCCGATTATATTTTTTGCAGTTTTAGATTACTATATATAATGATTAGGGTAAGGTTGCTTAAAGCCTCGTTTGCTTCATGCATCAAGTGCGTGGTCTTTCGAGATATATGTGGTTTTTTTTCTTTTAATGTCTTTCCTCTTGTTTTTCTTCTCCNTAGAAAACCCATGTGGTAGGGCAAACAACTCCATACATTTCACATCCGATCAGGGAATCGAACTCAGGCGCTTCAGTGAAAGGCGAGTGTTCTATCCACTGTGCCACCCAGCGGAATTTAAATACCCCTATAGGTAATGGATATGTATTCATTTGGAGTAAACGTCGTTTTCAAGGAAATTGATTGATATATGATACATTGTTTTGGACTAAATATTTCAAACAAAAGCTGTATTTGAGACAATATCATCTGACATAGCTGTTTTTTCCATTATATTCTAATCTGTCTAGTATATGCAATTAAAACCTTTATTAAGAATACAAAGAGCATATCCTCTCTGATAAAAAATTCGAATATAGGGTAGATCGTATACTTTGGATTTCCAATATAGATTTCAAAGTTTCTTTCAGACAAGGACTATCTAAGACACTTGTTATTATATCGCTTTAATATTATGAAAAATAACCAAATACCTTCGCAGATCATGTCTCATAAATATTGTCCTTTCACCCTTCTCTCTCAATAACCATAAAAAACAGACCATGTCGCTTTAATATTGTTTAATAACCATACAAAACAGACCGTGTCGCTGAAATGTTGTGAATTAACCATGGAAAAAACCCCAGGCCGAGTCGCTTTCCATATATGTATTTCTCTATATTACTGTGACAATCAAATATGTAGTTATATATATATATATAATGTACACGCGGCTTTAATATACTTAAATGTTACTTGAGTTTATGAACACGGGGTCAGAACGCCTCGGGTATCTGCAACCACCGTGTCATGACTTGACGCAAATAATGCTGAAATATATATAAAAATTGTAATAACTTGACGATTTATGGCTCTATCTAATTAGCTTCTCGTCCCTATAATGTCGGGTTTTCATTGTCAGACAATGCCAACAGTTCTCTGGATCTTTAGCAGAGCTGTACATCCGTGACTGCCGCGTTCATTATTGTGTAGCAACATCGTCAACAGGTAAACAAACGATAATATAGAATGTCCCGTCACCTGTAAAAACCGCTCTGTAGGCACAATAAGCACGCTAGCTTTAGATAATACCCCCATTCTGTTGTTATTGGCCCGACGATGAAGTATGTATGGTTCACCTGTTAGTTGACAAAGTGGAACAATAATTGTTTTCAGGTGCATATACGTCCACATGTACTAAACAGTGCAATGTTACTTCAAAATCGGTATACAGTAAAAAAACCCACTTCGCGATCGTTTACAGAAAATGTTGGGCATTAATTTTGTAAGTAAAAGAAAAAGAAATACAAGGTATACGTGAATATAGAAGCAAAATAGTGTCTCGATATTATTATGAAAGGCCAAACACCATTATAATTTTCCATAAGATTTTCATCTTTTCAAAGAAAAATTGATTGTGATTAAAATATTGCTATAAACATCCGGAGTATAGATCTACAAGTAACTACAACTTGTGTATGCGCAATGAATGTGTCTGAATATTGTTGTAATTGTCGGAATGATAAACGTTCCTTCACCGTCATTTCAGTTTGCGAGAATATATTGCTATTGTCATTATCTGATAAAGCTAGTTGTTTTCTACAGTTATATACATGTTACACGGCAGTTTAGTCAGAACAACATGTCACGTTATACTTTGCATGGAGTTTTCATATCAACCGTGCTCACAACCGACTGCATATCGGTCAGTTACATCGTGACGTTATAGTCCTTATATATAAATTAACTTTATTTATTTTACAACAATTATGAAACAAGTTATTTCAACTTATATTAATCACTCTTGTTGGCCCGGATGTTAGCGCGGAGGGTCTTATTGTGGGAGGAAACCGGAGTACCCTGAGAAAACCCGAGGATCGGGCAGGTGACCCCATACCTTTTCACGTCCGATCGGGGAATCGAACCCCAGCCGCCTTGGTGAATGGCAAGTGCGCTATCCACTGCAGCACCCGACCACTCGACCACCCGTATAGCTCTTACATCAGTCGCACATACACATCCACATTTAGGTAACTTTAACAAGAATTTCGCTACAATTTATGTTTCAATTATTATGAAATTGTCACTTTCGTTGATGTTTCTATATATCATCCATTACTCAAACAATCAATCAATCAATTAAATAGTTTTATTTAGAAGCAAAACATACAAAATACAATTAAACTATATAAGTTCATGCGAGTTATGCAAAACGTTTTGTTTAAAAAAAATATGTACTTTTGATCAACAACAATATACATTTGTAGTGTCATTCCTTTGCATTCACCAAACGATATTATTACAAATATAATTCAAAGCATTAGGGATTGGAGACACACAAGAGTGTATATGACAAGAGTGTATATGGGTATTAACTTATCTGAAATCAATATGGCAATTAGAGGTCAACACGGTAGGTCATTAATCTACAGCAATGAAGCCAATTGGTAAACAAACGATCTATCGACTTCGTATCACGTGTACAAAACGCTTAGGTACATTAAACATGCTAGCTTTAGAAAGTATACCCGTTCTCTAACAATAGGCCTGATGTTGAACTATTCATTGTATACTGTTTTTGTTCCAACATATATTTATAAACTATAAACAGCTTTTAGCTTATTCAGGAGGTATTTTCGCATTTTCCTCAGGAAATATATATATTCAGATAATAATTCAAGGTTCTTATATACCGCTTTATGACAACCTAGTTCGTAGTTCGTCTCAAAGCGGTTCACAAATTATTATACGTGGTTATAGGGCCTTTCGACCAGCCAATGTCTTTCTCAACTCCCTGGGGAGCATACATGTACAGCCGGTGCCATTTAGACGCACACAGCTACATGTAGCATTAAAATATTATAGCACTGCCCAACCACGTCATTTACAGCTGAGTAGACTGGAACAAGTGGAGTAAAGTATGTTGTTCAAAGATACAACAGAGTGCCGTGCCGTGACTCGAACCCGCAAACCCTTTGGTCACGAGCCCGGCGTCCTACCACTTTATTACCGTGCCTGAGTCCAAGTCATTCGCTAGTTCACACAGTATCTAATTCGCAGAAAAAGGACGGTGCGTGATATTTCATGACCGAAAAACGTTTAAACTTTTATATTGTACTCTTATGGCTGTAGTTTATAACATAGGACTGGTCAACTGTCCACTTAGTGTTATATGTGAGAGGATTTTGAGGTGTCTCTTGGAAACCTCGTGTTTATTACTCGAATTGCATTTACAGACTGTAATTCTTTTTGTAAATTTCCATGTAACAAAGTACCTATGATGATTATAGGTTGTACTCCTGGTAAGCTCTAATTTTTTAATTTAAGGAGATATTTGAAAATTTAAATTTTGGAATCAAATAATTTTGATCGGTAATTGCGTGGGATTTAAGAGACACAAACTTATTTTTTTATTTTTTTTATAAATGTCTTGGGTTTCGACTCAAAGGCATGAATAACAGATAATACAAACACACACAACTTCATACGCACGCACGCACATATTCGCTGTACCGATAGCTTGATTTATGTGTATAAATATTCTAGCATAATTACTATCTTGATATATTTCCATAGACGAGTTTTCAGCGTTGTATGGTATAATAGGTCTGACAACACCTCAGAGGTGTCTATACTCTATAAATGTACATATTTGAATTCAAAAACAGTAATTCCAAACACTTATTGGACAATAACTTGACCAAAAGAGTAAATTCTTCTTATGGTTAGATCAAGCAGCCCAAGATTTTTGTATTTTGTTAAAAAAATAATCTAATAAATTCAAACATGGTACCATATTTTTTTTTTTATTAAATCTATGTCTAAATGTAAGCTCCAGATTTCGCAACTTTTATATAGGTTATCAAGCAAACTGTGTAGGCTCCAAGTTGATTCAGAAAGTAAAATACAATATTTTGCAAACGTCAGACAAATCATTCCAAAAATAAACCCATCGATAAAGGGTTCTAGTTCTTAGGATCACAAAGATCAAATTTGATTAAATTCAAAAGAGATTGGGGTAGACTTTCTCCTTGTTTAATTCCCTTTAGAATGACAAAATACTTCAAATAAATTAAATACTTGAATAAAATATATCGAATTCTCCAATAATGTTATTGGATTTTCTACAGTAAACTTATTTCTCTAAATACTGTCAATTGCTTTATCAAAATTTACAGACAAAACCCTCAGATAATACTGAAGTGTTAAATAAACAGTAGTTCAAACCAAAGCAAAATGTTGTCAAAGGAAAGAATCACAGTGTTGACACAGAAACTCTAGAAATAGTACATAGAAAATATAACCAAATACAAAGCAAGCACATTTATTGTATTTATATGTACTACTCTCTAGGGGGACTTTAACGTGCGTCACTACACATAGTTATAGTTATTTTCCAGTACAGGAACAATATGTTCCTCTACACCGGACTCTATTATACATGTAATATGTTCTCATGCTTAAATATTAGAGTTCACTTCCATCTATGGTTGCCTTATAATTATAAAGTATTTCCTGATTTTTCCATATTTTGTCCAGTCTATTCTTGAAAGTGTTTATATTAGGTGCCGATACAACGTCCTCGGGAAGACCGTTCCACATTTTTACAGTTCTAATACCAAAGCTGTTTTTCCTTAGTGTAGTTTTGAATTGTTGCGGGAAGATCATTTTTGAATTCCTCCTACTGCTGTGACGCGTTGTTACATCCTTCCAAAGTTTTATGAAATTACAGGATTCCCTGTCGTATATTCCGCTTATTATCTTATATAGTTCAATCATATCCCCTCTAGCCCTTCTGTATGATAGTGTTGGGAGTTCTAGCTTTTGTAGTCTTTCTTGGTATGTTATTTTTTTTTTGATTCAATGTGGTGTTCTCCTTTCTCCCACTTTTAAAAAAAAAATCATAGAGGCAGTAATGTTGTGATAGCGGTTATAGTCTGTTTCATATATTACCTGGTTTTTACCTGTGTTCTCCCACATTATCTGTATCATGTATACAGTACTGTCATACATGTATACATGTAGCTTTGATATAGTCTATTTTTATCATTTTTAGACATGTTTTTCATATCATATACTATTTTCATCAGCTAGATCATACAAAACAATGTACAATGATACATGCTTTTTGTATCTTTTATACACGTCTTTAGTGCTATCTTTGTGTGTGCCGTTTGCTATAATATATAAGTCATAGTGGTACATTCTCTCTCTCACGTGTCCCAGAATACATGTACATATATTTATATTGTTTACTATTATTACTTAAAGCTGTCTATACTTAAATATTGCTAAATTGTTTAAAGCAGTTTTTTCATAACAACATACACATGTAAAACATATTCTAAGATAGCAATCTCTCAAAAGGACGCACTTTCAGATTTGTTTATGTATGCATTTGTTAAGTTTTTCACAATTTACACATCATTAATTTACATCATTAATTGACACATCATTAATTTACACATCATTAATTTACACCATTAATTTACACATCATTAATCTACACATCATTAATTTACACATCATTAATTTGCACATCATTAATTTACATCATTAATTTACATCATTAATTTACACATAATTAATTTACATAATTAATTTACACCATTAATTTACACCATTAATTTACATAATTAATTTACACCATTAATTTACACCATTAATACACATCATTAATTTACATCATTAATTTACACATCATTAATTTACATCATTAATTTACACCATTAATTTACACATCATTAATTTACATAATTAATTTACACCATTAATTTGCACACAATTAATTTACATCATTAATTTACACATAATTAATTTACATAATTAATTTACACCATTAATTTACACATCATTAATTATGTAAATTAATGGTGTAAATTTATGATGTAAATTAATGATGTAAATTAATGATGTGTAAATTAATTTACACATCATTAATTTACACATCATTAATTTACACCATTAATTTACACACCATTAATTTACACATCATTAATTTATATCATCAATTTACACATCATTAATTTACATAATTAATTTACACCATTAATTTACACATCATTAATTTACACATCAATAATTTAAAATTAACCAGTGCTTATGTCACATTTTAACCCCCTTTTCTGTTTCCTTAATTAGTTAGTCCCATTTCAATATCCACTTTTTGACCTTATTATTATCACTGATATATCCTAGAAGGACGACAGAGCCATGTTGTACGGCAATGCTATTCAATTCTGTTGATGCGTGCAGTTTGTCATTAGACGTACACGATATTTTAATCAACTTCTGGTAAATGTGCTCCACAAATAATGTTAAATCTCTAAAAAAAATAATGAATGATAATCTCTTCTTTTCTAAAGAAAGATCCAATCATTCTTTTTCGTAATAGTTATCAAGTCTCCGTGCTTCAGATAACTGTACATGGCCAGATTTATAAAAGAAACGATAAATATTTGCGCTTAATAAGTCTTATTTTTAAAAGAAGCGAATCTGCGCTTAGTCTTCTTTTGAAAAGAAACGAATTATCAGGTCCCTGTGCTTCAGATAATTGCACATGCAATGTCTGATTTAAAACGGAAACGAATTACAATGTATCAGGTCCCTATGCTGCAGATAACTGCACATGCAAGGTCTGATTAAAAAACCCGAATTTACATACATACAACCAGTTTTCGCATGTAACCCGTGTTTTGACTATTTATAGAATGCGCCGTGGTGACCAGCGTAGGTCCGTCCAAGGGGAGCACTAATGGGGAGGTCAGGCTGAACTTAGCAGGGTCAGGCTTCGCCAAAAACCAATTTAACCATGGAGCAGGGAATACCAATCTCGGTAACACTGTCACTCTTGTGTCGGACACCAAACAGTTCGACTGTCCAGTACACATCGACGGTACCCAGGAGCAACAGATCCAGTGTTACACTCCGTAAGTATGACGTCATAGGATGACGTGATCAAATGACCAGGCTAGCCCACCATTGCTGTCGTCCGCTTCGGTCTCTTGAAACTCAGATGTGGTGCCTCTTACCCATTTTTTCTTATAATATTGATAATTGGTTGGTTAATGAGTTTATAGTCTACACTTCACTGACGAAGTCGGTGTTCGGTCGACTTGAGGAGGTAAGTTTGCGCTTCCTGACCATCCAGGTCACGCTCTGAGGTCGGACAGCTCCTCAGATGCGGACAGGCTATCGCAGAGGCTTTGGTCCACGAAGCGACGTCTAGTAGTCCGCGCTGCCCTCCTATGAACGTACGTCGTCTCACAGCGGTTCACAAATTATGTGAAATTAGATAATCAAATAATTAGAATAAGATAATTCAAGACAGGTTTTGAATATGACCGGGGAAACCCAATTAAGGGTGTAAGTGATTTAACACATGTCAATTTCTTTCCCCATCACGAGATAACAGTATGATGAATTTGAAATGCATCTTACTTAACTACGCACTTCATTAAAAATAAAATAAAAGGAAAATCAAATGTAGTACACTTGACAATGCTCTTTACCGTGCTCATCTTAACTGTGGAATTATTGCATGTTCCTGACCATGTTAATGAGTGACTTAGGTGAATCTCTGACCATTACACAGAGAAATGAATGTCCGCTTTAAAGCAATATAAGCTACTGAGTGTAAAATGTAAGAGATGGTTCGTTAATAAATCAGCGATCTTACCATCCAGTTAATTTTGAAAATACTTGTATGACAATTATGAAAAAAGGCAACTATATTTCAATTCTACTTATGGCTGAAAACTTCTTTAGCTATAGTCTTAAATAAAACACATTCATCTACCATTGTCTATACTTTTAAACCCCGTCCCTCGGACTATACTTTTAAACCCCGTCCCTCGGACTTTACTTTGCTATATCTTCCTCTGTTCAACCGTTCCGTCTGTCAGTAATATGTAATACCAACTGCACGGGACATGTGCATGGCTTTCTGCCTGGCAATATAAAACGTAAAAGGAGCCGGATTGTACACCAAACAACTGTGCTGCATGGACAATTCAAAAGAGGAGATGGCCAAAGTTTGATGTCGTTATGTGCCAGGCAGTCATTATGATGTAAGCCTGTATTTGTTGTAAGCAAATATAAAATACACCAGCTGGTACCAGTGTACCATAAATCGTGAGATTGAGGCTCGGAGAGGGCACGAATCGTCAATTGTCTTTCTTTGTCAAGTTATGTTTCTATGTTTCGTAAAAGAAATTCCATCTGATATATTTATTATTTTGACGCGGGAACCGTAGCTCAAAATTCGGGCATTGTTTTCTTATTTTACGTAACCGAACTATAAATAAAAATTACAATAACAAAATAGATAAAATGAAATAAGTTAACAATCTCTCTGACCTTGAACTACGATTGCTGCAGCTATCTATCCTTTTTTTCATTGTACGTCCTTCAGGCTATTCCTCCACTCACTTCTGATGGTATCAGCATTGTCATATTATGAAACAAAATACATAGAATTATGTTTGACAAACGGCTGCATATTTTACCCAATCCTCCTACTTAATATTTGAAGCATTAAAATATGTTCCTGCAAGCAAACCAAATCAACGTTTAAAAAACCCATTGTTCCGTACTTTTGAATGTAGTTCTTTATTTGATGGAAACACTTAATGTCTCAATATTTGTGGGCCTTGATTTCGCATCATCAAATACATGGGAAAATGCATTTAATTCTCGCAATGTTTGGTTCAGATGGTATAAATATGAAAATAAACGAGACTGTATGGTGTCTCAAATCAAACCCATGTAAATATAACTACATATAACTTCTGCCTGTCATATATCAAGATCGTTTCTCATTTGAGTTGCCTCCCTTTCCATTCAATAAGTTTTTGGGCAAGTTTTTTCCAGACAGTGATGGATCATCACTCTATATACACAGCTGTCTATTATGGTATTAAGGCATTTATATGGAGTGTCAGCAATGTACTGGACCATATTTTCGTTTTTTACGGGCCAAAAACAGCTTAATTGAACTTGGTTACAGTGTTTTGGTATGCTTGAGGTTAAAGTTTTTGGGCGATTTTTTTTGTGAAGTGTTGGATCATCACCATCAATAGGCTGTTGTCAATTTTTAGGTTGAAGTGTTTATATGGAGTTTAAGCAATGTGCTGAACCATATTTCACATATTTTAGGGCCCCAAAATAGCTTAATTGGACTTGGTGAAATGTTTTGGGCAAGTTTTTTTGTGTATTGTTGAATTAGTCGCCATCATCAATACGCTGTTGACTATTTCACGTTGGCTGGTCATCTCTTCTTACATGGTAAGGTACAGCAAAACAAGAAGTGTTGGCATTCTATATAAAGGGGTTTGGTGATAAATTGAGGGAATTGTATAAGGAATTATTAAGAAAAACATAATTAAGGGACCTGAAAATATGTTGGCGGTAAGTGAGGTAGCAAATGAAATGAAGGGCATTTTTTCGAGGTTTTACTGTACATTTGTTTCTATTCTCACAACATATTCCGTCTTTGCGTATTGCAGAGTTAGCTGCTCTTGTGAGCAGGTATTGATTGTTACATCATTCGTTTGTGAGAGGAACGTCATAATTTTTTGAGAAAACGACGTAATTTTCTCACACAAACCAATGACGTAACAATCAATACCTGCTCACAAGAGAAGATAACTCTGCAATAAGCAAAGACGGAATATCACCAATAGGCGAGTTATGCTGTTCTCCAACAGCTCTTGTTAACACTGGGTATACCTGGTGATTACCACTTCAATTTAAAAATACCTGATATCCGACCCAATTTTGTGTATCAAATTATAAAGTTACATTTTTCAAAATTCTGTTGTGTAGGAAAGAACCACTGCAATCTAAATAATTTTAATACTGTCTGGTATGACTAATGAGTGTTGACTTTTCGTTTCTCTTCCCTAATAGCGCGGGTATGCCAGTTGACACTTACAAAGTAAAGGTAACTGTGGATGGGGTTCCTGTTGACGACAGCGATATTTGCAACAACTGTCACTTCACTGTAAGTATGCTTCAGGATTCGTAACAACGGCTTGAACATTTAGTCGCTGAAATTACCAGGTTGTCCTAAACAAATCCTTAGAAATATTTATAGATTACCACACTGTGGGATATTCTATTCATCATCTAAATACTACTACATTATATATTTCTCAAT
Organism: Mizuhopecten yessoensis; assembly: GCF_002113885.1. NCBI lineage: Eukaryota > Metazoa > Mollusca > Bivalvia > Pectinida > Pectinidae > Mizuhopecten > Mizuhopecten yessoensis. The sequence continues at coordinate 118,774 of NW_018406064.1, forward strand.
TTAAAAAATGTCAACTGAACATCATATTTTCTAAATGACTTCTAAGCTCAATGGTCATCGATCGCAAATCCTCGGTCTATGACAAACGTAAACACGTAGAACATTTGCTCGGAGGAATACCAAGAACCTTAAAACTTTGTAAAATAGTTTTACAAGAATTTTATCGTCATATGCACATTTAAGCTTGAAATGGTGCTGTTATCATCTCAATATTGTTTAATAACTTTATATTGATTTATCTATGACGGACGATTTTCTTACGCGGATCACTTTTGTTTTGATACTTTTTCCGGTTTAGGATGTCTCCTGGCGCGAGCAGACGTTCTTTTTTGAGAAAATACATTCCAAATGCCGGGAAATGAGAAAATCCGTTCTCAAGTTATCAGTTTCTTCTCAAATCTCTCTCAATTTCTTCTTGAGTATTCTCATACTGACAACCCATTATAATAAATTTACAATGCTACCGGTAGGTGTCATAAATAGTATATAGATGATAAAAACAGTTTCTTGAATTTGGCTAAATTGCTGGATCATAGAAGTCCTTGCATGTCTATCTATTTAAGTAAGCGTCATATTAACCCCAAAATATTGTTGTTGTCTGTGAAATTATTATAATTTAGTTACCAAATATCCTGGGCGAAACGTGATTAATCGCAAAGAAACAAAGCAACTTTTCCAACCAAAGGACATTACATACCTTATTTTACCAAAGCTAAAACAATAAACAATAACAGAACAGTTCGGGTGATCAGATCCCCGTGTCTTCGTTGACACCCGCTTCAGCCATTCGGAGTTTAGGTTGGGCGCCTCTTACCCATACTGCTACAGAAGCTTCAAATAAGGGGACATTGTGACAGGCAAATATTTCCCTGTCATGTGATTTATTTTATCAAATCATGGACACTGTCATTAAGATGAATTTTAATTAGACCATTGATTGAAACATGTAATTTCATGGGTATTCTTGGTTTCTTTAGAAACCCTATCTATCGCAATTCCAGATTTCCTTGTACCAAGATACAAATCACAGTACTCTGTGTAATTTTAGGTCCGTACCTAGTCTTCTAAAGTTATAACATTTAAAACCTGTAAAACACGTCCTCATACTATATCGTCACAAAGTGAGAGATGTTGAATGATGAACTCTAGGTCAAGATCAATATTGTGTACATTTTCGATTTATAATGTGCATTGTTCTAATGTATTCAAATAACAAACTCGTTACTTTGATCTTATTAATTGGACTGAAGTTAAGAACATGATGTATCATATCATTTATTTTTGCAGCCTAGCGTCTCGAACACACCAACCATCACGACTATTGAGCCTCGCTCTGGTCCTCCAGGTTAGTGGATCGTCTTTAGATCGTTTTAAACATTTAAAAAAAATAACATTATATTCCGACATTTAAAGTTGTGTTTTTAACTTTATCTTATATTTAGAAGCAAATGGTTGTGACTCGGCTAGCTTTAAGATTGAAAGAGGAGTGTTCTAAACTTAGTCGAAGTCAGTGTGTACTTAATTATTGTGTTTGCCTGTATTGCGATACACTAGCAATACTCAAATGATCACAAAGTACTTATATAACTCTTAAAGAACGTTGGCATGGTTTGAGAATCCTTCCTTAAACATGCGGTACTGGGTGAAGTCATACTCCAACATTCTTAAAATTACACAAAAATATATTTTGATGTTATTTATTATTTAGCACCTTTACAAAATACTGTAACCTCTTTCACTCACACACTTCAAAGTTGATTTAAAAGCAGAAACGTTGTTTCGTGATAGGCATCGTATCCAAATATTCATATCGCGATACGTTTCGCATTATATAGAGAAAAATACATGCCTTTTTCCATATCACACCCATGGCCAGTATCAACCCGAGACCCGAGGGCCGAAGGTGTGATATGGAAAAAGGCGTGTTTTATTTTGTTTATCACATACTGACTAATCAAAGCTACTATCTTATGATCTATTTTTCTTTTAAAATATTGAAAAACGAAAAATTTCCAAAAGTGGTGTGATACGGGTTTTGCAGGCTGATACAGAGAGGGCTGATACAGGTTTTGGTGTGTCATACGGTGGGGGCTGATACAGATTTGCCAATGAGCATACACAAGGCTTTTAATAGTGGTGGAAATTAGTTCAAATTTTGTAATCGATAGTTTGTTTGAAAAAATCTTAAATCCATGTGATCCATATTATATATGATTAAGTTTGATAACATTCTGACAACAACTTATCATAAAATCAAGCACATCTTTCCTATGACAATATATCGGCAATCGTATCACAATATATTCATTCTGTATTGCGATACATGTATATTGTGATACACTCTTGGCGTATTGTGACACCCCGTGTGTGTGTGTGTGTGTGTACATATGTATGTATGCTATGCTATGTATATGTGTGCGTGTTTGTGTATATTGATATTACTATGTAAAATGCATATGTATGTTTCTGTCTGAAAAAATATATAAAAAAGTACGGGTTTTGGGGTGTGAAACTGCGAGGTCTGATATGGGTAAGAGCAATTGTGTCGTATCGCATATACAAAAAACCCGTATTTATTAGTAAGATATTAATACATCGCGAAACATATTGTGTCCTGAAGTATATGCATTTTTTAGTCTTCTATTTGTATGTTCAGCCCATAGTCCGGAGCAGTTAGTACCAAAATTCTTGGTACAAAACGTAGATGGTGTTAACAGAATCCCATGTCTAACGTTTAGGCCTTGACCGAGCAGTTAAAGAAAGATTGTCATTCCTGAATGGCAGATTGGTCAAGTTAAGGTTTAACACTCACGTAAACCACTGGCGAAGCCATATTGGCATCAGGTGGGTTTTTTTCGGATTAACTATAGCTATGTCAAATAATATGCAGAAAATGTTTGTGTTCCAAGGTACGATTGTGAGTTTTTATGGGAAGATATTCACCAACAAGTACGGCAGTAACATAGACGAGAGTTCAAACGGGAAAACAGTCAGCATCTTACGGTATGTACAAAACATCCTTGAGTTACGGATGTTTGTTTATTTGTTTAAAGGCTTCGGTCCCTATTTTAGATAACTCTTTGGTATCACGGAATATAAGCACGATTGGATTAATAGTTTATGTTTTCGACGGGATATTTTTTTCGACGCTTGCATCCTACGGACAGATCAGAGGCAGATAACATTTTCAACCAAAAGCAGTTTATATCAGTCCAATCATAAAAAATGACCCCCGGACTAATAAATCTGATAACGAGCTTGTCGAATATAATACGAAATTGAAGACAAATTTTTCTGATTTTGTAGTAGGGACAGTAAATCAACTTTGGTCCCTTTTTCCTAACTGAGCATAACATAAGTCGCCCCATGCGGGTAAACAGTGCAAATACAGACGACCAGGAGTTCCGGAACGGTAAGCGTCTTCCGTTTCGAGGTCACATCCTAGTAATTTCACGTTCTCGCATCGAGAACTCGGGTAGTGACACCGAATTCACAAGGCACAAAAAGGAGCAGTGTCAAAATCATCGACCTTCATATCACAAACAATAATTCCCTATGACGACCATAGCATTGAACCTTCTTCAGCAAGGCAATCATCGAGACCAGTGCTGGTGAACAAGATAACTGTAATAGAAAATTATTGATGTTAATACCAGGTAATTGTTTTCCTCCGTAGAGTCTATGTTGGAGGACAAAAATGTGAGCTGAAGAACGGTGATGATTTGTAAGTATTATGTTGCTTAATGAAACAATTGTTTTTGTATCAAACGCGTTGCCAAATGTTGACATATATATTTCACTGAAAATTTTAAAAATAAGCATTTTTTTCCCCTTTTCTTCTTTCAAGAGTACATTTCACGTGTACATTTTAATCTAAACACATAGTCTTATCCTATATTTGTGGATCTAATACATTATTCTTATATGCATATTTATCATGTGATTGAACCCGAATACCAATAATTCATGTAAATGTACCTACAATAGTGTCTCAACATGTGCAAACAGACTGTCTATAACCGATATATTGTTGCCACAGTTACGGAATCCAGCTTGACAACGGTGGCGACAGTGACTATGGTTACATCAAATGTAAGACCGGTGAGACTGGCATCAAAATAGGTAAGTTAACTCTTATGTTAAAGATATACTCATATGATATTTCCTTAGGAGGAAATATACAGGTGTAATAAACCCAACATTATTCTTTAAATAGAGAAACGGTGTTATTTTACTTCTCCCGTATCAATATCACATTTCCCTATAACAAATTGTTAATGACATAAACATAATATATTTCATATGCTACACGTATAAACAGCAAACCACTGCATTTTCTGGGACAGAATATGCCTACTGTATCCCCCTGCTGAGAGGCAATAAATGTGCGGATTGGACGAGAGTTTAACACTCATGCCTTCCACGCAGGAGGCCGAGGTTCGATTCCCGAAGTCGTCATATGCATGGAATATTCAGAGAAAGTGTTTTTCTTCTGCCCACACAACTCCAACAACCCAAGTGGAGTATAACATGGTCTGGGGTGGATGTTGCAGTATCCGTGCTGTAGCATTCAAGTGAGGTGGCAATAAAAATGATACCCATGTAAATGGTTCCACTACAAACAGAAGACAATACATCTCCAGCACATCTCTATATGCGCATATAGGGAGATATTAGCCAGGTGGCAAACGACTAGCAGTTAGCGCCTGATAAGGCAATTCCTCCGAATTCCTCAAAATTGTGTGCTGGAGATGTATTGTGTTCTATTTGTAGTAGGTCTGAGCTTCCAACGGTATCATTTATAGTGCCAACTCACTTGAATGCTACAACACAGATACCGCAACATCCATCCTAGACCATGTTATACTCTATCAGGGTTGTTGGATTTGTTTGGGCGGGAGAAAATAAACAGTTCAGGTCCTCATACTACCTAGCAAAGTTTCCCCAATTCTAGTTTTACTTAGCTGTCTTCTATTATAAACATCATAAGCTAAAGTATACATTTCTAAAACAAAAATGATTTCTTTTTCTGTTTCAGGGAACATCAATGGTTCCATCATCATATCAGACGAATACGGCAGGTGAGAATATAGTTATTGGCATTCAATAAGTCTCATAAAAGACCATAACTTATTTCAGCGTGCCTTATTACTACAGAATTATTATTATACCTTTGACGATAGGGTTGAAACTTATGGTGACCAGAACTTATTTCAGCGTGCCTTATTACTGCAGAATCATTATTATACCTTTGACGATAGGCCGCCTGGTCTATCACATATTATAATTTTATTTACGTTTTCTGAACACAAGTCTTTTTGGATGCAATTGAATTCAGAATAATCGAAGGAGGGATTTCGTTTCAGTATTATTATTATTTACGTCCTTTAAACTAAATCGTAATGGGCCAGTATGATTTTTCAGGACTCAACCACAGAAAGACTTGTACAAAGTGAGTGGAAATTACCAGTTCTACATGTTCCAGACTTACGCTGGTGAGTACAAAGCTATTCTCTAGATAATCAGTGAGGGCAATTCCATTAGAAATGTATATGGGTAAAGGGATGAATTTTTTTTTTTTTAAATTATTCGATATGGTTGGCAAGGTATAAACAAATAACCAACAACAACAAAACAAACAAAAACCTCCCTTACAACCCCTATACGTTATTTCTGGAATAGCCCTGGTTTTGTCTACATCCTATTTTACTGAACGGTGTGTTACATTCCACGACACTTGTGTCTGGAACGAACATTCAACTCCTTTTTGTATTGTTACATTTGCATTGTTACATTTGTATTGTTACATTTGATAAACTATATTTGTATGAAATCTGTATGAAAACCAGTTTCTACATTCTTATTTTTATTGCATGCAATTGGATACAGATTATATCAAAAGTAATGGACATTTACAAATGTACTGTGAGTGTGATGCATTTCTAAGCATGTAGGTGTTTTTTTAGTTGCAATATAATTTCAATGACTTAATTCCTAAGCTCATTCACACAAAATTATACTTAAGTGATAAAATGATATTTAAAATATACGAACAAGACTTGAAAATGCATCTGCCTTTGAAAACCATTGAGTAACGCCATTCCCTTGTGGTGGAGGGGAGGTAACTCTTCTATTGTGCTGTTTTTTTGTTACATTAACTTGATAAACGTTCTGTCATTCAGAGATCAGTTCGGTCACTCCAGCCACTGGCAGCGTGGAGGGGGGAACCCTTATCTCCATTGCTGGAAATAATTTCGACGAAACTCGCACAGGTGCAGTGGTGATGGTTGGAGGTAAGTATCAGAGCGTAATTAAGATATCTTACTTAATTACCCAATTAAGGACAAATGAGTTACTTACCTTATTTACTGGCCCAGTATGAGTTACCTCCAATTAAAAAAAATAATACATTCAAAGACAAATATTCCTTTAAGCTTTGTAAGTAAAAAGTGTTTGTTCTACAGGAGTCTATCTCAATTTATTTTTAAACGAACAGTGTTAAAGTTTCATTGTTTTTTTTAAAACAAAAATTGAACAAAATACACGCAAGTACTCCGATTTGTACAACAAAAATATGACTTTTTCCCCCCTATATCATTACAATGTTATTGCATACATGGAACTGAATAGAAATACTACTTCTAAAACCACAAAGCTATTCAGAAGTGAGAAAATAATCCAAATTTCTTTTTGTCAAAACATATTCTGAAATTATAATCTGGACCCACATTGGAGAGGCTGGTGCTCTACGGCAATGACAGTGTCCTTCCTTCCTTCAGTCAGTTCATCCTCCTGCTCTTTCATTTTTTGGGGATTACAGCAGATTTAAGAAGTCCAAATGTCAGAAATTCCACGTTGGGCCCGTACACTGTACAGAGGGTTTGTACGAGTTCCTGGAGTCAATGTCAAGGTCTCTGTCACTTAAAAAAAATCTGGAAATTAGTTTTCAAAAATGCAATGTCTAGCCTTTTCTGATAAAGCAGTGTTTCCTTTTGAAGTAATTGGAATTCGCGAATATCCTTCGAGAATAACGCCACATAACGAGGAACCTGAAATCTTTGACGCACTCCGGTCAAGGTCACAGTTACTGAAGTAGACAGGTTGCAGCAGATTGTCAAAACATTACAAAGACATGTAAATTATCCAGCTTACCAAGATACGAATTGAAAGATTGTCACCGTTTGTGGTAATCAAAACTCTATTTACAAATTTATATAAATCACTCGTGTTGACCCGGAGTAGAATGTGCCGGAGATCTTAATGTGAGAGGATTACAAAGAGAACCCCCACCTGGTCGGGTAGGTGACCCCGTACCTGTTCCCGTGCGATCGGGGGATCGAGCCCCGTCCGCCGTGGTAAAAGGCGAGCGGTTATCCACAAAGACACTGGACCACCCGTTTCTGATTGGCTGAGAACTATATAGTGTTAACATCTGTTCTAATGATACGACTTCGTACCTGATCTGTTGTTGGTAACAAGTACTCTATGTATAGACTTATGGACACATTATCCAGATAACATGACTCAAGATGGTTCCCGTGTCTACTGACATTTCAGGTTATAACTTCTGTTCCTTCGGTTTGTCTTTGTTTATAATTCATGGAACTTGTCCAATGTTATGCAGTTGTAAGTCCAAGATAGTTTTATGGCTTCTATATAGCGATTATGGGGACGGTCGTGCAAATAGGGCAGCCCTTCCTTGCTTTTTAGTAGTCCTATTTCAAATGAAGTTTTATTTTTTATTTATTGTTTTAATTGTGTGATTAATTGATTACTTGAAATCAATTAAGTTTATAATGTTTGCCTAGTACATTTTGTCTTTCATGCACTGATGACTATAACTATTTATTTGTAACTTTTTAGGCACGCCTTGTGTAATAAAGGGTGCCGTGACCAAGACATTGATAACGTGCGAGACAGCAGCCAAACCAGGATCAACACCAGCCAGACATGCAGGTAACCTTACATTGTACATTAAGGTTAAGACAAACATATACACGAAGTTAAGCATCGATCGGTTAACTCACTACTCTCCATTCCGTATCACTTTACCTTTCAGTTTTGTATTCGATGGAAAAGTAGACGTTGTATTGAAATGCCACTTCTCTCAAGAAGTCCATTCTGTTATATTAATAGATAATTATAAGTTAATGTAACCAAATGATTCGTTTTCTTGTCATCTCACACTCTGCTTTAATGTGTCTCTGTTATAAAGTTATCTCCCTTTATACATTGGTTTATCTCCCTTGACAGATACCATCATTTTCCTCTACTTTTTACTCAATTCACTCATTTTTATTTATTTATAACCCAAATTCTCACTCATACCCCGTTTTAAGGTCACATCGATCTATTTTTGTACAGAATACGTCAAGTTATCATCGTTAATAGACTTTGATACAAGTTATCTCCATTGCACGAATATACCTTCAAGGTGATAGTCTGATCTACCTATATATATATATTAACTCCTTTTGACATTTCATAAGTTTCTTAATATACAGTATACCGTTGCTAGGTAACCGTGGTCTGAAGCTAGAAATCTGGAATGCGACCACAAAGACGCAGGCTTTGCTGTCCGAGGTTGGGGCCTTAGACAATACTGCTGCCGACTACTACATGGATTTTCTGGATGAAGCATACTACACTGATAGTACTATGGAAAATATGGTCACTAAGATGAGCGGATTCTTCGTGCCTCCTTTTGATGGGGACTACAGCTTCCATATCAAGGCCGAAGATGGGGCGGAGCTGCATTTCAGTACTGATGACAATCCTTCTAACATGGTAGGCCTCTAAATAATCCGAACTGCTGAGTATTTGTGGTTGGACCCCGTCGCTAACAAGTGACTAGATAACTCAGCCAGTTAGGGTGTCCCTCTGTCATTTTGAGGTTCCGGTTTCTAGTTCCTGCCTAGGCTTCTTTTATAGCTTTTCTTGATATTGCGTAAAATCTGCAAAAGTACGCCTTCCCATTGAGTTTAAACATGTTTTAAACCTAGATTTATAACAAAACAATTTTCTTATACATTAAGTCAGTGAACTTGCATCAAGTTTTATTTGTACTTAAACTGAGAACGGAACTAAAACTTGACCTAGGAATACACTCACTAATAGAAAATCCAATGTAGCGGGTAGGTTCATGTAGTTTAACTTTCCCCATCTTGTCCTCTGACAAGACAATGATTCATCATAAGCATGATTGTCAGTATCGGGGTTGGCAGGGGTGCTGTGGATAGCGCACTCGTCTTTCACAAAAACGGTTATGGTTCGATTCCGCAATCGGATGAGTACAGGTATGAATCACCTGCCAGACCACGAGGGATTTCTCCGGGTACTTCAATTTCGCACCACATTAAACACCTCTGCACAAATCCATATGCGTCAACAAGAGTGATATATATATGTTGGGAAATGCGTTTAACCCTTTCACCCCTAGGTAGCTTTAGTAGACTCTACCATACATTGATCTGGATGAGTCCATTATGGTCTACAGTGGTGAAAGGGTTAACAAATACTGTAAAATAAATACGTTGTAGAGATACACATCATTCCTATATACTTTCACACTGAATTTTATTTGTTATGTTAGGCAAGGATTGCTTACTCTGGAAAGACCAACAGTTATGACACAGCCAGCAGTCAGAGCTCCTCAAGGATGTCCCTATCCAAGGCCAACAAGTAAGCACGGGACTTCACAGAGGCAATTTTAGGCCACACACATGTAGATATTTGGTTATCAGAATAATTAACATCTATTATTCGATAAATCTTCGGCTATGCTATTTACTTTGCAATGAATTTAACGTGTTCATAATTAATGTTTTTGAAAATGAATCCATTGCTCATTTGACCCTATCTTTACATTGTCAGATTATTTTTGTTTTCATCATTAAAATTTTACAACATTTTATAAACAAAAACTAAAATATAAACATGATAACTTTTGAATACAAATGTTTTCATGGATTTTGTCGAAAACTATTATCACCTGCTGCAGAATTTTCACTGAGAGATTAATACGGCATACCATAGGAGTTTTAGTGGTCGGGTATAATAGTATAAATTAGCTATTGGAATGAATACCTATAACAAGCATGATACATGGTTACACATATGGATGTACATAAGGGGATGAGATGCGGGGTTTCAAAACATTTTTTTCGGTTTTTGAAGTATGGATTGTATTTATGTTAATAAAACACACAGCCAGTGTAGTAGTGTCTATGTGTGACGTTTCGTTGACCAGTATATAAATATACTATACCCGGAAATTTTCGCCCAGTCAAATATTTGCCCTTCACCGGTAAATTGTATATTTGCCCAGTGTAAATTTCACACTTGACAAGAATATAGGGTTAATGTTGTACAAATATTCACTGTTATATATGATAAATACGGTCTTACTGCGGAGGGCGAAAAAGGCAAAAAATTAAACCAAAGCGAAAATGTCCTGGTATACAGTATGATATCTCACCTTTATCAGGCAAGTGACCGGTCAATGTCGAATGGAGATGACAGAGTCTGTACCATCAGAGTCATTGAAATGTCATACATTGAGCACTAAACATGTACAATGTGATAAGGCTGGTCTTCTACTGATCTGTGTCCATCATTCGTTAAATGTTAAAACATGAATCAAGCGCCTTATGTTTCTTTGTTTGAGAGTATATATAACGTCTCCGTATTTTAAGTTTAACAAAATAACTGCACTCTTATTCATGTTCTGTTTGTTGTAGATATTACATGGAGGTCTATCATCGTGAAGGAACGTCCACGGCTTTTGCTAAAGTTTCAGCGCGTTTCTACAACACCAATCTAACAAGTGCCTATACAGATAACGTCAAATCCGAGGTACACAAGTTAGAGGTCACTTCAACTGTCAAGCGCGAGATCCAGAGCCTCACTTTCACCGGGTTTACAAACGGTTCCTCGACCTCAGCGGTTCAGGAAGTCACAGTGGAGGAGGATGTACCTGGAACTGGAGGACAGATCCGTTTGGGACTGTATACCGCATTTACAGGTAAATTACTGGAGTGGAGGACAGATCCGTTTGGGACTGTATACCGCATTTACAGGTAATTTACTAGAGTGGGGGCGATATCCCTTTGTCCTTTACTTGACCTTAAAAATAACTGCTACTCGCGGATCGGTGCCTAATATGCTATTCCCTAGCCTCTGCCTTTTCAAAATACTGGAAAAGGGGACAAATCGGATAGTCCGTTTACACTGAGTACAGGTAGAACTAAATATGTTATTATCTTTAGTGTTATACATTAGTAATGAAGAAATTACAAAATTGAGAAAATCTAGCTAAATAAATCAGTTATCTATGAGCATTTGTTAGAAAGTTTGGTAATCTCCATTGACATAATTTTACAGTCAATGCTTGGATATCCACCTGTTTTAACAGTGTTAAAATGTTACCGGACTCCTATTCGTATTTATGTGTATTGTTTCTCTACATTTGTTCTTCTAACGTAAATTATTTTTGTAACACACTTCCCCTTTAATGTCATCAATGGTTCCCTTCGTATTGGTCTTAGTAATCTAGTCGTAAGCTAGGGCTATGTTTATCTTCTTCTACGTCGCCCTTGGATGTCGACATTCGCTCTTGTAAGACTTTCTTAGTAGCCGTTTGTTGGCTTGGACATACTTTGACTCTAACTTGATTTAACATATAGGGTGTCCTCATTCTCTTGTAAGATAAGAATTCATACCCTTGTGACTGCAGGTTTGATCGATTTCCGAGCTGACTCTTCTGATGTAGCAACGGCCATCAATAACTTGCCAGTTTTTGACAGCGGAGAGAGTGTTTCCGTTACGGATGTTGCAACTGAGACCAACGGCATCAAGTATACCATCACCTTCACCTCGGAGAGGGGTATGTAATAGTGAACTTCACCTCAGGGAGGGGTATGTAGTAGTGAACTTCACCTCGGGGAGGGGAATGTAGTAATGAATTTCACCTCGGAGAGGGGAATGTAGTAGTGACTGTCACCTCCGAGAGGGGGATGTAGTAGTGACTGTCACCTCGGAGAGGGGTATGTAGTAGTGACTGTCACCTCGAAGAGGGGAATGCAGTAGTGACTGTCACCTCGGAGAGGGGGATGTAGTAGTGACTGTCACCTCGGAGAGGGGGATGTAGTAGTGACTGTCACCTCAGAGAGGGGGATGTAGTAGTGACTGTCACCTCGGAGAGGGGGATGTAGTAGTGACTGTCACCTCGGAGAGGGGGATGTAGTAGTGACTGTCACCTCGGAGAGGGGGATGTAGTAGTGACTGTCACCTCAGAGAGGGGAATGTAGTAGTGACTGTCACCTCGGGGGGGGGTATGTAGTAGTGACTGTCACCTCGAAGAGGGGAATGTAGTAGTGACTATCACCTCAGAGAGGGGTATGTAGTAGTGACTGTCACCTCAGAGAGGGGAATGTAGTAATGAATTTCACCTCGGGGAGGGGAATGTAGTAATGAATTTCACCTCGGGGAGGGGAATGTAGTAATGAATTTCACCTCGGAGAGGGGAATGTAGTAGTGACTGTCACCTCAGAGAGGGGAATGTAGTAGTGACTGTCACCTCGGAGAGGGGTATGTAGTAGTGACTGTCACCTCGAAGAGGGGAATGCAGTAGTGACTGTCACCTCGGAGAGGGGTATGTAGTAGTGACTTTCACCTCGAAGAGGGGTATGTAGAAGTGACTGTCACCTCAGAGAGGGGTATGTAGTAGTGACTGTCACCTCAGAGAGGGGTATGTAGTAGTGACTGTCACATCAGAGAGGGGTATGTAGTAGTGACTGTCACCTCGAAGAGGGGAATGTAGTAGTGACTATCACCTCAGAGAGGGGTATGTAGTAGTGACTTTCACCTCGGTGAGGGGTATGTAGTAGTGACTTTCACCTCAGAGAGGGGTATGTAGTGGTGACTGTCACCTCGGTGAGGGGTATGTAGTAGTGACTTTCACCTCAGAGAGGGGTATGTAGTAGTGACTGTCACATCAGAGAGGGGTATGAAGTAGTGACATTCACTCCCGAGAGGTGTATGTAGTAGTGACATTCACTCTCGAGAGGTGTATGAAGTATTGACATTCACTCCCGAGAGGTGTATGAAGTATTGACATTCCCTCCCGAGAGGTGTATGTAGTAGTGGCATTCACTCTCGAGAGGTGTATGAAGTATTGACATTGACTCCCGAGAGGTGTATGTAGTCGTGACATTCACTCTCGAGAGGTGTATGAAGTATGGACATTCACTCCCGAGAGGTGTATGAAGAATTGACATTCACTCCCGAGAGGTGTATTGACTTCCACCTGGGAATGGGAGATGTAGTAGTGACATTCACTCCCGAGACGTGTATTGACTTCCACCTGGGAATGGGAAATATAGTTGTGACATTCACTCCCGAGAGGTGTATTGACTTCCACCTGGGAATGGGATATATAGTTGTGACATTCACTCCCGAGAGGTGTATGTAGTAGTGACATTCACTCCCTAGAGGAGTATTGACTTCCACCTGGGAATGGGATATGTAGTAGTGACATTCACTCCCTAGAGGAGTATTGACTTCCACCTGGGAATGGGATATATAGTTGTGACATTCATTTCGAAGAGGGAAATGTGTATGTGTCGTACGATAATCTTTAAAATGTAAAATGTAAAATGTAAAAAGTAAATGATGTTCACTTTTTTATGGTATATCTTAAAACTATTTTCAATTTTGATAGGGTGCATTGCGCATTAAATCTATTTATAAACTTTCACCTCCGATGCATATTTAAAAAAAAGAATCAAATTGTATTCAATATCTTTTCTTAAGTTTGCATTACTGACGGATACAAACAATCATATGTCAGATTTTGATACAATGTATCCATCAAAATGATACAAACACAACAAGAAGCTGATGCAAGGATTTTTAATAAGTATTTTTGTACATTTTTTTTACAGGAGATTTCTCAGCATTTGTTGCTGAAGCCTCAGATTCACTCACAGTGACTGTTGCCAAGACAACGACAGGGATTCCAAAAGGGACCGTGGTAGCCTTGTCTATGGCAGGAATACCTGCACCTCTCGTGGCTCCAGGGGCATCGTCCAGCGAGGTAAGTCATAATAGGGAAAGCAGATGTGGGATGATTAAAAACAAAACACTTATGGTTGCTATTTTGGGCACATTTGGTTTTACTTTCCAAATTTTAGATTACAAGACTATTTCATCATGCCTTGAACTTTACCAGTTCAAGAAACCAATGGGTGGATTTTTCCTATTCTACGCCATTGAGCATGAACTATTTCTTTCTCATTCAAATCACCAGAATAAGTTCAGAAACCACTTAAACGCATCGCAATGTCCTCATTGCATCATCGGAATAGTGTCACTTCCTAATTGTCCTATTGTGTCATCACGCATGATTAATGAGGTGTATGAAAGTACTTTCTTATACTCCTTTCTAACCTTGAACAGTTCTGTTATATATGCCAAGAATGCGGAACAAGCCCTTTTTCCATTTTCTTCAGCGTAGATTTATTCTTACCAAGCTTATAATTTAATATGTAGGGCATATAGTGTGTGGTGATGCCTGATTGTGATCCATATTCCGTATTTGCGTATTGCAGAGGTATATTCTCTTGGGCGCAGGTATTGATTGTTAAGTCATTGGTTTGTATGAAAAAATTACGTCGTTTTCCCAAAAATTTATGACGTTACTCTCACAAAAAAGTGATGTAACAATAAATACGTGCTCCCAAGAGAAGAGAACTCTGCAATACGCAAAGACGGAATACACCAAATTGACTCAATTGAGTTATACATTCTGTTTATTGCACGAGCTGCAATATGTTTATTATGTTTTTTAAAATACAATTACAGGATTTTGGCCCGTATTCACGTACCAGTAATCTTTTTCATACTCAAGCTTGAAAGCTGTGTTCAAGTCAAACAATTCTTGAAGCTCACTTAACTCATGTAACACAGTCAAAAACTGTTTCGTCTAAATCATTGACACAAAGCTTATTTCTTAATAATTGATCATTGGCAAAATAAATTGGGCTTGAGCACAAAATCTGGGTTTGAGCATGAGAACAGTTTCCTGAATATGGGCCCTTATATATGTAACATTATACTATACACACCAGATACTCAAAAGGTGGTTTCTTGTTTATTATTTTATTCATATATGTAAGAGGGTATTGTGGTTTTTTAAAGAAAGAAAAAAAATCGTCTTCTTTGATCGAGTGAAATTTTTGTCCTAGAAATGAGCTCCAATATCTAGTGCGACGACGTCAAAATATTTTAACGTCACATCATGTTAAGTGATTTCAGCAGCAAGCAACAAGGAAATACCTGTAATCAAGTAAAGATACAATTAATTACCCGATATTGAAGATATAAAATTACATTATTTTATTGTCCCAGATTATTTGTTAGGACTTACTTGTTTTTATTTCTCAGGTACAATCTGCCATGGAGAAGCTGTTCAGCACACGTTGCCCATCGGTGATATCGAGCCCTGCTGGGAAGAAAGTGCAATACACTTTTGAGACCTCCTCCGCCACTCCTTCCTACAACAGGAACTACCGTTATTCAGAAATGGAAGCATTCTGCGGCAATTATGTCCTCAAAAACCCTAGATATATCTTCAAATCCGATTCAAATATCGACCCACTCTCCTTGACTCTGAGCCCAAAGGTAAATATATATAATTTTATAACATAATGTACTGTGTTATCCAGTGAATATACCCATCCCATACTTTTTTGTGTATTAACCAATGTTATGTGACCTATTAGCCCTTTGATTGGTTGTAACTTTCAATTGTTTTAATTGTGTCGTCACGACCAGGACAAGAACATGACGTCACAGACTTACGCACAGGAGTCAAAATGGCAGCTTTTTAAATTTCAAGTTTGCGTGAAAATTGTCGTTTTACGCAAATAAGTTCCACAAATCTTGAATAAATATGATAAAAAGGATCTTACACTCATTATCATTTCAAATGAAATTCATGAAACTCATCGCAAATTTTTCATTTTCGCTCGCCAAAGGCTTGCTTAATTAAACAATTCTTAGACTTGTTTCATAAATCTCATGAAATGGAAACTCATGGAAGATCCTATATTTATAAGCACATCATATGATTATGAACAAAGACATTTAATGAAAAAGATAATATGTAAATTATGTGTAAATTTTTGTGATCAGTCACTATATAAGAAACCACAAAACGACTACATATTACATTCCCATACATAATTTAAGGACCGATATTTCCGACAAATTGTGAGATTTTCAGCTAAACATTCATATAATGATTCTCCTTTTCGTAGCATAGTTAATACATTTAATTAATTTCAACCAAAAAGCTAACAATCATATGACCATCTTGCAAGATATTGCGAAAGAGAACCTCTAAATCATGTTAAACAATATAACAAAGCAGTAGAGGACGTCTTCTTAATTCATGAAAGGGAGGCTAGCGGGACAAGGATTCCTAATACTGAATACCTTATTGTCATTTACATAAGTATTATATTGGGGTACTTGTCCGGTTAACTAAAGTCACCAAATCTTGTTGGATTTTGACTGTTAATGGATTTGACAGTAAACCATTTTATTCAGGTAAACTATATTTCGTCAACGGGGGCAATAACATTAACTATTACCCTAAAGGTTTTCTATTGGTTAGTATGTAATTACCCATAGCGAAAATGACATATATTTTTGCATAACACAGGTGTCACTTAATCACGTCGCGTACTAATACAATTTCGGGTCACATCACGTAATTACTCAGACGTAGTTTTTGTTCGCCGTCCGCCGTGCCGCTTTGTTGTTAGTTATATTCATTAAAATGAACATGTTTGCATTCAAGCTTCAGATAAAATACGTTGTTTAAATAAATATATATAAACAAATCACTAGTAATATTATAGAAAATAAAATTTTGAAAATGGATCTTCATTTTGATTGTTTTGTTGCTATGCTGTTGCTAGGACCTTCGATGGAAGTTTTATATTTTCCTGCAAAAACATAATGATCTCAGTCTTCTGCGTTACCCCCTATTATACATACAGAAAGATGGCTATATATTTTGTTTAATTCATAGTTGGATCGACAACTTTAAAGCATTTTAAAATGTATAGTATTAGGAATGCAATTGATCTTTACATCATTTATGAGTTGACACTACTTTGGGTTTTAGGACATAAACAACATGAATCGCGTATGTCAATGAACCTAATGTTGTCATGACCTCATGAATGACACCATGCAAAGACATTAAACCCAAATCAAACAAAAATGTAGCAGAATTGATTTTTATTACAAAATGAAAGACTTTTATTTCATTCACATTGGCTAAAATGGAACGTTATAAAAAGAAAATAACCAATACAATACTTCTGTATCGTTATGAAATATTTCAAAATCCACTAAACCTTCACTGTCTGTGTTGTAGATGTGCTTTGCTCACCAAGGAGCCATTGGGGCTAACTTGAGAGTCTGGTATGAATATACAGACCAGCAATCGGAGATTGTTGGAAAGTGGTCAACATTGTCGAACGTCATTACAACAAGTGGGAATACCGAGTAAGTAGGTTATCCACGATTAGCGCACTACTTAGTCTGCAGGTTATCCACGATTAGCACACTACTTAGTCTGCAGGTTATCCACGATTAGCGCACTACTTAGTCTACAGGGGAAGCAATACTATAGCTCTACCAATATATTGCAATATTTACATTTCCACTGCACAGAGCCTAGATGTTTCTACCGGGCCCAATGTATGTTATTTCTGTATAACATACATTCTTTATTTCTGCGTGAACTGTAAGTTGATTAACATAAATTGTAAATATAAGGATTGGTTGTCATATTTTTGAAATGCATTGGTGTGAAACATAAGTGTGCACCATTCAATATGTAGGTAAGCCAATGTATGTTACACACCAATGCATGTCAAAAATATGACAACCAATCCTTAAATATTTGTCTAGTAATATGTATATTGCAATTTTTGAAATGGCAATGCATTTCAACATATTTACAAATAATTATTTGGGGTTAAAACACATTCATGGAATAACTTATCAGAAATAGCATAAATATTGAATCAATATTATCAAAATGCATCATGCTTGCTATGATATCTTTCAAAACTCGATAAAATAATTTTCCAATTTCCTTTGTTGATCTGATGGTTACTTTTGGTATTTTCTACAGGTTTATAAAATCATTAAACATTTATTGAATTTCTAGGTTAACAATATATTGTTATGCGTTGTAATATTTGCTCAAATATTGATATATAATTTAATCTTGCTTGTAACAAGCATTTTCATTGGCTTACAAATTTATGTTATCAGCCCATAACGTAAAAAAAATGACGTCGCCGTTTGTAATGCGCTTTTGATTGGCTGATACATCAGCGCAATAATTTCTAAGAGAAAAGAGTCAATCAATAAAAGTGAATTTCCACAGGGATTGTGTAAAGTAGATTAAATTATAAGGATTAACTTTAATATATTTTTCATGTTATGGAGCTATAACACAAAAAACTGGAGTGTACTCTCATCATAAACCGCTTCGCAGTTTATTTAGAGTACACTCCGTTTTTTGTGTTATATCTCCATTGAGACGAAGTCTCAAGTGCCCTAGCTATTGAAATTGCCCTTTGTCATGCGTCATGCGTCCGTAAACAATTTACATTTTCAACTTCTTCTCAGAAACCGCAAAACTGATTTCAATAAAAAAAATCAGGAATCTTCCTTGGTCAAATATGCACCGAAAGTGTGAATTATATGTTTCCCACCCCCAGGGGCTCTGAGGGGCGGGGCTAAAAGGGGTCAAATTGGCTTAAATTTTTAAAATCTTCACTCGTCATAGATGGAAGGATCTTGAGATACTTTATTAAAAATTGTGAATTTCATGACCCCCAGACTCCATGTTTACCCCTGGGGAGGGGGCGAAGTTTACTATAGTTTATAGGAAAATGATACTTTTGAGTATGTTTGGTTCATTTTCAATTGGAAATTAATCAAACTTGACAGACATTATAACTATGAAACAACAGTTTGATACGTTTACAGTTTGGGCCCGGGCTTGCCCCCAAGGGCTGAGGGGTGGGGCTACAATAAAAGGGGTCAAATTGGCTTAAATTAAAAAATCTTAACCAGACCAAGATATGCTGGAAACAAGTAATCTACATCGATGGAAGGGTTTTGAAGGGTCTTAAAGCGCTTTATGGCTAAAGCTAGAAAAATGATACTTTTGGGTATATTTGGTTCATTTCCAATTGGATATCATTCAAACTTGATAGACATTATAACTTCGAAATGACAGTTTGATACTATGACAGGTTGGGCTTTGGCCATCTATGAATTCTTCTTCAGACTCAGATATGCTAGAAACAAATAATCTTCATAGATAAATGGAGGGGTATTCCGTCTTTGCGTATTGCAGAGTTATCTTCTCTTTGGAGCAGGTATTGATTGTTACATCACTTGTTTGTGATAGTAACGTCATCAATTTTTGAGAAAACTACGTAATTTTCTCGCGCAAACCAATGACGTAACAATCAATACCTGCTCCCAAGAGAAGATACCTCTGCAATACGCAAAGACGGAATTCAGGTGCTTTATCAAAATAATGAATTTCTTGACCCCCAGGCTCCACTTTTGCCCCTTTGCAGGGGGTTAAATTTACTACAGTTTGTATAAGAAATTGATTCTTTTGGGTATATTTTGTTGATTTGATTGAAATTATAACCATGAGATAACAGTTTGATACTTTGAAGATTTACATAACTCAGGTGACCATATAAATCTACCATCAAATATCATAATATATACATACTAAACCATACATTTCTCTTTACATATTGAATATCTGAAGATTTCATTCAGTAAGAAATATTTCAACAATAACATATCTAAATTACTCAGGGGTATTTAACTGGAACACATTTTAGGTAAATGATACAATCGTATGCAACACTTGCTGATTGGCTGATTTATTTGTACGAGACCTTACTCAGGAAATTCTTACTCGTGTATATTTGTTATAGAATCTTATACAACATGAACCTAACACAATAATTGATAGTAAGTGTAAAGACAGGTTAATGAAAGGAGTTGACAATACAACGGCTACCTGAAGTCTCTCATTTTTATTTTGAGATTTCAAAACATCCTTGGGCAAAGGGGACTAAGTTTTGTATAAACGGTGGTAGTGGTACCCCTGGGGGCAGAGAAGTGGGGTCCAATAGGGGAAATGGAGGTAAAACCTTTAAAATCCTTCTTTAACTGTTGGGATTAAGGGATTTCATCCCAATTTGGTTTGGAGAATTGTTGGGCCAAGGGACCTCAATTTTGTATAAACGGTGGGTGTGGCCCCCCTGGGGGCAGAGGGGGGGGCCGAATAGAGGAAATAGAGGTAAAATTCTTTGAAATCCTTCTTCTACCGTAGGGATTAAGGGATTTTATCCCAATTTGGTCTGGAGCATCCTTGGGCAAAGGGGACTCAATTTTGTATAAACGGTTGGTGCGGCCCCCCTTTGGACAGAGGGGTGGGGCCGAATAGGGGAAACAGAGGTAAAATCTTTAAAATTTAAATTTAAAATTTCTTTCACCGTAGGGATAAAGGGATTTTCTTCTTATTTGGTCTGGAGCATCTTTGGGCCAAGGGGACTCGCTTTTGTATAAATGGTAGGCATGGCCCTCCTGGGGGCAGAGCCCAATAGGGGAAATAGAGGTAAAACCTTTGAAATCCTTCTTCTACCATAGGAATTAAGGGATTTTATCCCAATTTAACCTGGAGCATCCTTTGTCAAAGGGAAATACATTTTGTATAAACGGTGGGTTTGGACCCCCTGGGGGCTGAGAGTTGTGGGCCCCAATAGGGAAACTAGAGGTTAAAATCTTTAAAATCTTTCTTTTCTGTTCCATTGGAGGGATTTTATGTAATAAGAATAATTTCACATGGTTGCTTTATTATCCAGGTGAGCGATACAGGCCCTGTGGGCCTCTTGTAATTTTGAAATTTCAAAACGTTTTTACAGTTGTTTCATTTTACTTTCATCGGAATCATTGAATTGCTGGTACATTTAGCAGGCAAGCATATAATGTCCATTACAAACAAGAAATTCTTTTCGTTTCAGCATTTCATTAATATTCAAATATCAAAGTCTCCTTGTCAAACAGAGAAATTCACAATTCTGGTCAGGGACAAATATTTTCGTCCTATCCTAGGGTAAAGACTAGGGAATTTCCCTGTCACAACAATTATATGACGTACAATTAGGAAATGTTGTAGTAGTCATTGGCAACACACACTTAACTTGTGTTTATCACGACACTGACTTGTTTAACCTCAGTTGGTAAAATTACACCAATTGACATTGAAATAGCGATAGGTTTACTAGAATTTATAGTAAAATCATATTCTAACTGAGATACTATCCATTGCATGTATGATTTCTGAGTTTTTCATTTGTAGGTGGGAGTACAGTTGCGTTGAAGTCCTGTCTGCTTTAAGTGCTAAAGCGACCGGCGGAACTAGATTCTACCTTAAAGCAGTGTACATCTATCGCTCCGGGGACGTTTATATCGATGAGGTGTTCTTTGGCACATCTCCACCAACAACCGACGGTAGTTAATCCGATCACATTTTAATATTTTACATAAAGACAAAATATATAAATGAAATATGTCAGTGTCTGATCAATCTCAAAACGAGGCTATCATTCCATTTTTTTTCCTTTAATACAATTTAGTTTTCAGTATGATTTAAAATATACTTGATACTTAAAAAAGTAACATCAGGCCGATCGATCAGTACATCAAACTATTTCAATAATAACACGCCTGCAACAAATTAATTGGGGAGGAGTTTATACTAGCATTGGGTTGTCCGCGCATCTGTCTGTGTACATAACGATATTCTCACTACTCTGTCTTAGTTACAAAAAGCCATTGCACTGAAATACTATAAGTTACCTTCCCATTTACCCACTTTTGCCCCACTGTTTAAACGAAAATATTGTTTGCGCATATTCGTCAAAAGGCACTACACTGTTTTAATTGATACCAGTGGTACCCAAACATTTACGCTGAAGGAATGCGAATATAGCATATCATTTTGAGTGTCCTCGGTTTATTTATGAAGCTATGCACTCTTGTTTAAAATCGTTGTTTCTATTACTCCTCTGTAGATGCAGTAGTGATTTAGATTGTTCTTAGTTCAGAGACACAATTGGAAATACCTTCCTTGGTTTTGGAGTAATACCCCTTTGTTTTAAAATGTTGATCGCATTAATCCTCCCAAGGTGCTGCAGCAATTTATACCATACTTGGTACAATGATACTGTATATCAAGAGGTGATATGTTAATAAATTGGAGTAGCCTCCCCTGTTCCTGAAGTTATGTCCCTTCTTTTTTTAAATTTCTAACTGTTTTTTTGCACGGACGGTTAGTATTTAGTCTGTTATTCTGGCAACAATCATATTGTAATTAAGAAATTCATTAAATATAATGTGAAATGATTTTGATAACAGAAGTGCAGCAAATTTATATAAGTTGTTCATTCTAAAGTGGGTATTGCAAAACAACGCCTGAAGCCAGCCAAGCCGAACGGTGTTAAGATTGCCAACGTTACAGTGGCGGAGTCCTCAGGAAGTCACCACGTCACACTTTTCCCGCTGAATTGTGGAAACAACTTCCCTCTTTTCACGTCCGATTCGGCACAGGTAAAAAACATCAATATTCACTGCACCCTGTGCAGATTTTTCTCATATGTAACAAAATAAGGAATTTGAGCCTATTCACATTAATATTTGAACTCTATTTTTCCAAATAGGATGCCGACTCAAAACTGAATAACTCATTCTTTTTTAGCAGAACATAATTGTTAAAAGATGTATGTATGAATAAGCAATATTAGAAAAAAACGTGACCTGCATTATGATACTAGGAAAAAAGTTCTCCTCACTAACACACCGGTAGTTTATGTTAACAAATGCATGATCAGTAAATTTTGGTGCAATTCAAAAATTAGTGCTATAAGCATTAATTTCTTCTGAAATAACCCCGATTATTGGAAGTTTGTGTTTTATTCATAATAGACAAACAACTATTGTCTTATTTGTTACATTATTTGGAATGTGATAAACAAAAGGGAGCCTTTATCATGTTGTTTATAATATGTATAATTTGACTTGATTAACTTTTTAAAACATTAATAAAAATGAGTACATCTATTAAAGTAAAAAAATGTACTGAAAGAGATAATTTATAAATAATCAGAGTAAATTTATCATATTATTATCTTTTGTTTCAGAGACCCATTGGAGCCGATGTGGCAGTGTCGCGTGTTCAAGCTGCCTCCGCACCAATTCAAGGAACTTTCAACCTAACGTTCCTAGGATCAACTATTAGTTGTAAGTTTCGGGCATTTATATATATTACATAAGTTTCGAAATTTGCGGAAAAAAATCTCCGATCATGAATCTTATATAATAAAGTCATGTTATTTTTGGAAAAGAAAATAGGGAAAATTCACTTTTATATCTATATTAATGTGAATTCCTGTTATCAACCATTCTATCCACACTTACAAAGAAATGATGACAATCACTTAACCGTCAGTTTGGAAATATTTTCTTGGGTGTTTGTGTTATTTATTTTTTAAATAGTGAAAAACGTTTCCGCGGTTATGCTTTGATATTCACTCACAGCGTTTGTTAAATATCTCACAAGATTATCGTTTATGCACTTTTGTAAATAATGCATTTCAAAGAACTAGGAATTCTGAAACCTAGCAAATGTGAATGCTATAGTTTTATGGTTAAATGGTTTAAAATTATAACAACAAATGAATAATATATATATATATATATGAAAATATATGGTCAAATTTCAGCATTAAACATATACTTGTTGTATGCTTATTATGCCAATTCCTGAACATAGGTATTGTGTGTTTTAGTTTTATTAATTGGGACAAATATATAAATATCAGTCAAGACGTGATGGAATTTTAAGTGTAAAAATGTTTTTTTATTAGAAACATGCCTGAAGCAATACGGAGACGTGTGCACTGGTTGTGTCATGTAACTCAAAGATGTAACTTAGATGGTTAGAGCATGAGGATGCATAGATATGTGTAAGGAGGGTACAGATATATAGCTCATTTAGCTATCACAAACTGGAATAACATTTAGTACCCTAAAACCTTGATAATAAGCATGATTAGAAAATAGGCCCGCCTTTAAAATAAGTAATGGATTCCTTGCAGTCAAATGTATCTTAGAAATAAGCATTGGATTCCTTGCAGTCAAATGTATCTTAGAAATAAGCATTGGATTCCTTGCAGTCAAATGCATTTATCTTAGAAATAAGCATTGGGTTCCTTGCAGTCAAATGAATCTTAGAAATAAATATTGGATTCCTTGCAGTCAAATGTATCTTAGAAATAAGCATTGGGTTCCTTGCAGTCAAATATATACTAGAAATAAGCTTTGGGTTCCTTGCAGTCAAATGTATCTTAGAAATAAGCTTTGGGTTCCTTGTAGTCAAATATATACTAGAAATAAGCATTGAATTCCATGCAGTCAAATGTATCTTAGAAATAAGCATTGGGTTCCTTGCAGTCAAATGTATCTTAGAAATAAGCATGCTTTGAAAAAAGGGCAGAACTTATTGTCCTGTCAGAAATAGTGGACAATGCAAATCTGCGGTCATTTTGTGTTAAATTAAAAGTTGAATATGCTTATAGCAATGTAATTAGATCAAATTACCCCGGGGTTTTTGACGGTAAATTATTATGAATATTCCTAGCAATATACATTTCAGGCTTGGACCATTTAATGGTTTTTTAAAAAAACCCAAAAAGCCTTGGAAATAAGCCAGGTTCGAAAATAAGCCTTTGGTTCCTTAGCATACACAACAATTGTCCGCGACTTATTTTTTCGAGATTTCATGGTTTTAAAAACAGATATACATGTTTTATTCAATGAAACTCACATTATTTCTTATTGTTGTTATTATTGAGTCTTTGATCCGTGACATTGAGCAAAATGAATCACTCTATCTTTTATGTTGTTGAAGAGTTTTCTTTTTTGTTTTTCAAAAGCGATCCCAGCAAACATTGATACAGATGATTTAGCAGATAACCTGAAGACGATCAATGGACTTAATGAAGTATCCGTTTCCAAGAAAGGGGATTGCGCCAACTTTGAATGGACGATTCAGTACACCTCACTTGCTGGGGACCAATCATTAGTCCAGGTAATTTTGTCAGCATGCCATTGGCTAATTAAATATCACTTTCCAGTGGTACTTGTTGTTTGTTAGCCTATGGTGTAAACTGTTATGGATTGTAAACATAAGTTCAGTTTTGCTGTGTAGTCTGATCAATGATATTACTGTAAATAACCTTAGCGGTTGTAAAGTATTTTGAAAAGTAACCAACATTGATCTTCTACTAATAAAAAACAA
Organism: Mizuhopecten yessoensis; assembly: GCF_002113885.1. Lineage (NCBI taxonomy): Eukaryota > Metazoa > Mollusca > Bivalvia > Pectinida > Pectinidae > Mizuhopecten > Mizuhopecten yessoensis. Next base: position 144,260 of record NW_018406064.1, read on the forward strand.
ATACGAGTAAGATTATTTTCTAAAAACTTTTTTTGATAAAAGTTTATCATTTTATCGTACAATTTTACGAAATAACAACGACCATTTGTGTCTCAATTAAAATATAAATCTTCTATATTTGGTTTTCTAAGGTGGATCCCAGCCAACTTACAGGTGAATCCGTTGTCATGACACCCAAAGATGTGACTGACGGCCATGTTGTTTTTGATGCCTTACCTGGAGAATTCTTAAGAGTTCCACACGACAAGGCACAGGTAATTTTGCTGAAGCGAAAATCAAAATATGTCTTTTATTTCAAAATATTAACATTATTAAAAGCACTAATCATGCACAAGTTGAATATGTAATTTAATATCTCTACTGCGAGAGACATTAATAATATTTGGTACAAATTATCTGTAAAGTAGATCTGTATCAATTTTGAGAAACATAGATAATATAACCATGCTCATATGTGAAAAATTCTTTCAAAAGTCTGTAATTCAAATGTCATATTTTCACGTGAATCCGTGAAACTATTCGATTGAGAATTCAAACTTATATTGCATATCCAATCTACATATATTTGTACATACATATCTTTTAGCACTCATTTTGTAAAATGAATTCTTCATGTATATTTCATTGATCACAACATTAACCCTTTCAACCCTATGTAACTTGAGTAGACTCTACCATTCATTGATATGGATGAGTCGATTATGGTCTACAGTGGTGAAAGGGTTAATGCGATAATGGTTACCATCAACAGTGCAGACATTTAAAATCAACAGTTTAGCTTTGATAATTAACCCAGTCACACTTGTTCTCAGGTTAAGTGTAAAGATAGGATAGCGACCGGATCACTGGGTCATTTTTAAGTAAAACGCCATTCTGTCTAGAAAAGAATTGCAGTTAAGTTGGACGACCAGATATAAGAGATGAATGGAATAGCGTTACACATGAAAACTCCAGTGCTGAGATCTATATGATATATCTACGGATATGAAACGGGCAAAGGGAAATAAGCCACACATTATTGTTTCCTATTCGTGACAGAACTAGTCGCCAACACTATATACACCATCCTCAAACTTCAGTAGGTTTCGCTCACTTACGTTACCTGCTTCCCTGTAATTTGTCATGACAAGAATGAAGGCACGCAGTTAGCAATTTAATTGGTTTCAGGTAAAAAAGAAACGCTGGCTAATTAAACGTAAAGCTGCCCAGCGATTCTTTTGATGCATATTAAAGAATCAAACTAGTCTACTAGTATCATGAAAAAGGTTGTGAAAAATAACCTTCGTTTTCGTCATCACGTTTTCCCACAAGTTCTGACTTCTGTAAATTGTTGCAACTATTGTTGTATGTGCGCTTTTCGCGGAATTATTCAACTGCAAATTAAACAATGATGTAAACATTTTCATTTCAAGAACTTTTTGTAATATCTAGTTCGATACAAAAGAAAACTTTGTATGTTTATATTTGATGCCATTTGACGATTGATAGTATCCTCAGGAATCAAAAGGCTACAGCCAATAACCAGTGTGGGCCGTTCACATTGAATTCACGGGTATCTGTTGAAACTTTAAAACGGACACTGTAAATAGTTTCACCGTTGAACAAATCCACAGCGTAATTTAACGCATTAAAAGTTTACGGTAGGGATACACGATGAAATGTTGAAAATATGGTGTTAAATGTTGTAATGATTTTCCAGACGAAAACGCGAAAATAACACAGTGGAAATTCAAATCTGTGTACAGCTTTTGAAAGTATTATTTTCTGTGACACACAGATTAGTTAACAGGTTAGTTAACAGGTTAAGTATATATTAAAGTTAAATGTCGAGTTTGTACAGGTAAAACGCTGATCCCTAAGGAAAATGTTTAGCTATAATTGGTCAATATTGAATCGTTACAAGTTATATTTGCGTCCACTACAGGTGATGATGTTGATTAATGACGTGCCGACCAAATGCTCTGGTACCTGTGACTTTGAGTGGCTGACGGGTAATACACCTACTGTAACGGGAATATCACCTGGCACAGGTGAGTCCTCCTCTTCTGGTTTACATACCGGCGATGCAAAACAAATAAATAAAAACAAAAGCTTTGATAAGAAGTAATAACTTCCAACATCAGAAAAATAAATAAATATTGAGTTGTTTTATCAATCTTGAGCCCAAACATCTTACTGGAGTGAACACACATATTTAAAAAAAACACCTACCGTCTTTGTTTTAATTTTTTTGTCTTTGTTTTAAAATCAATTATAACATAAAGTTACCAATTGAACTCAAAATCGATAAAATGAAGGCAAAGTATTAACAAAGGAAAGCTTGATATTTAAAACCCTTGACAAGGACAAGTACAAGGAAAATACATGTAGGACCATCTGGTCCGGAAGGGGAAGCGTCTTCTGCTTCATCGTCGACAGCCGCTATTTGAATCTAAGTCAAATCCAAGTTATGTCATGTCCTCATATTAAGAACGTGCTTATCGACAACAAAACCACAAGACACTCTAATGAGCATAATAAAAAATCGGTCACTATTCCGTCTTTGCGTATTGCAGAGTTATCTTATCTTGGGAGCAGGTATTGATTGTTATGTTATTGGTTTGTGTGAGAAAATTGCGTCGTTTTCTCAAAAATTGATGACGCTACTCTCACAAACAAGTGATGTAACATTCAATACCTGCTCCCAAGAGAAGATAACTCTTCATTACGCAAAAACGGAATATGTCAGTTGTGTTGTTATATATATTCAGACTGTGCATTCAGTATAGCTGAGTGTCCGTCCTGTGGACAATATTCAGAAAAGAATCACAATTTCGTTTATTACTGTGCATTAATGAAAAACCTGTCTAGGGCAAGCAAAGGGTATAAGAGTTGTTTTATATTACATTCCCATTCCCTGTGCATGACGTCACAAGGGGAAAACAATGACATGACGTCACGCAATTGGAAACATAACCATTCCACGATGAGAAAATTGCTACCCCCTTTTTTTGAAAAAAAAAATCTGCTGATTGAAGTGAGAAAAAGCTCTTTATTGCTCATGTTTGTAGAATAAGGAAATTCCATCCGTCCCATGTTTCATTCTTTTTGAAAATCTTTTGTAATTTCTTTATCCGACAACCCTCTGCATGAAAGTTATTGTCTTTTTATACTATACCTTTGCTCACATATTAAATGTAATGATATTTGATTTCGTCGGAATTTAAATTAAAAAAATAAAGCATAACTGATTCAAAATTACGTCATAGGCTAAAGGAGTAGGACATTATGCACAACTTTTTCAACCATTATGGTGTGAAAACTTATGGTTGTATTTTAAGGACCAACTGGCACAGTCGCTACCATCTCTGGAACTGGATTCAGTGGAACTTCTGCAAACAATACTGTTATGATAGGAGGTACAGCCTGCACTGTTAATGCCTCCACAACCACTTCCATCACGTGTACTATTGGTAGCGGCCCAGAGGGAGTTTACAAGGTGGATGTCAACGTGGCGGGTTCTGGGTTGGCACAGCACAGTGGTGGAGATGTCACTTATATATACTCAACAGGCATCGACAATTTCTCACCTGGTTCCAGTAGTTTAGGGGGTACGTATAACATCAACAGTTTCCCCTCCGCCTCTAATAAAGTAGTGGGTACGTAAAATATCAACAGTTTCTCACATGCATCGAGTTTTACATCAGCCCCCAGTAGTTTAGAGGGTACAAATAATATCAACAGTTTCTCATCTGCCTCCACTAGTCTAGGGGGTACATATAATATCAACAGTTTTACATCAGCCCCCAGTAGTTCAGAGGGTACGAATAATATCAACAGTTTCTCATCTGCCTCCACTAGTCTAGGGGTACATAGAATTTTAACAGTTTAACATCAGCCCCCAGTAGTTTAGAGGGTACAACTAATATCAACAGTTTCTCATCTGCCTCCACTAGTCTATGGGTACATAGAATTTTAACAGTTTAACATCAGCCCCCAGTCGTTTAGAGGGGACAACTAATATCAACAGTTTCTCATCTGCCTCCACTAGTCTAGGGGGTACATATAATATCAACAGTTTTACATCAGCCCCCAGTAGTTCAGAGGGTACGAATAATAACAACAGTTTCTCATCTGCCTCCACTAGTCTAGGGGGGACATATAATATCAACAGTTTTACATCAGCCCCCAGTAGTTCAGAGGGTACGAATAATATCAACAGTTTCTCATCTGCCTCAACTAGTCTAGGGGTACATATAATTTTAACAGTTTAACATCAGTCCCCAGTAGTTTAGAGGGTACAACTAATATCAACAGTTTCTCATCTGCCTCCAGTAGTCTAGGGGGTATATATAATATTAACTGTTTTACATTAGCCCCCAGTAGTCTAGGGGATATGTATAATATTTACAGTTTTACTTCAGCCCTCAGTAGTCTAGGGGGTACATATAATATTAACAGTTTTTTTTATCAGCCCCCAGTAATCTAGGCTGTACATATAATATTAACAGTTTTACATCAGCCCCCAGTAGTTTAGAGGGTACAACTATATAAATATCAACAGTTTCTCATCTGCCTCCAGTAGTCTAGGGGGTACATATAATATTAACAGTTTTACATCAGCCCCCATAGATCTAGAGGGTACCTATAATATTAACAGTTTTACATCAGCCCCCAGTAGTCTAGGGGGTACATATAATATTAACAGTTTTACATCAGCCCCCAGTAGTCTAGAGGGTACATATAATATTAACAGTTTTACATCAGCCCCCAGTAGTCTAGAGGGTACATATAATATTAACAGTTTTACATCAGCCCCCAGTAGTCTAGAGGGTACATATAATATTAACAGTTTTACATCAGCCTCCAGTAGTTTAGAGGGTACAAATAATATCAACAGTTTCTCATCTGCCTCCAGTAGTCTAGAGGGTACATATAATATTAACATTTTTACATCAGCCCCCAGTAGTTTAGAGGGTACAAATAATATCAACAGTTTCTCATCTGCCTCCAGTAGTCTAGAGGGTACATATAATATTAACATTTTTACATCAGCCCCCAGTAGTTTAGAGGGTACAAATAATATCAACAGTTTCTCATCTGCCTCCAGTAGTCTAGAGGGTACATATAATATTAACATTTTTACATCAGCCCCCAGTAGTTTAGAGGGTACAAATAATATCAACAGTTTCTCATCTGCCTCCAGTAGTCTAGAGGGTACATATAATATTAACAGTTTTACATCAGCCCCCAGTAGTTTAGAGGGTACAAATAATATCAACAGTTTCTCATCTGCCTCCAGTAGTCTAGGGGGTACATATAATATTAACAGTTTTACATCAGCCCCCAGTAGTTTAGAGGGTACAAATAATATCAACAGTTTCTCATCTGCCTCCAGTAGTCTAGGGGGTACATATAATATTAACAGTTTTACATCAGCCCCCAGTAGTTTAGAGGGTACAAATAATATCAACAGTTTCTCATCTGCCTCCAGTAGTCTAGGGGGTACATATAATATTAACAGTTTTACATCAGCCCCCAGTAGTTTAGAGGGTACAAATAATGTCAACAGTTTCTCATCTGCCTCCAGTAGTCTAGTGGGTACATATAATATTAACAGTTTTACATCAGCCCCCAGTAGTTTAGAGGGTACATATAATATCAACAGTTTCTCATCTGCCTCCAGTAGTCTAGTTGGTACATATAATATTAACAGTTTTACATCAGCCCCCAGTAGTTTAGAGGGTACAACTATATAAATATCAACAGTTTCTCATCTGCCTCCAGTAGTCTAAAATTGTACAAATACTATCAACAGTTTCTCATCTGCCTCCAGTAGATTAGAGGGTACAAATAATATCAACAGTTTCTCATCTGCCCCCAGTAGTCTAGGGGGTACAAATAATATTAACAGTTTTACATCAGCCCCCAGTAGTTTAGAGGGTACATATAATATCAACAGTTTCTCATCTGCCTCCAATAGATTAGAGGGTACAAATAATATCAACAGTTTCTCATCTGCCTCCCGTAGTCTAGGGGGTACATATAATATTAACAGTTTTACATCAGCCCCCATTAGTTTAGAGGGTATGTATAATATTTACAGTTTTACTTCAGCCCACAGTAGTCTAGGGGGTACATATAATATAAACAGTTTAACATCAGCCCCCAGTAGTTTAGATGGTACAACTATATAAATATCAACAGTTTCTCATCTGCCCCCAGTAGTCTAGGGGGTACAAATAATATCAACAGTTTCTCATCTGCTTCCAGTAGTCTAGGGGGTACATATAATATTAACAGTTTTACATCAGCCCCCAGTAGTTTAGAGGGTATGTATAATATTTACAGTTTTACTTCAGCCCACAGTAGTCTAAGGGGTACATATAATATAAACAGTTTAACATCAGCCCCCAGAAGTTTAGAGGGTACAACTATATAAATATCAACAGTTTCTCATCTGCCCCCAGTAGTCTAGGGGGTACAAATAATATTAACAGTTTATCATCAGCCCCCAGTAGTTTAGAGGGTACATATAATATCATCAGTTTCTCATCTGCCTCCAGTAGTCTAGGGGGTACATATAATATCAACAGTTTTACATCAGTCTCAGTAGTTTAGAGGGTACAGTTTCGCACCTGTCTCAAGTAGTTTAGCAGGCATGTATAATATCAACAGTTTGTTTCTCACACACCTCGAGTAGTTTAATGGAACCTCCACGCAGAATGTTCTTGTCACCTACTTTTTATAGTTCTGGGGTAAGCTAGAGTATAGGTATCATCTGTTTCTCACCAGTTTCCATTAGGGGCCATGCTGATTTTACTGAGGGTGGCGCAGTGGATAGCAAACTTGCTGTTCGCCAAGGCCGCCGCGGATTGATTTCTCGATCGAACGTGCAGAGGTATAGGGTCACCTGCTTGACCACGTTGGTTTTCTCTGGGTACTCCGGCTACCTCACACATAATGATCCCCCGCGGGCTAACATATAGGCCAGCAAAAGTGATTCATATAAGTTAAAATAATTTGAATAATTGTTGTAAAATAAATGAAGTTGATATATAGTTTATATTTTCTTCGATGCTTATTTACGTGTAAAGTGTATCTTCCAGTATATAGCTACATGTTCTTGGGGTACGGTCACTGTTTATTAAAAAAGCATGCATGCAAGGGTTAGGCGTCTGTAATAATAAGTAATAAAACATTACACTTGAAACTCGTGCATCATATTTTATTTTTTTAATTTTCCTGATATTACTTGCTGATTTTATTGTATTTATAATCATCAACCTGATTTCATTGTATTTATAATCATAAACCTGATTTCAATGTATTTATAATCATAAACCTGATTTCAATGTATTTATAATCATAAACCTATCTTAGTCTTCCCGATTTTACTTAATTCCATCATGTCGCCATCAGTTTACAGTTAAGTACAGTTAGTTTAAACAATATCATATTTGATAATTACGACAATGGTCATACAGAAACACATGTAGTCGATGTTTAAGTATTTGGCAGCAAGCTCATTAGGTAATTTAAATGTCATCTCGTTTATAAACGCTTACAATGAGCAAAAATATTTTGCATTGAACTAGGTGGCGTAAATCTGACTGTGAACGGATACGGCTATCGGAACGACGCAACAGTGGCCGTTGGTGGTCAAGACTGTCCGGTCATATCCAGGTCCACTGACCAGCTTGTTTGTGTCATACCACCCAAGGTCAGTATAGCAATATATTAGTGGTTATTTTCATTTCGGTCGGACGTTGAAAGGTTTTTGGTCACCAGTCCGACCACGTGAATTTTCAGTGAGTTTTCGGAATCCTCCCATATTAATACTCTCTGCGCGCGTCAATCTAACAAGAGGGAAAACTAAAATGAGGAAGAAAAACTTGTTTCATAATTGTTGTAAAATTAACATTATATATTATTTATTCGTATATATGTCGACATACGTGTATTTGTTATACTCTCTATATAAAACATGTGCGGAATAATGAGTAAAGGAGGGCACCTAGTAAAAAGTGATCCGTTTCTGTGGACGTAACTTTCCTAAAACAAAGGTGGTATATTCGTCACATGTGTTTTTTTTTATAAACATATATAGCTATACAATTACAGTAAACACTCAGAAAGTGTGAGCAGAGGAACTCGAGGGCTAGCGAGAAATGTTTTAATATAATTAAGTATCGTTATAAAGGATCAATGTACCTTTGCTAAAAACTGAAACTTAGCATAGTAAACCGTTTTTACCAGCATGGCTATATATAGCGTTGATAATCATTTCTGAAAAGAAAACCATAACAATAATAATTTTGCAAGGTTTTTATGAAGACATTTTTAAGGTGATAAAAACAAATTATAATCAGCAACAGTGTTCAAAAATGTAGCTTGGCTAGATAGTGATTTGAACCCCGGACTACAGATTGTTGTACTATTATTCTACTGACTGCGCTTCCTGGTCGACGGAGGGCTGATCAAATCGCGCTTCGTCCGTTGTTCATGGTCCCGTCCTTGCATAATTCGGTTATTCCCGTTATTGTTATTTCTCAAAAAGTACTTGACATATCTTTCCCATTGGTCCGTTGTGCTCGTGCATGTTTCGACAGGCAGCCATCTTGGATTTTGACAGTTTAAGCTTTTTATCACTTTTTCTCAGGAAGCATATGTATTTTACAGATCTTTCTCATAAGCAGGCCACTTTGGTTCAAAACTGTATTGTGAGACTGATTGTAAATACAAAATTGTCAACAGGCAGCCATCTCTGACCGACTAACAGTTCAAGTTTAAATTTGTTATTGCCAATTATCTGGAAACACGGGTCTTTCAAATTCCACCTGCGGGTTAATTCCCCTTTGTCCTGGTACACAGTTGTGCATTTATTCCTTTGGTACCAACCAGTTCGACAAAATAGCCACTTGACAGCCGTCTTGGATTTTGAGAGTTAAGGTTTCTTATCGCCTTCATCTATCAATCCGACATATATAAGAAAAACGAAGAGAACTGAAGGGAAAAATAAACTGACATAAAACTAATGAAGATCTTACGATTATGGGCGTCAAGACCCCTATTGGATCTCCTGTATTTTACATATTTCTGATTCTTTCTGATTTCCTTTGGTGCTTTGTTACAAAATACTTCAATTTGTGTTTTTTGATAATGAAACAAAAACCTGACAAAGAATAGTTCAGAATATCCTTATATAACAGCCCATTATGTAATGGTCGAACATTCAGTTAAAAAACTAGTTAATAAGCTTTGATATACATGAACACAAATCTCGCTCTCTGATGTGATATTTCGTTGATCCTATGCAGGATGGGTTGTCAACAAATTTACATAATCAACTTTATTGTGAATATCCAAAACATAAACAGACATTGATTGAAAAAATTAAAATACATTTTTTTCACAACTAAATTGACACTATCTCCCCTACAGTGTTAATTTGGACTGTTATGACAGTATATATGTTATGTTTGTAAACAAGTTTAGAAAGGACTTATAAATTGTTTTTCTGTGTTAATTTAAGACGTCTGCAGGCGCTGTGCCAGTTGTTGTAGCCATGACCGGTATTGCCTCCTCGACAGCCTCAAGTTCATTTACATACGACTCCAGCATCACTGCGCAGGTCACTTCTATTACCCCAACCACATCAGGGGTCAAAGGTCAGTAATATTCAATGACATGAAGTATTTTAGATATGTGATACTAGGACACAAACTGCATTATGTCCTGTATGACGCCTGTTCCATAGATAATACCTTTGAATACTGGGTGTAGAAATGTGATCATGTTTACAGTACATGTCCTGCATGTTTTGTTTTCATTAATTATAATCATAACAAAATGTGAATGATTCCCATTTTGCCTTAATGATCCTAATTTCACTGCCAAATAAAGCACTGAAATATTTTTGCCGACATGATTTCAGTATTGTTAAATAATGTTTAAAGGAAAAAATACCATACTGTCGGTCCAATCAACTGAGCCTCCCGATCAATGATAACATCCTTACCCAGCCCCGCTTTATTTACATGCGAAACGAAATTAAGGCATCATGTATGCACAAAATACTGCAATGGTATTTCTCTCGTTACTGGCCTGCAATTGCACAAAGACCCTTGACATGTGCCAGCTAATTCACTATAAGTCCTTTTTCCAACTAAAACATTTATGTGAAAACAATATTCTTATCAAATTTGCTGTGTCTTATGATGAAATTGTTTTTCTCTTCTCAAATTCAATTCTCTATCATAACTGTGAAACTGGTAATTTCATTACAGGGAACAACTGTTCACATGATTTTATTAGGATGGTATACAGTTAAAAGTATATAACAACCTATGGAATATTGATGTTTGACGTTTCGATGACTAGTATGAAATATATTCTGACACCCTAATCCGACATATGATCGGTAAAGCGTTTGTAAATTATAAAGTGTTAGTTTTGTATCTTTTAGTTATCTAAATTTCACACTAAAACATTTCATTGACTGTGATTTATAAACAAATGTACAATATATACTTTACCACCCTAAAAAGCATGCTATTAGTAAGAAAAAATCATTATTTTATTTAGCTTTATGAAATATGTTCTGACATCCTCATCTGTCACATGATCGGTAAAACGTTTGGAAATTAGAAGCTTGGAGAAGTAAAATAGTTCGAAACCTTCAACAAATATTCAAAATTCCTTTCTTTGTTGTCAATATTTGACACCAGGTGGAGCTACTATCACAATTCTTGGTTCCGGATTTGGTAGCTCAGGTACTTTAATTATCGGTGGTACGACTGTCACTCCATTGATTTATTCAAACACACAAGTGACTGCAGTGCTGTCTTCCCTCACACCTGGAGTACACCTTGTCCAGGTCATTGTTGGGACAGATGGGGCTGCTGTTCTAGACTCCAAGTAAGTATCGTCAATGTTGGTGTCAGAGGTTAAAGGTCATTAATTATTCCTAAATCTACATTTATATTTTTTTTCTGAAGCCAGTATTTGAAGATTTATGAAGATAATATGCTTTATTATCACAGCTAAATTTTAACATCAAGTTAATTTTGTTTGCAACAAATAAACCATAAAAGTTTAACATCATTAGTGACCGTCTTGCTTGGCATCATCTTTTGAGAATCCTATTTGAAAACCTTGTTTGATCCTCTTGTTTTATGATCCTGTTAGACATCCTTAATTCACCTACTTGTTTGACATCTTTGTTTGACAATGTTATTTGAAATCCTTGGTAGCCTTCTTGCTTGATAGTCTAAGACGCTTGGTAGTTTTCTTCAACCTATATCTTTTGAAACCTTCTGTTGTCCGTTAGCAGGCTACATTTTCAAGGAAGCGGTATTGGAGCGAGCTCTTGAATATTATATCAACTACGGCATGTAAACACCGTAGAAAGGGAAAGGAGATTTGTTGCTGTCAAGAAAAGGAAAGCTTATTATGTGAAAGTCAAAACGTCCCGCTTATCGAACAGTTTAGAAGTAAGCCATTCAGCATGATCACGCTGTAAGTTAAGATCAAGGAAAGTGGCTGAAATAGAAGAGTCTGTTGTGTTCTTAAAGATCACTGGGTGTATACTCTAAGTCTAAGTACATAAATAATACTACTTTCTTTTTTACTTCGGAGCTATAACTTTGGTTATTCATTTATTGTAAGAAAAGAAATAATCGGTTTTCAATTAAACCGATAAAAATGTTGTTTTTTATTTGTTTTTGGTAATTCTAATATTTCATTAACCATATTATCCCCAGTGATCTTTAAGAACACAACAGACACTTCTATTTCAGCCACTTTCCTTGATCTTAACTTACAGCGTGATCATGCTGAATGGCTTACTTCTAAACTGTTCGATAAGCGGGACGTTTTGACTTTCACATAATAAGCTTTCCTTTTCTTGACAGCAACAAATCTCCTTTCCCTTTCTACGGTGTTTACATGCCGTAGTTGATATAATATTCAAGAGCTCGCTCCAATACCACTTCCTTGAAAATGTAGCCTGCTAACGGACAACAGAAGGTTTCAAAAGATACAGGTTGAAGAAAACTATTGACAAGTTTTATAGTCGCTATAATGATCTCGTTTGGTAATACAATATCGCTTTTTGTGATATGAAGGTCAATGTTTTTCATTATGCGCATTTGTGACACTTGTGGTTTTGTTGTAATTACTTGAGTTTTCGGTTTGAGAACCTGGAATTGCTTGATATTTTGACGATGAAATAGTAGAGGATTACAGAAAACCTAGTCCTACCCACTTTGAACTTTTTAAGGGTCTTTATCTTAAAAGTTCCTTCGTTCGTATTGTGCTCTAGTATCATTGATTCTGAGATCGAATTATGGGTTTGTTAACACGTTGGCATTCCCCTGTGTTATTTAACATTTTTGTTTGATAGTATTATTTGACGTACTTGTTTGACATCTTTGTTATACATTGTTAATCGACATCTTTGTTATACATTGTTAATTGACATCTTTGTGATACATTGTTAATTGACATCTTTGTTATACATTGTTAATTGACATCTTTGTTATACATTGTTAATTGACCTCTTTGTTATACATTGTTAATTGACATCTTTGTTATACATTGTTAATTGACATCTTTGTTATACATTGTTAATTGACATCTTTGTTATACATTGTTAATTAACATCTTTGTTTTACGTTCTTCTTTAACATTATTGTTGTTTTGGGTTTATTGCTTGACATTTCTATTTGACATTATTGTTTTGTATCCTACTTTGACATCCATGTTTGACATTTGTTTTGACATTCTTGTTTGACATTCTTGTTTGACATTCTTGTTATTCTTATAATACATAAATAATGTATCCTACTTTGACATCAATGTTTGCATCCTTGTTTAATATCCTACTTTGACGTTCTTGTTTGAATGTTTTTTTTGACATTCTTATTTTACATTACTGTTTGACATTCGTTTTTTACATCCTTAATACCATTATCTAGTTGCATTACGTCTAAGTACATAAATAATACTACTTTCTTTTTTACTTCGGAGCTATAACTTTGGTTATTCATTTATTGTAAGAAAAGAAATAATCGGTTTTCAATTAAATCGATAAAAATGTCGTTTTTTATTTGTTTTTGGTAATTCTATTATTTCATTAACCATATTAATTGTTTTCTCTATATAAACATGAAGAATATAAATTGTTNGTTTTGGGTTTATTGCTTGACATTTCTATTTGGCATTATTGTTTTGTATCCTACTTTGACATCCATGTTTGACATTTGTTTTGACATTCTTGTTTGACATTCTTGTTATTCTTATAACATCATTGTTTTGTATCCTACTTTTGACATCCATGTTTGACATTTGTTTTGACATTCTTGTTTGACATTCTTGTTTGACATTCTTGTTATTCTTATAACATCATTGTTTAATATCCTACTTTGACGTTCTTGTTTGAATGTTTTATTTGACATTCTTATTTGACATTCCAGTTTGACATTCAGTTTTTTTACATCCTTAATACCATTATCTAGTTGCATTACGTCTAAGTACATAAATAATACTACATTCTTTTTTTACTTCGGAGCTATTACTTTGGTTATTCATTTATTGTAAGAAAAGAAATAATCGGTTTTCAATTAAACCGATAAAAATGTCATTTTTATTTGTTTTTGGTAATTCTAATATTTCATTAATCATATTAATTGTTTTCTCTATATAAACATGAAGAATATAAATTGTTCTACATCCTACGTTATTAATCACTGTCGTCTCCAAAACACTTGCACGTTTATAAGATTCCTAACACTTCATATGGGAAACCTTATCTCTTACCAAAAATTGCTTTTGATGATTATGAACGGTCTAGTCATTACAATAAAATAAGGTTAATAACAGGCCCCAAAGTTTAATATGTTTTACTGTACATCGCCTAACCATCGTTTGTATCTCTTTGACAGTGCAGTGCCTACCATTAGTTACATCCTCCAGGTGACCAACGTGTTCCCACTTCAGGGCTCACTCCAAGGTGGGACCCTGGTCACCATTACTGGCCAAGGTCTAGATGATGATGCAGAAATCAAGATTGGAGGTCATCCTTGTGATATTGACAGCATTACAGCCACGACACAAATAGTGTGCAAGATTGGTGACACAGGAACGAAACACCAAGTGGACAACCAGGGATCGCACTTTGGTAAGGGCAATGCTTACAAAAATCATTAAGTGAATGTCAATCAGGAAGAGTTCATATTTCTGTGAGTTGGAGAAAGATGGAGAAACAGGAAGGATCAAGACAAAAAAAATTAAAAAAATTGAGGAAAAATTGGAAAAAGGAAAAAGATCGAAAATGTAGAGGGATAAATTAAATCCAATGTAATCTAAAACACTGTCCCTCAACTTAACTTGAAAACCTTTTTTTTTCAGCGTTCGGCAAAGGTTTTGCCTGGGAACCAAAGAACCTCCAAGTATATCTAGGGGATACTGTACATTGGAGTTGGGACTACGCATTGTATATTGCGGGGATGAAACCCAGAGTACAACAGGTCAAAAATGCTAGCTCTACAGAACCTGAACAAAACGGTTTCAGCAGTGGTCCTTCTGGTACAAAGACAGGTATACGACAGTCACTTTCTTCACATAGCAACTATGTTAGTCAATAGAACAGCCGTATTGGTTCACAGAACAAACACAGGTTTCCGCATTACAACCACGTTCGCCAAGTAAATTAATTATTCTGCATAATAGTCACATTGATTGCACTACAAACCTCATTAGTTAGTCCTCAAAATTCCATTGGTGTATCGATCATTTTAACATCTATTACATGAAGTATACAAAGCTTCTTCTTTAGATATTCATGCAATTATTATACCCCCACAACGAAGTTAGGTGGGTTATACTGGAATCACCCTGTCTGGATGTCTGCCTGTCGTACACAGTAACTTGGCCAGAGAACTTCTCCTTAACTAACAGGTGGATTTCATTGAAACTTTGCATGAATGATCGGTATCTTATGCTGTTGTGCACTGGCATTTTAATTTTGGATTTCAACCCCTTTTGATGGAGTTATGCCCCTTTGTGGAAAATTCCCTGTTCATTTTTTTTCATTTTTTTTCTTCGTTTTTAATCAAATTGTGATTAACTCATTACTGATGGAAGACTATATTGCTTTGCATTACTAAGCCTTTAGCTTACAGTTCTGGTTTATATAGGAGCGGGGGTATTAGTAAGCATTTGGCTTACAGTTCTAGTTTAAGTATGGTGTACCGATGCTATATACACAAGTTCTTATACAAAGTTGTAATGATTATTCCCTCGCAATAAAGTTAGGGGGTATACTGAAATCCTCCTAAAGTAATGAACCGATTTCAAAGAAAGATTCCAGATATTTAACTACTTCCTGAAGGTGTACACCCAGGTATCATTCCTTTCATGCCGACCCTTTATAATGCAGTAATTGACCTTTGTTGAACATTTCTTGTCCGGATAATTCCTCCAAAACTGCTGGGCCAATTTCAAAGAAAGTTTTCAGAATCTTAACTACTACATGATGTTGTACATCCAGGTATATACTTTTTTGTCATTCCGACCCTTTTACAAAAAGGAGCTAAAACATTTGTCCCTCTTACGTCGTGTAGATATAGATAGATTTTTTTGATATCGACCCTTTTTCGTACTAACGGCCCATCGTTAAAAACAATTTGATTTCAGCAAAACTAGTTGGCGAACAAGTTTTGGTATGCAAGTAGGTTTTTGCCTGGAGGAGCACAGGAAGTATGTCACTGTGACCTATATATATACTAAAATAAGTAAACAGCTCAGTACTGAAACCATTACTGTTTGGGGATTTTGGATTACTTTGCAATACTTTGCCTTAGTTAGCCTTTAGCTTACAGTTCTGGTTTATATGAATGCGGGGGGCATAATTTAAGCTTTTGGTTTACAATTCTAGTTAACATGTTCTGTATATTTGTTATGATTCACATTGTCTGTACATATGTTATGATTGACATTGTCTGTACATATGTTAAGATTCACATTGTCCGTACATATGTTATGATTCACTTTGTCTGTACATATGTTATTATTCACATTGTCTGTACATATGTTTTGATTGACATTGTCTGTACAGATGTTATGATTCACATTGTCCGTACATATGTTATGATTCACATTGTCTGCACATATGTTAGGATTCACATTGTCTGCACATATGTTAGGATTCACATTGTCTGTACATATGTTATGATTGACATTGTCTGTACATATGTTATGATTAACATTGTACATATGTTATGATTCACATTGTCTGTACATATGTTATGATTCACATTTGCTGTGCTGATGCTATAATTAATGTTTTTCAATGGTAATGATAATTTACAGTAGTGATGCTATTATTCACTCGTTATTAGCGATGATATTACTAACTGGTCATTAGTGATGCTATCATTCACTCGTCATTAATGATGCTATTATTCACTCGTCATTAGTGATGCTGTTATTCACTCGCCATTAGTGATGCTACCATTCACTCGTCATTAGTGATGATATTATTCACTCGTCATTAGTGATGATATTACTCACTCATCATTAGTGATGTTACCATTCACTCGTCATTAGTGAAGTTACCATTCACTCATCATTAGTGAAGTTACCATTCACTCGTTATTAGTGATAATATTATTCACTCGTCATTAGTGAAGTTACCATTCACTCGTCATTAGTGAGGTTACCATTCACTCGTTATTAGTGATGCTATTATTCACTCGTTATTAGTGATGCTATTATTCACTCGTCATTAGTGATTCTATTATTCACTCGTCATTAGTGATGATATTATTCACTCGTCATTAGTGATGATATTATTCACATGTCATTAATGATGCTATTATTCACTCGTTATTAGTGATGCTATTATTCACTCGTCATTAGTGATGCTACCATTCACTCGTTATTAGTGATGATATTATTCACTCATCATTAGTGATGTTACCATTCACTCGTCCCTAGTGATGCTACCATTCACTCGTCATTAGTGATGATATTATTAACCGTTTTGCAGAGCTGCAGTTATGATTGATATTTTCTGTACAGGTGCCTTTGAGTTCAAGTTCAACACATTGGGCACCAACTACTATTGGAGTGACTATATTGATCTGTACACAACTACATGGTTCCGGGGTTCCGTGCAAGTGACAAATAAGGAATCTTATGTCGGTGACTTGAGTGTCAAAGTCGGCGGGATTGAGGCTGTATACGACAAGAATTCAGGTGAGAGGTCATACAATCTCAAGTTCATAAAAGGTTCATGATGAGACCCCGTTGATCATGAGGGCCAGCTCATTTAGAGGCAAAACAAGTACAGGTTAACAAACTGCATAAAAATGCAATGATTATGTTATACATAATTGTTACATAAAAATGCATTTGTCACGCTGTCAAATTTTTTTTGTTGTTTCATATAAAAGAAAAAGTTAAACTGAGAAATAAATTCATTAGATTAAATAAAAATAAAAAGTGTTCTTTAGAGCATGCTAATAATTGTGATCTAATGACAATAAGAATTTTATTGTACACTGATTGAGTATTCTATACTCATATTTTTATGATATACTTTGTATTGGTTTAAGAAATACTATTTTGCACTAAATGATAAAGTCAAAACTGAAATTATACACAGGGACAATTTAAAACTAAAAGATGTTAACATGATCACAGTGACCAACTTTTTCCTGAGAATATGACCTGTTAATATGCATGTGCATGTATTTTCCTACGATAAACATAAGTAAATAAAGTGACTGTTTTCCTTAGGTGTGAGCAATCCCACAGGTTCCAGCCAATGTGTAGCTACCCTCAGTGCCATTTCCGGCTGTTCAGATCCCGCACCTACAGGCGGAGATTCTGCCAAATTCAACTTTAAATTCTGGTCTTGTCTCACGCCGACGGTAACAGCCATAAGCCGGAATAGTGGAACGGCCAATGATGAGATAATGGTTACCGGTACAGGGCTGTCCTCGACCACGTGTCAAAATGAGGTCAAGTTCGGCAGTGATTCCTGTACAGTCTCGGCTGGATCATCGTCATCAGTGACGTGTAAGCTCGACTCTGCCACCAGTCCCCCCGTCGGTGTACAACAGTCAATAGATGTCCGTGTGGGAAACCTAGGAAGTGCCCGTATTGCCATTCCTGGACACATAACTAGAACATTTGCTGCTATTCCGGTTGTTTCAAGTTTTACGCCTAGTTTGGGGTCCCTTGAAGGGCACACACCTCTTAACATTGTTGGAGCAGGGTTTCAGGGAAGTACCCCGGACGTTGATGTCACAGTAACTATTGGGGGATACCCTTGTCCGATCAGCTCTCTTTCCTATACAAACATTGTCTGTTCTACTCCAAAATCGCTCACTGATGGTCTCAAGGAAATTGAGGTCAAGGTAAATGCTGGAGGTCAGATGGTTCCTGCGGAATGTACCTCTTGTAACTTTACCTATGATATTGGGTCTACTGCTAGCGTAGAATCAGTCTCACCTACATCAGTGGATGGGTCGCCAACAACATTGACCATCACTGGAAAGAGGATGGGAGGTTCAACCAGTGACGTGAGCGTGACTATTGGAGGTGAGGTCTGCACTGTGACTGCAGCTACAACTACCGCCGTTGAATGTACAATCTCTGACGTACCAGTTGGGGCCCAGCCATTGGTACTAGATGTTGCACAGAAAGGACGCGCTATGCATGACCCATCTCCTGTGACTGTCACCAGTCAGGCTGTCATTACCTCTGTCAGTCCCGCAGCAGGCAGTACCAACGGTGGCACCGATGTTACCATCACGGGAAATGGATTTGATCAAGGGTCTAGTGTTACTATAGATGGCGCTAGCTGTCCTGTAACCTCAGTTTCATTATCACAGATCGTCTTCACGACTGCCGCGCATGGCGCCGCCATTGACCGTGATCTTTTGGTCACTTCAGGAAGCACAACCTACACTGCTGAGAAATTCGATTTCACCGTTGCGGCCACCCCAGTGATATCATCTGTATCGCCGACATCTGGATCTTCAGGAGACCCTGTCACACTCAGTGGTACAAATTTTGGGGCGACCATAGCCGACAACTCTGTCACACTAGGTGAGCGGGCGTGTACATTGACATCGGCCTCGACGACGGAGATTACGTTCATTGTTGGGGACTACAGGGCCGGTAGTTATGAATTGGTAGTGGATGTTGCAGGAAGCGGACTTTCAAATAACGACAAGGTGTTTACCTTTGATATGACTGCTTCTGGTATCAGTCCAAATTCAGGTAGGTCTTATTACATTGATCAACTGGCGAAACGCTATAGTAAATTTACATTGGTTCGACAGTACTATGGTAAAATTTAATCATTAACTTTGAAAAACTTGATTAAAACTTCAACTTAACCCCACCAGTATTTTACACTAGTACGTGTTTGTCCGCAGGAAGTACGAATGGTGACCAAACCGTGACAATATCCGGTTCCGGTTTTGACAACACTACCACAGCAACCATCTGTTCAGAGCCATGTGTCCAGTCTACAGCACAGAATTCAACAGAAACCCAGTTTATCTGTGTCACGCCTGCTGCCTCTGGTAAGTATGGAGAAACATTATCTGTGTCACGCCTGCTGCCTCTGGTAAGTATGGAGAAACATTATCTATGTCACGCCTGCTGCCTCTAGTAAGTATGGAGAAACATTATCTGTGTCACGCCTGCTGCCTCTAGTAAGTATGGAGAAACAATATCAGGGGACACTTGCTGCCTCTAGTAAGTATGGAGAAACATCTGTGTCACGCCTGCTGCCTGTAGTAAGTATGGAGAAACATTATCAGGGGTACACTTGCTGCCTCTAGTAAGTATGGAGAACCATCTGTGTCACGCGTGCTGCCTGTAGTAAGTATGGAGAAACAATATCAGGGGACACTTGCTGCCTCTAGTAAGTATGGAGAAACATTATCAGGGGTACACTTGCTGCCTCTAGTAATTATGGAGAAACATTATCAGGGGTACACTTGCTGCCTCTAGTAAGTATGGAGAAACATTATCAGGGGTACACTTGCTGCCTCTAGTAAGTATGGAGAAACATTATCAGGGGTACACTTGCTGCCTCTAGTAAGTATGGAGAAACATTATCAGGGGTACACTTGCTGCCTCTAGTAAGTATGGAGAAACATTATCAGGGGTACACTTGCTGCCTCTAGTAAGTATGGAGAAACATTATCAGGGGTACACTTGCTGCCTCTAGTAAGTATGGAGAAACATTATCAGGGGTACACTTGCTGCCTCTAGTAAGTATGGAGAAACATTATCAGGGGTACACTTGCTGCCTCTAGTAAGTATGGAGAAACATTATCAGGGGTACACTTGCTGCCTCTAGTAAGTATGGAGAAACATTATCAGGGGTACACTTGCTGCCTCTAGTAAGTATGGAGAAACATTATCAGGGGTACACTTGCTGCCTCTAGTAAGTATGGAGAAACATTATCAGGGGTACACTTGCTGCCTCTAGTAAGTATGGAGAAACATTATCAGGGGTACACTTGCTGCCTCTAGTAAGTATGGAGAAACATTATCAGGGGTACACTTGCTGCCTCTAGTAAGTATGGAGAAACATTATCAGGGGTACACTTGCTGCCTCTAGTAAGTATGGAGAAACATTATCAGGGGTACACTTGCTGCCTCTAGTAAGTATGGAGAAACATTATCAGGGGTACACTTGCTGCCTCTAGTAAGTATGGAGAAACATTATCAGGGGTACACTTGCTGCCTCTAGTAAGTATGGAGAAACATTATCAGGGGTACACTTGCTGCCTCTAGTAAGTATGGAGAAACATTATCAGGGGTACACTTGCTGCCTCTAGTAAGTATGGAGAAACATTATCAGGGGTACACTTGCTGCCTCTAGTAAGTATGGAGAAACATTATCAGGGGTACACTTGCTGCCTCTAGTAAGTATGGAGAAACATTATCAGGGGTACACTTGCTGCCTCTAGTAAGTATGGAGAAACATTATCAGGGGTACACTTGCTGCCTCTAGTAAGTATGGAGAAACATTATCAGGGGTACACTTGCTGCCTCTAGTAAGTATGGAGAAACATTATCAGGGGTACACTTGCTGCCTCTAGTAAGTATGGAGAAACATTATCAGGGGTACACTTGCTGCCTCTAGTAAGTATGGAGAAACATTATCAGGGGTACACTTGCTGCCTCTAGTAAGTATGGAGAAACATTATCAGGGGTACACTTGCTGCCTCTAGTAAGTATGGAGAAACATTATCAGGGGTACACTTGCTGCCTCTAGTAAGTATGGAGAAACATTATCAGGGGTACACTTGCTGCCTCTAGTAAGTATGGAGAAACATTATCAGGGGTACACTTGCTGCCTCTAGTAAGTATGGAGAAACATTATCAGGGGTACACTTGCTGCCTCTAGTAAGTATGGAGAAACATTATCAGGGGTACACTTGCTGCCTCTAGTAAGTATGGAGAAACATTATCAGGGGTACACTTGCTGCCTCTAGTAAGTATGGAGAAACATTATCAGGGGTACACTTGCTGCCTCTAGTAAGTATGGAGAAACATTATCAGGGGTACACTTGCTGCCTCTAGTAAGTATGGAGAAACATTATCAGGGGTACACTTGCTGTCTCTAGTAAGTATGGAGAAACATTATCAGGGGTACACTTGCTGCCTTATGAACATGTCTTACACACTCTGTACACTTAGGACACTTCAGTTTCCTTAGGTGTATTTAAGGCAATTCATTTTATAAAGCCTTTTATCTTGGGTTTGTTTACCAACAAGGGCATACTTGGGATTACAAAAAGAGCCATGCAATATTTGTTTTGTAGAATTTTGTTTTGTTATAACTGTATAATTAAAGTGCCTATCAATCTGTGAAGTACCATATCAATGAATAAGTGCATTGCATTATGAGATACTATTGTCAAGATGGTGTTGACTATTTAGCGGTTAAAGTAATACTCCATAGGCCATTGTTCATACCTCTTAGAAGTGCAAAAGTTGTGTTTTTGAAAATTATGAATTATGAGGTTTAAGTCTTCAAGGTAGATAACTCTAACACAAAGCAGATGAATAATGTTTGTACTTGTATGCATCTTTAAACTTGATTTAATTGTAATGCATTTTGCCATTTGTCTTGTAGGTCACCCGACCCAGTCATGTAGCGTAGTGGTCACCGTGAACTCAATCACCCAGACGCTTAGCTACACCTATGACGCAACAAAAACTCCGGAAATCACTGATGTGACCCCAACACGCGGTGGGACAGGAGGAGGTACCCGCATTACAGTTTCCGGCTCGGGATTCGGGTAAATATAACCGGAATTAGCTACACAGACTTTTAAAAATCGGAAACAGATTTATTTTCAAAACCAATACAGATCAGATACGTCCTGTGAAACAGAAATTGTTCGTCGTCATGTGTTTTGCCACTACGCCAACAGAACAAGAACGTACGTGGATTCATATGTTGAGAAATTCATAGCTGTTGAAACTAATTATTTGTTGTCAACAAAAATATGTGGACTCCATAAAGACTTTCCCTTATTGTAAAATTATGAAAATGAAGCGTATTGTTTACCTCTTCTGACTGAGATTGTTGTGTTACTTTTTGTTAAAAGGAAATTAATGTAATTTAACGTTTTTGCTGTTCTTAAGGAATTGCGTAGGTAGGGAAATATAGTTTTCTTCACATTTTGTAATCCTATACTACTTTCTATTTCTCATAAATCAGGACTACCAAGTCGGATTGTTCAGTAACAGTAGAAGGTAGTGCGTGTGTGGTGGACTCGGTCAGCAACAACCAAATTGTGTGTGACACTGGTTCCATCTCTGCTTCTGTTCGAGGAAAGGTCCGAGTGGAGATTGCCGGGGACGGTCAGGCCTTACAGGTATGTTACTGACTGTCTTGTAAGTTATCCATGCCAGTTTGTGGACTACGTGATTCATCATAACTCGTACATGAACAATGTCTTAGTGACTGTTTTCATTTCTCACAAACCATTTGGTAAAGATAATCAGTTGTCAGTGATCCAAATCTAGTTTGCTGTAATTTCATTTTTGCAACAATTATTTTCTTATTATTCCAGTGTAAATTATCACTACATTGATAGCACAGTAAGCTTCTAGGATGTTTTAGCACAGTAAGCTTCTAGGATGTTTTAGCACAGTAAGTTTCTAGGAGGTTTTAGCACAGTAAGCTTCTATGAGGTTTTAAAAGGTGGCATGATAGCAATATCTGCTTGAAATTATTTTTTATAGATTGTCGGATGAATGAAAGGGTGAATGTAAGGATAGGAAAAATAAAAAAATGAATATATAAAAGATATGTAATGCAAACGAGACGCAAGTCTGAAGAATGAAACTCCTCCTGCAAGAGGGCACTCTTTTGTAAGATTGCTGATTCTAAGGCCCAGATCTTCAAAGTTTTTATGCCTGAAATGAATTTTATTTAACCGAAAATCATTTATTTCAACATGTTAACTATAGAAACTGGAATAGAATAAAATAAAAAGAAAAATGATCAACAGTCAAACGGAAGGGACTCCTGCGGTAATCTGTAATGTTTGTTTGTTTGTATTGGTAAGACCCGGAAGCAGTGCGATCTACAACATGAACACAATCCTTGTGTCATCTGATCATGAGTGATGAGTCTATGGGGATGATAGGGATTTTGTAATGTAAAAAATAATGATTTCTTTTGATTAAGGAAAGAAATTCAACTATTTTTTATTTTAGTCTTAGGCATTGAGCGAGGCTATTTGTTATACAAATACTTAATACTCCCACTTTATGTTTTACACAGACAGCAGCAGACTTTCACTACGTTGACGTTTGGTCGTCAGTTTATACATGGGGAGGTGTATCGCTGCCCACAGATGGCGACCTTGTCGTTATCCAAGCCGGTCAAACAATCTACCTAGACACAACCACTGCAGTTATGAAAATGATCCTAATTCAAGGGGGAGAACTCATTTTTGATGACAATCAAGACGTTGAATTAAAATCTGAAATTATCCTTGTCACAGATGGTGGTCTGTTACAGGTAAATTATCCTTGTCACAAATGGTGGTCTGTTTCAGGTAAATTATCCTTGTCACAAATAGTGGTCTGTTTCAGGTAAAGTATTCTTGTCACAAATGGTGGTCTGTTTCAGGTAAATTATCCTTGTCACAAATGGTGGTCTGTTTCAGGTAAATTATCCTTGTCACAAATGGTGGTCTGTTTCAGGTAAAGTATTCTTAGTTGATTTTAGTACAATCAAAATAGAGGTATGCATTCTAACTGTGAAAATTGCCTGCTTTCAAAACAAGTTCCATATTGTCAAGTACTTGATAATGACGAGATGAACTTTAAAGTAAATTTGATAGGTACATGTGATTGGGAAATAACCCATTTAAGAGAAATATCATCTTTAAAAAGAAATGATTCAATATGTGCAGTATAATACTCTGTCGAAAATAGCAATGAAGAAGTGAAATGCTTGTAAAAATTAACAGACGTTGTTTTGTATTTTGGGAAATGCTATGAAACGTTATTTAACTACAAGTTGTATGTCAGATGTGTGGCATTTAAAAAACAGTAGTTTAAATAAAGCTAGTCAAGGGTAATCATGAAGTCTTTGATGGAAAAAGGCACTTATTCTTGAAGGTTTACAGTACTTAAAAGCGAAGCAATCTGAATGAGTCACAAAAATAGCAGCGATATGATCAATGTGTTAAATTGGGCCTCTGGGTGGGAAATATTTTACCACCATTTGAATACAGAAAACAGAAAAAATATTCTTGAAAAAACAGCACTTCTTGGAAGGTTCGTCTTAACTGCAAATGTAAGCAATCTATTAGCAGCATCTCACGATTAGGTGTAATTTATGTGTGAATATTTGGCCTTTAGGTGGGAACAGAGCAAGCACCCTTCCAGAACAAAGCCACAATTACATTGTATGGACATCAGCGTAGTAAAGAGCTCCCCATATATGGTACCAAGACGTTGGCTGTTCGCGAAGGCACCCTTGACCTCCATGGTAAAATTGAGACTTTATCTTTGTTGCCATACATTATACCTAGCTTCTCCTTGGTTCATATCAAATAAATATAACTATATTGGTTGAAGATAATTTTTATGCCATCATTTCCACTCGAAGAGCAAGTTACATACATACGGTAACAATGGACAGTGACTGTGTACATGTTGTAATTTTATTTTCATAGGTATACCCACACCTATTACCTGGACGATGCTAGCAGAAACCGCTAATGCTGGTACGCATGTTATTAAACTCAAATTAGCCGTCAATTGGAATGTTGGAGATGAAATAATCATAGCGACAACTGGCGATTTCAAGTCTCAGTCTCAGAACGAACAGAAAACCATCACAGCCATTGCTGGCGATCAGAAGACCTTGACCTTGGACTCAAATCTGGCGCATGAACATATCGCTGTTACAGAAAGTTTTGGAACTAGCGCAAATGCAGCCACCTTGGATTTTGCTGCAGAAGTTGGCCTTTTAACACACAACGTTAAAGTGCAGGGTAACAGTGATGCGCAGTGGATTGAGAAAATTGAAGCGTGTCCTGACGGCTTTAACACTGGTAAGTATAGTTGAGATCATATCATTGGGTCTAAGTTAATAAAGCTTATGTACATGCTGTTTTATAAGACACTACCGTTAGTGCAAATATTCTTCACGCATCTGTCAATCACCAACACATGTTAACTTCCTCTGTCATTTGTCCACAGGTGAATTTGCAACCCAGACATGCTTCCAGGGGCGTTTTGGCGAGGAAATGGGCAGTGATCAGTTTGGTGGGCAGATCATGATTCATGCACCAGAATTTGATACGCACAGGTCCACTGGCCGCATACAGTATGTGGAATTATTTCATATGGGTCAGGCATTTAGATTGGGGCGTTATCCACTTCACTTCCATCTTAATGGCGACATGTCACACTGTTACGCCCGTGGATTAGGCATTCATGAAACATTCAACCGTGCGGTAAACATACATGGCACACACAACCTGCTGGTCGAACACATTGTCATCTATAATATCATGGGTGGCGCTTTCTTCTTGGAGGACGGCATAGAAAGTGGCAACACAATCCAGTACAATCTTGCTATATTTGTTCGCGAAAGTTCCAGTCTGCTTAATGATGATGTCACCCCAGCCTCGTTTTGGGTTACCAACCCTAACAACACAATCCAGCATAACCATGCTGCTGGCGGAAGTCACTTTGGATTCTGGTACCGCATGCACGACCACCCAGAAGGTCCGTCATTCACCAACACAGTCTGCCCAAAATTAGTCACCTTAGGAGTATTCCACAACAACTCGGCTCACTCTTTCGGCTGGTTTGGTCTCTGGATCTTCCCAACCTACACGCCTAGAGTGGGCGGTATTTGTGGTTCATCTGCACCAACACCTGTCGTCTTCGATACGTTCCTTACTTGGAATAATGAGAAGGGTGCGGAAACAGTAAACACTGGGGCCATACAATTTAAAAATATTCGGGCAATATCAAATAAAAAGGCTGGGTTTGAGGGCAAGCTTATTGTAGAGGGGGAGGATTTATCGAATCCTACAAACGAGGCCGCACTCAAGGATTCGCTTATTGTCGGACATGCCTCGTTTTCAGGTGGTTCTGAGTGTACAAATGGAGCTGTTGTGATTCCGTACGGATTTGGCTTCCAGATAAACAATGTTGAGTTTGTGAATTTTGACAGGCCCAGCTGTTCTGCCCTCATTTGGACAAGAATTGATGGAACGTGTGGAGACCAATGCGGTGGGTTTTCCTACAAAACATCAGGTTTAACCTGGACAAGTTCTCCGAATCGCGGCCGTTACGCATGGTTATTTGAGGGAATCCTTGAAGATCAGGATGGCACGCTGTGTGACAGTGCGAACTGTAAGGTTATACCGACCACCGAAACTCTTCCACCCAGTTGTGTAAATTACCCCGATTTCAATTTTGGTATACCAGCAAGCAAGTGTCCGTCTGCTGTAAAGTTTCATAGATTTGGTTTTAATGAGATCAAACCTTCTTCTCTAGAATTTAAGCAGTCAAATTGGACAAACCAACACGGATCGTCCCTGGCAGAGTACCGTGATAAACGTATCACGCACAAAAAAGGCTGGGTACTGGACCTCGTTAGTGGCAAGACATACAATGTTGCATTTGTTAACTCGGCCCCCCAAACGAATATCAGTTTCTCTGGAACAGTTTACCACCTCGAGGTAAGTTGACTGTTTCCCCCTTGCTTTTCATTCATTATAACCACAGTTGTATTAATAAATTCAGAAAATGTTTTGTAGAATTAGATAAAATGTAAAACTATGAACATTTATTCATTTGTAATTAACTTTCTACCATTTTTACGTTTGTTTATATTTTTCAATCAGAAGTCATCAACCAGAACCGATGTTGTATTTATTCAGAATAAAATAAGAAAACAACCATTTAAAAAAAAAAAAAATGTAAATTCTTTTTAAAACAATTAACGTTTTTTTTATATATTATTATTTTGTGAATACAATATACTTTTTTTTGTAGGGAAACGACTACATATTACTGCGTCAAGAGGTGAACAAGAAACCCGACAGACTGAGGAGTAGTGATCGTGGTTTCGTCGAGGCTTCTGAAACTGCTCTAGACCCTAGTACTAACATCAATGGAGACTGGACTTTTGACCATTACACGAATGAGATCACAATACTTGGTTAGTCCTAGTTTAGTATTTTCGCTGATGTCATTTAGTGAAGCGTTTACAAAAGGTATACGGACAATTTGGAAAATTCAAAACCATGATATATATCGTTTCAATCAATGTTCTGGAGACATATTTTTAAGATTAAACTCATGTTTTTGATTCGTAGACGCTTATATCAAATACGTGAACAATGTTGACAACGTGTATATCAAGTGTTAAGCATTTAGTGAGACAGGGATGCTCAACGATCAAGTCACCAGAATCTTGATGGCTCATCTTTTATATTATTTCCATCTAATATATATAAGATCCTAAACAAATGGCAACAAACTCACAAAGCAAGAAGAGTAAAGGTTGAAACATATATTGCACTGTCACAAATACAATTTGACAACATTGTATTCACATTGGTTAATATGAACAATATGTTTGTATATGCTGCTTAATATACGTGGTCATGTAAATGTTATCTTCCTGGAATATTTTTGAACCTCAATATCAATTAATATATTTTATTTGACCTGAATGGAGAATCAGGTCAGATATTCAACTGAATTGTGTAGGTGTCAAAATTTAAAATATCAAAAAAAAATACATCATGTTCCTCCCCCCCCCCCCCCTATTTAGCCTTACAAGAGATGATCATGGCGTGTCTCAAATATATCCAAAAACAATTAAAAAAGAAGATTGAATGTTTGTCGTTCCATTTACAAACTCTGGTACTCTCAAACGTAATGAAACGTCAGTGGCGATGATAATATCTCTCCACAATAAAGTGATTTTCATAAATAATCTAAGTGTAATGTATTTATGCATAGAAATTGTAAGGAAAAGATGAATATGTCAATACTAGAGGTGATTTGATTAACGTTTTCAAGATTGTGAAGAGGAAGTTTGATGAGAAAGTCACGTCAGACATATTTGTCTACGATAATAACGAAAGAACACGAGGACATAAATTAAAGCTGTATAAACAACGATGTAGTACGGAGCTAAGGAAAAACTCGTTCACGTTTAGGGTAGTTGATATCTGGAACGGTCTACCGGAATCGGTTGTAAATGCAGAAACCACGAAGGACTTTGAGATCCTGTTGGATAACCATCTGAAGGACACTATATTTACAATAATTACTGATAATGACTTTTAAAATAACTCTTTTGGGAAAGTTTATATATGTTAACCAGTGACAATATAATATTTTTATACTATGTTTTGTGATATGGACTTATAGGCTTTCAGCCTGCGTCCATTATTTTTCAATTAAATTCAATTAAAAATACATTGTATAAAGTTATTACTAAATGTGTCTATATGTGCTTTTATTACGTTTCAGTTAAGGGGAACGGAGGAGGGGATCGTAGAAAGAAGAGATCTTCACCCTCTCTACAAGGTGCTCCCACAGCTCAATCGTTTAATTTCCAGGCCTTCAAATGTTTCTATACTAACTGTACTCCTCCCCCGGACCCCAACACAGTCCCTCCAGTGACTCAACGGCCAACAGATTTTGTTTATTGGTCCGCGTCAAACTCTTGGACTTGGCTCAGCAATACACTACCTGAAGCCGGAACCGACCTGACCATACCAAAAGGTAAAACGTAATCGATAAATAAGTCTGACGAACCTTTGATTTCGCAAGTTAACTTCCTGAACAGTCATTTAGTTTCGATTAATTTTGGTTAATATGTGCAATATACAAAACCTTATCTACGACATTGTGCTTATCCCGCCATTGGGCGACTGATCAGGACAATAAATCAATGATTCAATTTCATCCGTTTTCTGAGAAACCTGATCAATATCTACGTATTATCATAAATGAGATTCAGTTTGAATTTAGACATAATCAGCTGTTTTACGGCATTTAGGAATTAACACCTATATCAATGGCCTTAGTTACAATGAAATATTGACGAAAGCCAGGCCAGTCCTCCATACCATTGACGTTTGTTTCGATGATTGACAATGAAATAAATACTATCTGATTGAGGCACTTAACCTATACAATTAACTATTTTAAATGTATTGTAATAATTATGATAGATATATATATTCATTTTGTAAATTGGGAATTTACGTACAATAATTTCCCCCCTAAATATATGTGAATGTTTGTTTTATGAGTTTAGGGGGATCTACATGACGTTGCCTGCACGTAGGCTGTTTCAACCCTGTGCTGAATGTCTGTTGCACCTTGTTAAGGGAGATGTATGACCCGTTAGGTTGAGAACATCAGTTCTAACAATTATCCTTGATTCATTGATAAATGCCATAATATATCAAGCAAGATGGTACAAATTGGGTGCGTTAATTCATAATGCTGTTTGTTTTTACTAACCATTATCATTATTTCATTTCTTTGAATTTCGATGTTCTATTTTTGTTTCCAAACATCAGACGTCTGGATGGTAGCAGACATGGCCATTCCATGGTTCAATAAGGTCATTTTATACGGTACAATTGAGTTTGATCACGGCCCTACAGCTCCGTACTGCAACATTGACCTCAACGCGACCCACATCATCATCCTTGGAGGGAGGCTCATCATAGGCTGGCCTGATGCCCCCTACCTTGGTAATTCACAGGTAATCCTGAGAGGCAACTGGCAAACAGCGGAATACACAGATCTCACCAACGCGCCAACAGTGGGGGCAAAGGCAATTGGTAAGTTGAGTTCAAGGTCATCTACATTCATTTAGAGATTTATTTTATATAAACCTACTCAAATATAAAAAGTATATATGGATATGATTAATGCTGCCAAAATGTTTACCGGTTCAAATGACAAGAAATTCAAAGTTTAAATACATTAATACCCTCTTCAATGCTACGCAGGAGGCACGGTAGTCTAGATGAAGGACGCCTGCCGAAGGGTTGCAGGTTTGAGTCACGGCAAGGCACTGTGTTGTATCTTTTAGCAAGGTACTTTACTCCGCTTGTTCCAGTCTTCTCAGCTGTAAATGAGTACATGGTTGGGTAGTGCTAGAATTGAAGCGCCGAAATGGCAGCACCGGCTGAATGCTCCCCAGGGAGTTGAGACAGATATTGGCTGGTTGCTAAGGCCCTATAACCACGGATAATAATTTGTGAACCGCTTTACACGACCTACAAACTAGGTTGTGATAAAGCAGTGTATAAGAACCTCAAATTATTATTATTATTATCAAATTACTGCGTATGAACAACAAATTAATAAGGATAAATTTATAAAAAAAATCATTTCAGGTAGAAGTATATATGATGTACGGTAATGGCAACTTAGCAAATATGTTAAGGTTTTTTTGTCATGTTACTGACTCAAACTTTCAGGTTATCAGCTCGAAATATCGTAATGATATTCGAGTTAATAAGTCGATATATTGAGTTAGTATGCCAGTAAGTATATCATAATCCTTGAGAAAGTAAGACAAAAAAACGACAACAAAACAACAACAGCATTGTTCCCTGTAGTCCTAATGCTCTTATAAAGAACAAAAATGTAACACAAAGATAATAAAATGAACCGAGAATCGCTTTGAATTATAGATTGCATTAACATGAAATTCTTCATGGATGATAAGTTATCGCCAACTTAAATTGCTCTGGTTGATAGAACCTTGTTAACATACTTACGATAAACATTTTAATTGATTAATTCAATATTGAATTGCCAAGGACTACATTTCTCCTTCGAAACACTTTGTCCAGAATTCTATTCTACCACAAGATTATTTTTAATATAATGTGTGGTGAACCAATACTTAGTTATTTTGTTATTACTTGATCATATTGATTTATCAAGATAAGGGATTATTTTCATAACAAAAAAGATACAAACAAAACAATCTCTATGAGTTAAATCTGCATCCAACAAGTGTTCCCTGCACATTTCGGCCTTAAGCGTTCAACATACAACCGTGGTTTATTGGTAACGTGTTTAAGGTAAATGGTACCACCAACTCGAAGTGTATTACAAATGTATGACAATTTTATTATTGCCAGAAAGTCCTTGGAAATCTTACATGCTGCCATGAATTTTACAGAATTAAATTTGTTCAAAATATGAACGTTTGAAAATGTTAACAGAAAAACCCAAAAACCACAGCAGGGGTGAACGGGTCTTACTTCAAATCCTTACAATGTAAAACATACACTTTAACGATGTTGCCTATTGGAAACTTTACTCACAGGAAATTGCCTCATTTTTTTTAAAAAGTCACTTTAAGCCAGAAATCTCATTTTGCTTGCTTCGTCTTCTATATAGAAGGGGAAATTCTCCTACAAGCAAAACAATTCTCTTGAGTCTCTTGGAGCGCTTACCATTTTCCTTCATGGAATACCAAATTTAACATATTGGTTATATATACACACCACCCATATATAAGCCTTCTTTTACTCTGATCAAAATAATTCTGTTGCTGCCCGGGCTTTAAACTGCCTCATTATCATGGAGATTATACATGTGTATCTCATGAATTTCACATTATTTTGCAGGAGTGTTTGGTGGACTTGACCTCCATGGAATTGATGTCGGTGTGTCTTGGACACGACTAGCCGCGACAGCAGCAGCTGGGGCTTCCACAATCACCTTAGCTAAAGCTGTCAACTGGACGGCCGGAAACGAGATCGTCCTAGCAACGACAAGCTACGACATGTGGGAGACGGAGACATTTAGGATTTCCAGCGTGTCTCAAGATGGACTGACGCTTACTCTCAACAGCTCGCTATTGTACAAACACGTTGGTATGTACGTGTGTAGATATGGGTGCGTGTGCAAATGTACACGTGTCATCAATACATGTAATGAATGTGACGTCAAACATTCTTTTTTATAATTCGTGCTACATGAGAAACAGAATTCATGAAAGTGCTAACTTGTTAAAATTCGGACGTTTATAGTATTCAACTCGAGATGTCTCAAAATCACTTGGTTATGCTCACTTGCGTGTTTTGCTCTCCTTGAATGCTTTATGACGAAGTCACAGAATTTGTACGCGCCAACTTGTGGAAGATACATATATATATTTTAAAACTTTGATGTGAATAAAAAATCGCACATTTGCGAAACGGTAACAATTTCCGGCCTTGAAATCGGATATCGCTCCTGTGTTACCGTCAAGGTATCTGACCACAATCAAATAGCTAACCTTGACCATCAGTTAACGTTACCTTTGGAATCGGAGGATGATTGTGTATATTGTTTTGTTTTATATATTTATGTGCCTAATATATGTGTACATACTAATTTGTGTATCAGTTTGATACCAGAGAACGCAATTGAAGCGCGATGAAATGATATTGAAAAGGAATATGTTACTATCAGTCGTAAATCAATATTCATTTGCTTTTTGTTTCTGATTTGTAGTGTACACGTCTTTGTTATTTATTATACATGTTTAAGTAAAATCCTTCTGAAATTCAAGAATGGATTGAAAATAAAACATCTTTATATGCTAGATCAACTTACATCTTAGATCTCTGTCAAGAAATTCTAAAAAGAAAATCTTACGAAATATGTTTTTATCTTCATCTTCTTACTCTCTTGTCGCTGAAGTCCATACTGAAACGATTAACGGAATGACAATCAACCTGGGAGCAGAAGTGGGCCTTTTATCACGGAATGTCAAGGTCATTGGAGAGGATTATGCCAATATGTTTAAAGAATCGTTTGGTGCCCGGACACTTGTTGGTGTAGCTCAGCAGGGAAGTTCTCTATACATCGGTATGTTGCTCTAGTTTAGATATTAAACTAAATACACACCCAGTACGTCCTTTTTGACAGATTATTTAAGGACTGAGAAACTAAGCAGACTCATCAGTGAATTATCAGTTGAAATCATTGTTGAATAGTTGAAATATCGTATAATGAAAAATAAGCACTTTGGCTTTTTATCCCCCGTTTTCACCGAAACGCGGGATATTAATTCCGTCTGTCTATCTGTCTGTCTATCACGCTTCGTTTCCGTGCAATAACTGCAAAATTAAAGTGAACCGATTTTCTTCAAACTTGGTCACAGGATTAAATGCCTTAAGGGCTCAGCCAAGTATGATGACCACTTTCAGCAAAACCTATTTTGCGGAGTTATGGCCACTTGAATAATGAAAAACGTCATTATCTGCCATGCTTCGTTTCCGTGCAATAACTAAAACAAATGTTAACCGATTTTCTTCAAACTTGGTCACAGGGGTAAATGCCTTAATGACTCGCCCAAGTTTGATGACCAGCAGACTTTATTTAGCGGAGTTATAGCCCCTTGAATAACGAAAAATGTCATTATCTGCTGTTTCTGTTCATTAACTCTTGCAAATATTAGCTTCAGGGTTCAACACATTAAGGACTCGGCCAAATTTTGAAGGTTTAACAGCAAACAGTGAACAGCACGATACTCACATGTTTAAACCTAACCTCAATAATGTTAACCTACAATATGTCCTGCAAGCGGAGGATATAATTTCCACGAATTTGCTTGTTTCATTTAAAGGTTATGCTCGCTTAAGCAATGTAGAGTTTTTCCACACGGGACAGGAAAGCTACACAGAGTTCTACGATGCTAGGTTTTCACTTACATTCCTGGATGGCGGTACCGTGTCCAACATCAAACCTTCGTCTGTGAACAAATGCGCATTCCACAATGGATTTTCGCCAGCCATCGGCGTTTATGGAACCCACGGTTTGCCCATCGATGATAATGTTTTACATCACACCGTCTGGTGGGGTAAGTAGTGGTCATGTTTTTATTTTCCCGCATAGCATTATGGCTGTCCCTGTTAATATTAATGCAGTAAGAACTGTTGTCCAATATCATTTTACATATACTCAATGACTGAAGAATAGTTACTTGCTTTTTTAATGTTTTTTTTTTTTTGATATAGCACTATACAGATAATATTTGATGGTTTCTCATTGAATATGATGACATTTTCACTCGTAGGGAATTATATATATCAAAGATTTTGTTCGTGTTAGTTCTGAAATGTATTCAGTTGTGAAATTCAGTATAATCTACAAAACGAGTTAAGTATTCACATATTGTATGTACCAAAGATGTAAAAAAACAAAAACAATTACTTATTAAACCTGCAGCTAAATAGAAAATATGTGGATTTAAATGCACTGAATAGAAAATGTCGTTCTGATTGGTCAATAATATCGAGAAAGGGCTTTATAATATCATGACATGTGAAGAAACAGGATTTTTTTTTGATTTTTTTTTTTAAAAATCTGTTTTGGGTTAAACGTCCAAAACAACCAGACCCAAAATGTTGCAATTTAGCCAGAGGTGTAATTTTTGTCTATTCCATGTCCTCTAAATGAAAGACACTGAATACAAATCCAAATGTGCAGGGAGTCCCGCATTTAAGGTGCCTATCATGGTATGCAGGGAGTCCCGCATTAGGCGCCTATCATGGTATGCAGGGAGTCCCGCATTAGCCGCCTATCACGGTATGCAGGGAGTCCCACATTAGCCGCCTATCATGGTGATACAGGGAGTCCCGCATTAGCCGCCTATCATGGTATGCAGGGAGTCCCACATTAGCCGCCTATCACGGTATGCAGGGGGTCCAACATTAGCCGCCTATCATGGTATGAAGAGAGTCCCACATTAGCCGCCTATCATTGTGATGCAGGGAGTCCCGCATTAGCCACATATCATGGTATGCAGGGAGTCCCACATTAGCCGCCTACCATGGTGATGCAGGGAGTTCCGCATTAGCCGCCCATCATGGTATGCAGGGAGTCCCGCATTAGCCGCCTATCATGGTATGCAGGGAGTCCCAGATTAGCCGCCTATCATGGTGATGCAGGGAGTCCCACATTAGCCGCCTATCATGGTATGCAGGGAATCCCGCATTAGCCGCCTTTCATGGTATGCAGGGAGTCCCGCATTAGCCACATATCATGGTATGCAGGCAGGCCCGCATTAGCCGCCTTTCATGGTATGCAGGGGGGCCCGCATTAGCCGCCTGTCATGGTATGCAGGGCGTCCCACATTAGCCGCCCATCATGGTATGCAGGCAGGCCCGCATTAGCCGCCCTTCATGGTATGCAGGGAATCCAGCATTAGCCGCCTTTCATGGTATGCAGGGATTCCAACATTAGCCGCCTATCCTGGTATGCAGGGAGTCCAACATTAGCCGCCTATCCTGGTATGCAGGGAGTCCTTCATTAGCCGCCTATCATGGTCTGCAGGGAGTCCCACATGAGCCGCCCATCATGGTATGCAGGAAATCCCGCATTAGGCGCCTATCATGGTATTCAGGGAGTCCCGCATTTAAGGTGCCTATCATGGTATGTAGGGAGTCCCGCATTAGCCTCCTATCATGGTATGCAGTGAGTCCCACATTAGCCTCCTATCATGGTATGCAGTGAGTCCCACATTAGCCGCCCATCATGGAATGCAGGGAGCCCCACATTAGCCGCCCATCATGGAATGCAGGGAGCCCCACATTAGCCGCCGATCATGGTATGCAGGGCGTCCCACATTAGCCGCCCATCATGGTATGCAGGGAATCCCGCATTAGCCGCATATCATGGTATGCAGACAGTCCCACATTAGCCCCCTATCATGGTATGCAGTGAGTCCCACATTAGCCGCCTAGCATGGTATGCAGGGAATCCCGCATTAGCCGCATATCATGGTATGCAGGGGGTCCCACATTAGCCGCCCATCATGGAATGCAGGGAGTTCCACATTAGCCGCCTACCATGGTGATGCAGGGGGTCCCACATTAGCCGGCTATCATGGTGATGCAGGGGGTCCCACATTAGCCGCCGATCATGGTATGCAGGGGGGCCCGCATTAGCCGCCCTTCATGGTATGCAGGGGGGCCCACATTAGCCGCCCATCATGGTATGCAGGCAGGCCCGCATTAGCCGCCTGTCATGGTATGCAGGGGGGCCCACATTAGCCGCCTATCATGGTGATGCAGGGAGTCCCACATTAGCCGCCTATCACGGTACTGTAGTGGGATAAAGCAGGAGTGTACTGATGTCTTCACTGTAACCTAAACACAACACAAAGAAGAAATCAGCCCCTGACTCTCTCGTACAATACTTTAGTTGCATACAGCATGCCTATCCTGCCCCCGAACCTATATGCCTCTTTTGGCAATATCAAAATTGTTTATCTTTGGTTTGATATCAGGTAACCTATAACCTTTGTGATTTTCTAGCATGTAGGTCTAATATGACATCTCAATGATGACTTTAACTCCATATGCTAACAAATAACCCGTTTGGTGAGGAAATATCCTCCCAGTGTTCGATGTAACCGATAAGTGTTAAATCAGAATGGCTGAATCGGACGAAAGAACGTTTTTCATTAAAAAGATTAGGGAAAAGAATTGTATCATTCTTCTATTTATTTAAACGTCTCTTTCCAACGATTTTACAGGTTTTATATATGATTTAAACTGAGATGCATTCTATACTGCACTATTGCACCAGTACCGTGATAAGCAAGGGTATATGTAGGTTATCTTTAGACATTAGGAGTTGCAGTAAACATTGGTCTAAATAGATTGTATGTTCTATAACAGATGAATTAAAACACTGAGACCAGTTTAAGAATTGGTATAGATGGTAAATGATTTAGAATTTCAGGGCCTATGGATAATTAACTGGATAATGACTCATTGACAGGCCCCCGGTGTATGAATTTTAAGTGTCTTTCGACAACTTTAATTGTATTTAAGAGCCGCTAACGGGGCAATGTTACTATTCTGTCTTATCAGAAATTGAACTTGGGCACACTTCCTGAGATTGAGTACGATATATGTTTTATAAATACGGGCAATGATTTCGCAATTTTTAATCCATGTAAATTAATTTTCTTAATTACCAAAATAAGTGGTACTCTATTTGAAAACTTGAAAGGTTTGCAAATATAGTATACTGTATATGATCGTGAAATCTTTTAATATTTTGCCCCTCCCACTAGATTTGATGATGCGTCCATGTTACTCATATTTGTCTTACAAACAAATCTTATTTGATCGGCTGAAGCTGATTCATTGAATGTTTGTAGGGATTGAGACATTTTCGGATGATACTCGTCTTCGCCGGAACCTGCTGACTCTTGTGGTGTGGGAAGGTGCTTACCAAGACCGTGAGGAACAGTTTAATTATCGTTTCGAAGGAGCGATCAACGCGGAGAAAGCCAAGGACATTGTCATTGAGGATAATGTAGTAGCAGGAGCAGAACGGGTTGGCTACAGGTTAAACGCGATGGAGTGTGGTAGTGCTGGATACGGTAGAAATCTGGTGCACAGCTCTCTGACAGGGTTTGGGATATTTCCCGAAGATGAATTAACGGTGTCCTGTGTCCAGATATCAAACATTACCGCCTGGAAATGTCGAGACTC
This sequence comes from Mizuhopecten yessoensis, assembly GCF_002113885.1. Lineage (NCBI taxonomy): Eukaryota > Metazoa > Mollusca > Bivalvia > Pectinida > Pectinidae > Mizuhopecten > Mizuhopecten yessoensis. The sequence continues at coordinate 182,323 of NW_018406064.1, forward strand.
AGGAATATTCTATGAAAACAGTGCAAGTGTAGAAATCAACAGCGTTCTGCTGATAGAGAACACAGTGGGTACTGCTCCACTTGTTATTGGCCCTGCAGCAATTTCTCACCTAACCGCCGACAAATATGTCCTGATAAAGGATTCCACGGTGGTTGGTGCCACAACGTCGTTCGACTGCGCGACTGATACATTGAAGTCAGACGAAAATATTGCCTTTAGCAGCCAGGCACGTACTTGGAACACGGACGGCAGTCACATTGGTATTGGGTTTGCAATGTTCTTATCCGGCTCAAATAATATGCCAAAGAAACCACATTTAGGATCCATGTCCTATCCTGCAATTTTAGGAATAACGAATCTTGACGGTAAGTGGAATCTTTTAAAAATTACGTTTAATCTATAAGATCTTTTTGGATCCTAAAATTACTGTTTATATATATATGGTCATTTTATGTATAATCATTTGATTTAGCAATTTGATGACTTTACCCCTGAATGCATTGAAAAAACATATTGATAATAAAAAAAAAAGCTATTTTTTGAAACAAGAAAAAACATCATTGTCTTCTCTATTAAACTAGCCGTAGATAACTCATCTTTCCAATAGCGTTGGAAAAAAATGGTGTGTACTCGGGAGAACAAATGGTCCGGATTACAGCGTGTTATTTATATATTCTAAATTCGTAACAAACTATTTCATTGTACACTGTGAGTTGAACAGCATTTTTTAATGTTGAAACCGGCATATTACAATGCTTTTATTCATATTCTCAACTTAAGTTTTTCATATATCTGTAAATAGTTATTCCCTAATAGTAACGATAAGGAAGTCTCTGAGACATCAGGACAAACAGGGTCCTGGAACAGCCTAACGTATCAAAACATCTGCTTCTAACGGTTGTGTAACGTTATTCGAGGCTCAAGGAGAGGCTTCAAAATAATGCTGATCGAATAACATCATATGCTTAGTTTACAGACTTTCCGTGATTGTTTCAGGCCCTGATATAAATCTACAGCATTCGGTTGTGACTTTAGAGAACTTTATTCGAGTTTGTGTGTCGAAATCGGTAGATAAGCGAAGACTTTTACCGATGAAATATATTTATGCGATCTCCTGGAGCAAGGTATACATTATTATTACTATTCCACCAATGATTATAACCCACCTACCAAACCGTACATACATCAACAGGGCAAGGGTCCTTCTTTTGACCCAACTAGCAGATCTTCATAGCATGGGGTATGGAACTAAACCTTCTACGTGATCTTACTTACTTCAGAAACCCCCCCAGGACATATAATTAGTTGGAAGGTTCAGAAATTATTTATATACCCCTGCCATAAAATGGGGGGCATTTAGTGTTGCCCATGTCTGTCCTGTCCCAATTTAATGTAAACACCTGTTGCGTCGTGTCCCATCCCGATTTAATGTAAACATCTGTTGCGTCGTGTCCGTCCTGATTCAATGGAAACACCTGTCACGTCGTGTCCCGTCCTGATTCAATGTAAACACCTGTCGCGTCGTGTCCCGTCCTGATTCAATGTAAACACCTGTTGCATCGTGTCCGTCCTGATTCAATGTAAACACCTGTCGCGTCGTGTCCCGTACTGATTCAATGTAAACACCAGTCGCGTCGTGTCTGCTCCTGATTCAATGTAAATTACACTTAGCAGCTTCATTCTTTGACAGATATTGGTCAAACTTTATACAAAGGTTAAGTATGAGTATACTTCGGACAACGTTGTGTTTCAGTAATCCAAGGTCAAGGCCAGGTCACTGTTGCTATGCATAGAAAATCATCAACTGATTCAATTTAACACTTAGCAACTTCATTCTTTCATGGATTTTGATCAAACTTTATACAAAGGTTAAGTATGAGTGTACTTCGGACAACGTTGTGTTTCAGTGATCCAAGGTCAAGGCCAAGGTCACTGTTGCTATATATAGAAAATCATCAACTGATTAAATTTAAACACTTAGCAACTTCATTCAAAATGTTATGGAGATGGTAATAACAAACAGAAAAAAAATATGAATATTAAAGTCAACTTATCAACTTTAAGTGTAGTACCTNACAAATCAACTCATCAACTTTAAGTGTAGTACCTTGTGTGTGTTCATGTTTCAGGGTATTAAAGCGGTTGTAACTTTTTATAGAAAACTGAAACTAATTTCACATGGCAGTGGGGGCATTTATGTCTTACAGACATTTTCTAGTTTAAAAGTGATATAATCTTAACAGGCGCTAAGCGTAATATTGAGACATCATTAATGTACTCTCTATATTTTTTGTATTTCGCAACTTTGAAATTTTACCATAATCCAGTCTACTTAGTCATTATAATGTATTGTAATTCACATTTTATTTGTATTTTTTGTTGTCTTAAGGTGTGACCTTTGCCCATTTTAACACCATTTGTGGAGTGAATGACTTTGCTGTCACAACCAATGCTAAAGGTGATGATGGCCTACACCCAATAAAATCGAAGAACGCAGTTCTCAATGATGTGTCTACAGACAACAAAATACGCTACTATAGACCCAATGTGGGGTGAGTGTTATAGCATCGTTAAAACAGTGTGTTCAAAGTTTCTTAAGGCCTGCATCGATGATGTAGGTCCCACATATTAATTATGTTGTCAGTCCGTCGTCTGTCTGTCTGTCTGTCTCTCTCCGTCTGTCTGTCCGTCTGTCTGTCTGTCTGTCTCCTCTCTCTGTCTGTCCTGTCTGTCTGTCCACACTCCCGTTTCCGGAGGTTATTCAAGAATAAACTTAGTTTTTGAAATTGCGAAATGGTTATACGCTGTGAAATGCAGATGTGAAAAGAGTGTTTTTAAAGTTCCCTTATGTTATAGTCAGTGTCAATGTTGCCAAAAACAGATCGTAGATTATTTTTTCCGGTAGACAACATGCATTCAAATTTTTGGTAGATATGAGTCTAATTTTGTAAAATGCTCTTGTGATTTCAAATTAAACCTGCTTTAACTGCCTCCAGAGCTCAAATAAACAATTATTTGATCACACAACAATCTACTATTCAGTAGCTAATTCAAATTGAGAAGACTGATGCACTGATTGTACATGTATATTCAAAATAATCTATCCGTAGATTTATATATATAAAAAAAATAAAAGCAATTGGATGGTATGGCGATAACAGGACTTATATTGATAATGTAACATCTGTTTAATAGAAACTGCTGGATCTATATCTAAATATTTCAAAACTGTAAAAACTTGTCGGTGTTATGATCCAAGATCTAACAAGTGCCCATCTCCCCTTCAGTTTCAAGAGTAAACATATTTCTTATTACGTGTTTCCGTCGTCCAGCTTTAACGTTGAGTATCAGAGGGACAATGGCTGTACTGTGCTGTACAGTTTATTTTTGATATTCTGCATATGTAACCATATTGTCGGCGCGATCACTTGAATGTGTCTTCATTACATACGTTTGGTTTTGCCTAAAATGGTTTATATTTATGTGTCATATATACGCCGGTGCTTTAGTTTTACGTTCATGCCAACAGAAAGATAAACAGTGCCGATTGTGTGGATATGGACTGCGATGGTCTGAAGAAAGGCCTGTTTTCGGATGAAGATGGGTCATTTCTTGGTAGTAGTGGTGCTGTAGTCCCACAATCAGAGTGGGAATGGGATGGTGATGCACGAAGAGGACTTGGGGATTACAGGATCCCGAAGACGATGTTGACCACACTGGATGGGACTCGCATACCTGTCAATGATATAGCACCAAATAAAGGTAGTTCATTTCATTACTGCCAGAAATGAAAGGCTGTTCAATTATGCGATCACTCAAAGGTATAGATAATAACACTTTTAAAAAAGTTTTTCAAACATCATCATAAACAAAAGGCTGTTAAATTTTGTGATCACACATAGGTAGATTAACATACTTTAAAAATAGTTTGGATGAATCCATTATGGTCTACAGTGGTGAAAGGGTTAAGCATTACAGAACAAATATTTACATCATAGCTGGATATGGGAGTTTAACATGTCCACAGAATCACATTTTGTTATGGATGCTAAAGTTACTTTTATTTGTTCTGGTAATAACATTTTCAAATTTCTAAGAGAATGGGGAATACTCGACGCAATACACTCTCATTTTTCTGCGTGTACTTATTCTAAATCATGCTTCTGATAACCTTTAACCTTCTACTTTCTTCATCATAGGTATCATCCGCAATAACAACTGTCAGTATAGGACAGCCTGGCAAGCCTATCAGTGTACTGACCTAACCTACAAGATGCTGATAATCGAAAGTATGGACGCGGACACGGAGACCCGCCGAGTGTCACCTGTTGCTATTCTCGGAGACGGGTATCTTGACCTCATCAACGGTCCCCAGGATCACGGCTGGTGCAGTGGATACACCTGTCGTAAACGGGTTTCTACTTTCATGGCGCTTGTAGCTACAGGTAATGATAACTTCACTTTCATTAGTTATACCAAACGTTCGCATAACCTCCGTTACATGACAGTTGTATGAACGCCAAACTCAACAACAATGCTGTGCACACATAGATCATGCGCACACCATTTTGCTTAGGTGTCAATGGCCTCGTTTTGAGGACAGGTTCGCACAAAGATGCAGATTTTTATGATTGCTAATTTATAAAAAAAAGGAGAAGAAACGTAGTATGATATCCTGATTCTGATTGGGCTCGACTCAAGTTTTTCCTGAAGATTAGGCATTCTATCGGGAGCAAATCCTGCCTTCTATTCGCCGACTTATTTTTGCTTTCATATGAGGGAACCTTTATTGAGGAGCTCATCTGGACTTGTTACAAAACATCTACGCTCTCGAATTTAGATATATTGATGATAGCTATACATGTAGGTGCACTAGGTTTAACTAACACACAATGTATTGAACAAGTCGATTGTACAAATGATCCTGAAATTAAAATCAAACACACTACAATATATTCTTCATTAGCTTCTGTTATTTGTCTCATCACAAAACCTGATCTATAGAAAAGGTTTAATACTTAACTGTGAACTAATTACCTTTATTATTGTAACGCTCCCGCGTCCATACACTATGATGTGTAAATATTATATTTGATTCAATATGTAAGAGCTTACTACAAATGACGGGCTTTCTGTGATAGATGCCGACTGCTAATCAACAAACTTAAAACACATTTTTACCAGAAATGCAAGGTTGAAAAACGTTTGCTATGGTCACCATCATGATCATACAGGGCGATAGATATGTAACGCAAATTATAAAGGAAGACATATCTATCTCGTTCTGTGTCTTGGCTTTAAACCCATATCAACCTGCACCAAGGCGTCTAATTATGTTACTCTGGTTGTTTCACTGTTTCAACTTTTCAGAAAGTGGTTTTCTGTGTTGTATTTGTCAACAGCTTGACAATCACGATATAATCAGAGTGACGATTATTATTGATGATATGTATTAATGTCTGGATCACCTTATATATTAATATACATGGGTACGAACTGAACAAATATGATAATTGAAGTCAAAATTATTTATTAAGTAATTTAGTTGTTCATACGATTCAATCTGTTATTATAGGGAAGGAATATCTAATCCACTTCACCGGTACCTCACCACAACATCTCCGGTACTTCCTCATCGACGCTAATAGTACACAGTCTATCAAGCTTGCGGTCTGGTACTCACAGCCCAACAGACGCGACGTCTACGTTGAGGGCATTTCAGTTCAAGCTAAAAACGGAAGGACTGTAAACGGAGCCTACATTCTAGACCCACCTACTTATCCTGAGGAGTTCATGCCAAACGTGTCGGACACGTCCGGTCAAAACTATTTTGATCGCGACTCTGGACTTCTCCATTTTACCATAAGGGGAGATAAGTCTTTGGAAGTAAAGACAGATCCGTCCATCATTGTATCCTTTCAATTTCCCGCCATGAGTATTGATGATTTTTTTGGACCCCAACTCATACAACACCTTGCAGCATTCTTCAACCTGTCTCCAGATAAGGTTCGACTTGTGAAGATAGTAAGGGAGACAACCCCAGCGGGACGAAGGCGGAAGAGGTCAACGGGAAATGACCAGGCAGTCGTGGAGATTTCTGACACTCCTCGGTCTAGTAAGTTTTACATCAAATTTCTATTTAAAGCATTACTTAAAATTAAATGTTTGAGAATCTGTTTTGCTGTTTTGCTACCGGTATAGTTTATTACGAAATTCAAGTTTTGCCCAGCTTCATTCTTACACAATGTTATAGCTACCAGCTGGTTTGAATAAGACATCCCATATATCAAAGTTATCAGAAACGGTCTTTTTCGTTTTAAATTAAATATTCGAGAGATAGAAGCTCTCCTAACTCTATATTTACCAATTTAATAGCTAACATTTAGTCTTTCAGTCTTGATCTAGAATCAAACAGATGGGTATAGTTCTTAAAAGAAGTATGTGAGATTAACCTTAATATTAGCCCACAACCATCATTCAAATCATCTTCCACACGTAATTCGTCGTCCGAACTAAAACATTTCTCTCAGAAAGTGCTGGTTTTGTCTCAGATTTGGCATGAAAGATCCCTAGGGACTGATAGGAAAACGGAGATGGCCGACAGGCAGCCATCTCGTATTCTTATAGTTAAAGTTTGTTAGCGCTAGTTCCAATAAAGGACTGCTGATATCTTTCTCAAAGTTTACAAGAGGGTTCCCCATTGTCTTAATGATGAATATCCAATTTTTAGACTGATGGAAAAATCATGTTCACCGAAAGGCAGCCATCTTGAATATAGAGAGTATAATTTTGTGAGCGCTATTTTCCAGAAAATATTGAAAATATTTCGCAAATTTTATACGTACGTTTCTTTGATCTCTTCTTATGCAAAAACTGATCGGGATCTTTCTAAATCTTGAAATATAGCAAAATGGCCGACAAGTGGCCATTTTGGATTTTGATAGTTACGTTTTGTTATCTTTGGAAAGTACTTGGCGGGTCCCCAAAAATTATATTATGTTCCCTTTGCCACTGGTAGAGTAAAACACTCCTAATCTTTAATAAAAAAAATGCAATTGTGGCAAATAACACACGAAAGCAACTAGGCTGTGTACAAGATTCCCATTTACAATTTCCAACATTGGACTGACTAAAAATCCCTGTTATGGAAATTAAAAGCACAGAAGTTAAAAGATTGTGGACGCAAATATCCTTCTGGTATCTGTGTTTCTATTCTTGTGATTAAAGGAGTTATTTTAAAATATTGACTCAATGAATTGACGGCTTATTATGCTATCCTGTTCACCTTTTTTGAAGACTTTATGTATTGGATCACTCGTATTACTTATTTGAGAAGACCACAGAGTTACTACATGATTTTGTTGAGACTTATTGATTTAGCCATTTTTGTGGCTGTTTTCTTAATGAATTATAATGAAACTTCACATGAGTATTGCAAAGACTGCATTTTACCGATAAGACATCGCATATTTGTGAGGCCATTGATTGGACGATATCCAAACCTTGTTGGGATTTGCTTTAATATGGTATGTGGATGTATAATGGCGCTGCACACCCAGCTGAGACTTTCGTTTCCTGATTGGAATAAATGGCCCCCATAATCAGACTTCTGATTCGTTGAATATTCAATAATGTGCGATTTTGCCCAAATATATTATGTAGGTGTATTATGGCATTGCGACAATCGGGCAGGTCCGGGACTTGTGTAATGATACCCGTTTTTTTCAATAAAAACTTGTTATTATTGTCCTGCAGATATCAACGACTCAAGCGGCTTGACCCCAGAACAACTGCAAAATATTTCTGCTACACTAGTCAATGAGATACAACTTGGAAATATAAGCCAGGTTGTCAACCTAACTGTGGTGGGTGTGGCTGTGGTGGAGCCGCTTGCATCTCCGGGGACGCCCGAGTGGAATGCCACAACAACTGATTCTGCATACATTGTTATTAGCGAGGCCTCGAGCATGCGTTTTAATCCCGCACCAGAACCACAACATGAAGGGGTGGTCTTCAGGACGCAGCCAAAGATACAAGTTTTAAATGCACAGGTTGGCTTCAGTTCTACCAACAGTTTTGGTATTCTTACTTACAATTCTTTCCTTATCTTAGATTACCTGATTCAAAAGGTAAAGAGAGCTTATACTATATCGAAATGTCTGTCGTTCGTTTCAATAATATGACATTGGACAAATTCAAAGGCTTGACTGATGTGAGATTAATAGCAGATGAGTGATACAGGCCCATTGGGCTCTCTGTCTTCTAACAAAGTCAGTATAGTCTCCGTTGACATAGGGCCGAACCGGTATACAGGAATCACCCTGTCCATCCGTCTGTCTGTCCATGTCCCTTGTAAGCCCAACTCTTCCTGCACCATTTTTCGCAACTTAACAGTTAACACTGTGAACGGCACACCATATTTTTTCCTGGAGTTATGGCCCTAGATTCTTTCAAGTCCTGCCCCAGAAACCTAGTAGGCGCAACTTTTCCTAAACTGTTTGTTTGATTTTTGTTGGTAACTTGGCACGGTGGAACTACATCATATGAAGATTTACATGAAAAATGAATTGTCGATTCAACTATTTTTCTCTTGGAGTTATTGCCTTTTAAAGATTAAATTTCGACAAGCGGGGAGTGTATTCGACAAACGGGGAGTGTATTCGACAAGCGGGGAGTGTATTCGACAAATGTGGAGTGTATTCGACAAGCGGGGAGTGTATTTGACAAGCGGGGAGTGTATTCGACAAGCGGGGAGTGTATTTGACAAGCGGGGAGTATATCTTTGTGATATCACCCACAGTTTTTCTAGCTAGTATTTACATCTTATATAACAAGTTATTTGTTTCAAAAGGAGGTGTGATTTTTGCAGTCTGTCAAATATTGATGTTTTCCTATTTAACTAATGTGACACCGTGTTTCTCTTTATGCAATAACAGGGACAACCGATAACACAGCTAGGGACGGCCTCCCAGCCCTGGGAAATCACTGCATCACTTCGACCGGGTGGGTCAAATGCACTTGCCAACCTCACTGGAAATCTCACCGTAGAGTTTGTCAATGGCTGGGCCAACTTCACCGACCTGCTCATCACTCAATTTGGAACAGACTTCTATATAGACTTTACACTTACCGTGCCGACCGACTCTAACTTCACCATAGCCTCTGATCCACTGACCGTCACTGGGCGACCAATCATAGCTTCCATTTCATCCATGACCTCTACTGTCATAGAGAACAACAACTTTGCTATAAGTGTTGAGCTTCGTGACGAGGTTACATCTGAACTTATACCAGACATCGCTTGGAGGGTAAGTTATTTAAATAATTCATAAACTAACGACACAGGATATTCTATTTTTTATTGCACATTGATTTTCTTATGATAATGCTCCCGCTGAAACTGAAGACAGGGGAGGGGGTAGGGACATTGTTTTGTTCTGCCGTGCGTTCTTGAGTTCTGACTGTAGTTTCCATATTAAATCTTTGCTAATGTTTCATGAATGGACATTATACTTTTTATATCGGTTCATAATGGAAAAGCAGTGTGTCACATTCTACTGTCACTGCGACCTTTATTTGACCTTCACATTTACCTCATTTACACAATTAAAAAACATAACCAGCTGTAGCAAACATTGCCTTTGTGCGTGTTAAACCTGAATATATTAAAGTGTTTTCAAAATTTTTGTGGAAATCCTTAAAGGTATATATTTTCGAGACGTCATGCTGTTTTCAAATTATTTCTGTTTATAAGATTCATTGTATTCAGTCTCGGTAAAGTTTTAACAAAAACATCATATTTATGCCATTCCCTCATTGATGACCTTTAAATGATGATCTTGAATGCAATACAGGGTCACACATGGACAATGACCGCAGAACTGAACAAACCAGAACTTCACCCAGGGTCGATGGCTGGATCTAACGAGACGGTATTCTCAACATCCTCCAGTGCTGCAAACTTCTACACCCTCAGCTTCACTTCTCTTGGGATCTATGCTTTGAAACTTCACATCTTCACTACGCCATCTGGCTTCGACTTCTACAAAGAGACCCAGGTAGTGGTTCGATCACAGGCCCAGACCAGCATTATTGTCGAGCAGACGACACAAATTGTGATGATATTTGACGATGATTACAATGCAGTGGTTGGTGCCGACGTCAACGCTTTTGCTGCAATGATGGCCACCCGTTTCATATTGACATACCCGGATATCCTTTTCAACTCTGTGTCCGTCGTGCCAGGTACGATAACTGCTTAAATCATTCATTAAATTGATATGACGGTACTGAGTGTGAAGTCCTCATCACGCTATCGTACAAGTGTCTATGACATATTCGTATTGTCGTCATTAAATGTCATTTATACTATACAATGTATATAGCTAGTGACACTCTGACATTCATACTATATATAGCTAGTGACACTCTAACATTCATACTATATATAGCTAGTGACACTGACATTTATACTATATATAGCTAGTGACACTCTGACATTTATACTATATATAGCTAGTGACACTTGACATTTATACTATATATAGCTAGTGACACTATGACATTTATACTATTTATAGCTAGTGACACTCTGACATTCATACTATATATAGCTAGTGACACTCTGATATTTATACTATATATAGCTAGTGCCTGCTACTAATCAAAATATGTTTTTCCATATAAAGCAGTCACAGTATGCAAAATGTAACGCGTACTGATTTTATTAATTAATTAATCCATTTTTTTGCGCTCTGAACAACTTTGGTATGATCACGACATCCAAATATAAATAAACGTTTAATTACGCCAATGATGTCCCTTGCTAAGATGCAACTATTTTGATTCTTCCAACAACTTTTCCAAACTCACTGTTGCACAAAATCGTTGACAGACATATTTTAAATACTGCATCAATCACTTGTCATATTAACATTGTTTGTTTTATCTTCTCTCAAATGGATTGTTATTTACATGCAAGCATAAACAAGTGTGTATGAAATCAACATAATTTTTGTACATTCTATTTTGTTAATACAACGAGTGTGTATTGCATCAAAAATGTATGTGTTGTTTGGTTACAGGAAGTATTGTCGTGACGTATACCGTCAGTGGAGGGGTCTCTGATGTAAACACAACTGTCTACGGCATGTGTGAATCAGTCCAAAACGGTTCCAGCTTCACTTTTAACTCCCAAGCGATTACATTGTCCGGTTATCTGTCTGTTGGTGGGATATCATATTACGGCGTGTACTGTGGACCATTGGTAAGTGTGTTCAAATACCGATTGACATTTTACCCTAAAACCTTGAATTTTCCTCATTTGTTTTAAATAGCCTAGTTATTAAATTAAAAACTTACAGTCAAACAAATCTTGATTATAACCTGTCTTTGAAACTAATCAGGTCTTGATGCTAGGTAGAATACACGTTTTTTCCTTTTTTGTTTAAACAGGTGTTAGAGGTATAAATTATACTACATTATTTATTGATAAATACACAAAGCTTAACTCCTTAAAGCATCTACAATTCAGCGACATCTTGTTCGGTAAAACTATTTGAAAGGGAGGGAAACACCCCAAATGTTTTCTGATATATGCTAAATATGGTGAACAGAGAAGAGAAACACTTGTCTACTGTTCTAGACAACAAACAATTGACAAATGTCTGAGATTCATTTACGTATATTGAAATATGATTTTTATTTGTAAGAATATTTTTTTTTATAGTTACTCTAACGTATATATTCCTTTATTATGTTTTGTTCTCATTGTATTAATTTACACATTTCAACTTTAGTATCAAATCAAAATGTCGTAAATGCATGAGATACAAAACCTTTTTAATTGTTTTTTAGTATAAATTCAGATTCACAATGGTTAAAATGTAAATGGAGTTTGTTCTTAATATATTGCATGTATTTCATTGTTTGTTGATTTATTGTTGAATTCCACATTTCTGTGGTCTTTCAGTAGGAAATGTTGATGCTATATTACCAAAAATATTATATTGTCCTGGAATAAAGGGATTTCGTTTTGCCAAAAACAGGTAACGTACATGGACGTTAAAGAATTGAACATACTCATAACTAGTTATGAACTATTTGAATGGGTCTGCTGTTGTGATTTCCTCACTGGCGTAAACAAAAGTGTCAGAAATCATGGGATCTTTCTGTATTTGAAACAATAATGTATCCCGTATTTATTTCAGACCACCACCGACCCCACAACTGATGAAAGCAAGATTGCCCTGGCACTGATTATCGCCCTTTCCGTTGTTTCTGTTGCTCTCCTTGCCATCGTCGTGGCGATCATCATCTGGAAGTGCAAAGTGTACCCGAAGACCAAGACAAGGGGTAAGAGTTAACTAACCTTGATTTAGGATAGGCAAACATTACAGACTATTCCTTTGGTTAACCCTCTCAACACTGTAGACCATAGTGGACTCATCCAGATCAATGCATGGTAGAGTCAACTAAAGTTACATAGGGGTGAAAGGGTTAAAGAGGCTCATACTAGGGAAACTTTGAAAGAGACGCTGTCACATTTACTAAATGATAACATTAAAACATCATTTTTGTATAATTTTTAATTATTAATTGGTCAACCAACCTGTCTCCCTCTTTGACTAAAAAGACGGTTCTTCTCATATCAAAATATCCTGCATTTCCCGCTGAAGGTGTAAAAATAACTGTATAACGTTCACTTTTTTCATCTTAATGAAAAATTCTACAAAATGCAAAGCAATTGTGCAAATTGGCTAATATGTATATATTTCTACCGTCCAGATCTGCACAAGTACACCAACTACGACAACCAACCGAACTCCATTGAGGACATCCTGTTCCGTGAGCAGTCCTTTATGAGTATCCGAGCGAAGTCTGCTGGTCTGCCCCAAGCTCCCGCTGCCACCAACATAAACAGTTTTGGTGGATACAGCCACAACATGGAAAAGAAGAGTCCGCTTCCGTTCTAGCAAGGGAGACAACCCTGAACTAGCAAATCTGTGATATTGTATGTGTTTTATTGACATATATTATAGCTATACATATTTCCTGTACTATTTATAAGGACAAATATGAGATCTGTGATTCATAATTTTTTTTGTATTTTTTTAACAGTGTCTAAATGAAATTTTCTTTGTAGCAGTATTTTCATTACTACTGTGATAGACACGGTTACATCAACAAGGTATACGTCATGTATCTGTTCCCTAAACCTTTAAGATCAAGATGACTGTTAATAGTGTTAAATGAGACCTAGTTGTGTATGACGTTGTGCATCTGACCAAGCTCAATTTTATCCTGAATGGTCAAAGCTTTGCATGCAGATTCATAAACATTAGGTAGTATAACATGTTATTTTAGATTGCCTTTCTTATTTGGTCAATCTCCATTTTCTTCTGTAATGTAGGAACTTAATTGAACAAAATGTTCTTATTTCATTTCCTCGATACTGTAACTCACGGGGTGCCACTATTCCGAGTTAAATGTTCACATGGCATAATTATTGTAACGTATGCTTTTATTATAAAGTCTAGGCAGTGGCTCACTAAGATAAATGACACAGGTCGAATACTGTGAAATCTTGATAATAAGCTGCAGTTTATTTTCAATCTTAGAAACGAATTCCAGTTTTTCCCTAATACGGCCCATTTTCTTGTTTTTTAAATCACTGAAATAGTAAGCCTGTGATGGCATATTTTCAAGTCTTTTTTTTTGCATGGACATATATAAAATTTTCCAGATTTAGTTTTTAACAAAATTTGAATGTTTTTTTTTTGCTGTCATCAAATTGTTACAATGATATATCATGTATTGTAATTGTTACCTGTAAAATTAAACCTGTTTAGACTGATAGGGAAAATTGGACTCCTCAGTGTAATCCATATCATATTTCAAAGTCGGCTTATTATCTAGATCTATATGACTGTAAGGTATTTACGGCTTATTTCTATGCCAGCTTATTTTCAAATCTGGCTTATTATCGAGATTTTAGGGTATCCATGTAGCAGTACATTCAGCTGGTTGTATGTTTTCTTTAGAAAATGCATAAAGGAAGAAATCTTTATTTTAGACTATAAAAGACGCTTCTGAAACTTGCATGCAGGAAAATGTCAAACCTGTTTTCATTTTAATTATATTGTCATTACACATAGTCAATGTCAAATTGATCAAGTATGTCTCATTTCTACAAAAAAACACAGCCTAATGTTTAGAACACGTGAAAAGTAGCCTCACCATAACGTGGAAATACAACCAAGTATAATATATCATGCTAACTATTTAATGTTAATTTGAATATCAACTTTTTCATAATAAAAATATAAAACAGTTTAAATAAAAGTGAAACTAAATTATGAGAAGGAACAATTCCTTTACCGCCCGAGATTAGCAGAATACAATTCATGTACACTAAGGTTGTTTAAACTATAATATTTCTTAATTCAAAGATTTGTTTATGAAGGTATTTTAAAGTGTATAATTCATTTACCTTTTTTAATAGACAACACGTACATGTACAATATTTTCATTAGATCTCGATGTTACCTCAATTGTCCGTCCATAAGTACAATTTTGTTTTGTATACAATAATGTTTTTGCATCTTTTAATAATATTTATTCAGTTTTGAAATATTTATCAAGTGTTTATATTAATAATGTTTTGACAACTTTGTCTTGATTGATGCAAATTTATCAGGAATTTATCGTGCAACTAGCCGTTTCTTTGTTTCTTGATTACCTAAGTGTAAATGCAGACAGTGATAGGAATGTCATCATAAGGGGAATAACTCAGTCAGGCTTGTGTGTGACTCCCATATTCCACCAGTAGTAAAGGAATAATACAATTAAATCATGACATATGACTGAACCAATGAAAGAACAAGAAACCTTTGGCTTAATTGCGGATAACAATGATAACTTTGTAGATAGATTGATTTAGAACTACTGTGATATTATTATGTTCTTACTATTGGATATTTACATATATAATGTATTTATGACAATTGTTTTTACTACCAGTAAAAACATGAACGAATTACAATGTTTCTGTTAATCACTTTGATCCTGCAAGAATTTACTATGAGATGCAACCAGAAAAAAAGTGTCAAGGATTTGTTTATTCGTTTAAAGATTTTATTGATAATGTTTTTGGCATTTCAATGTATATAAGTAACCGCGTGCTTTTGTTAGAGATAGCTACATCGAAATACTATCAAAATTACCTCCCTTGATTGGCATGTGATAAGTAATTGATTCAAAATTTTACAATTTTCATTTACGACTCTACAAATTTGGAAGACTGATTTGAAAATACAGTTTTTTAAACTGTTTTTTTTTGTTATGAGATACAAGTCATTTGAAGGTAGTACAAAATGTATATACCTTAGAAGCAAAATCTTAAAAACAAGTGTTATCAAATTGCAGTGATTTACAGGAATGTTTTGCATATTACTAACTTTACATTATATTTCCCCTTGATTCCTCTGTGCCGAACATTGAATTGTTATTTCACATGGAGTACACACAATTGTACTATCTCCATTTATACATTCTTCAACCTAAACTGCTTATTATGTTTTGAAGTTAACTATTCCAGTGAATACCTTATTTTATTAAAAACATTTTGATATTGATGGGTTTCTAGAAAAATATAAGAAACTTAGATTGTTGTCAGGAAGTTCTCAAAATGTTTTAATATATAAGGAAAATGAGTTAAATCACACAACTCATTTCAATACTATGCAGTGTATGTAACGCAGCAATCTAATTGTTTTCCCGTTTTTCACAGCAGATTGTCTTTGGAATTTCTCATGTTGTAAATGACATTAAAATCAAAACAATTAACAATTAATTATTAAACCGTTATGTAAAATGTATGAAATGTCTGTTTCTTTTTTATCATCTAATAAAAAAAAAGTTTTCTAACATTCTTTAAATAGTTGATATTTTTTAAGCAAATAACAAGAGATTACCGAAGTGTTCACAAAGGCATTATTGATAAACTAAGACAAAACATGAACAAAGGAAAGATATCGACGATATCTGTAACATAAAACTTAGTCAGATCCAATTAATACCACGTCATTCCTCCGAAAACCTCGGGTAGTGACAACAAAACCACAGGGGTCTCCTTACTGACCGTGTACCAACTTTAAAACACGTTTTGACTTATCTTTGTTTTTTACGTCTTTTGACTTTTTTTTTTGTGACCTTCTTTTTCAGATTGCACGTTATTGTCCCACGTCCCAATACTACCATGGGCCCCCTGAACATGTAGTAAAAGGCGATCTATTTTTCCACGTCATTCAAAGCTACGAAAGCTTTTCATACAGGGTTCTAAGTATCGAGAGACTCCTACTATTATCGAGAATAGGAATTCAAATAAACTGATGAAAAACTTAGTGTTTAAGTGAGCATTTGTGACAAAAGTATAACAGATAGGTACCTGAAGTATTGTAAAACATGAAACACGGTAAAGTACCGCAAGGCAATCCATAGCTCCCACCTATGATGAATAAATGTATTTAACAAATAGCTTATGTCCCTTTTTTTTCAAAAGTACAGGTCAAAAGTAAAGTCATGCATCACAGTGACCTAATTCTTTGGCACTTTGCAATCGCAAGATGTCATCGTACACCAAATCTGGTTACTCCAGGTGAAATAGTACGGAAGATATGCCCCGGACAAATATTTTAAAACTAAAGGTCAACGGTCAAGTCATAGGTCACAGAGCGACATACTTCTTGTACTTTCCACTCAGACATCCAAAGATGTCATCGTACATCAAATCTGGTTACTCCAGGTGAAATAGTACGGAAGATATGCCCCGGACAAATATTTTAAAACTAAAGGTCAACGGTCAAGTCATAGGTCACAGAGCGACATACTTCTTGTACTTTCCACTCAGACATCCAAAGATGTCCTTGTACACCAAGTCTGGTTACTCCAGGTGAAATAGTACGGAAGATATGCCCCAGACAAACTTTTTCAAAAGTAAAGGTTAAAGGTCAAGTTATATGTCACAGTGAGTGACCTTATTCTTGCACTCTACACTCCGCCATCCCAATATGTCCTTGTACACCAAATATAGTTACTCCAGCTGAAATCGTACAGAAGATATGCACATGACGAACTTTTTCAGAAGTTAAGGTCAATTCAAGTCATAGGTCACAGTGAAAAAAACCTTGCACTCTGCACTCTGCCATCGCAAGATGTCCTTATACACCAAATCTAGTTACTCATGAAACGGGGGGTGGGGTGGGGGGATTGTACCCGGAGTACCCTGGCGAAATGCCACACGAAGGCCTCGACAAAATGACCATTGGATATGTACCCTCATTTCCTAATTTCGATATATCGTCCTTATAATCTAATGTTAAACACTTATTCATCGTTTTGTGAAATTGACTACAAAAAGTCTCCTTACTGAATGAAACCAAATCAAAACAAGTTTAAATGCAGAAGAAAATCCAAGCAAAGAAGGATATTTACAATGTAAATGAGGTTCATAAAAGCAACGGCTGTTAAATGCATATCGAAAGTTAATTTAGAATGACACTTTCAGAGTCGTAATAAGCATATCTTAAACAGCCTTGTTCTTGTCCGAATGATCATTTTAATCGTTAGGAGGGAAGCGCATTTAGACCTGCAATTTAAGAAAGACTATGATGGCATCTGCATTGGTGATTGTTGCTCTGTCAATTAAGCGCAAAATCAGAGGTGTTCCGAAAATAGGAGGCGAGCCGTTCTAAGCCAAAATCTATTTATAGGATCACCAAAATGCAAATTTACAGTATCATTGTGGCATGCTAAACGACTTTTTGTAGTGCGTCTCATATGCTAAGTATAACTAATAGACGTGAGTGAATTACAATGAAAAATAATAAGTGTGTTACTCTTATAACAACACGATAGGTTTAACTTTCAGTTCACAAACCGCTTTCTTTCACTAATTCATTGATTTTTATTATTTTAAAATAAATATGAAGAACACAAAATATGTCATAAATGTGTATGCATTAACTATAAAAAGTTATCCAGTGGAAATATTTAGTGTTCGAGTATCCCAGTCCCACTGCCTGACACTGTAACTAGGTATTGGAAACTGTTTTCTCTGGCATGACTATAACTTTGAAAAACCGTTTTTGAAAAGAAACCCATACTTTGCAGGATTTTTTATTAGAATGGTTTGGTTTGGTTAAGTATTGTTTAACGTCCTATCAACAGCTATGGTCATTTAAGGACGGCCTCCCCTGTGTGTAAGATGCATGTGTGTAGTGTATGCGTGTGTGTTTTGGGAGGCTGCGATATGTTCGTGTTTGTCTCCTTGTGATAGCGTAGAACTGGTGCCGACTTTATAGTGCTACCTTTAACTGAAACATACTGCCGAAGACACCCAGTAGGACACCTCATAGGGTCACATTATACTGACAACGACGGGCGAACCAGTCGCCCCACTCCTATATGTATATTGCTGAGCGTTAAACAGGAGTAGAAACTACCATTTTTACAGACTTTGGTATGTCTCGCCCAGGGGACAGAACCAAAAGCCTTCCTCACAGGGGGCATCAGAAAGAAGAAAGTTGTTGAAAAAGGAGAGAAAAGATAAGAAATGATAAAGATTAAATAAACAAAATCAAACCAACAACAGTATTCCAAGCGTAAAAAAACACCACTGTGCTTCATACGGATTTAGATCCTGAGCTTCAGACTACTAAACGATCGGTCTAACCAATTGAGCTACCTGGTCGACGGGATTATCCGGACTAAGTTATTTACAGTTTCACCCAAACGGCAGTTCAGGGGTGTTACTGCTTATTAGATAGTAGTACCATGGTTGAGTGATCCTTAAAATCTGTCGAAGACATGACGATATAACAGTTCAGGCGGGGGGTCGTACTGTTGTAAGCATTCAAGGGCAATTAAACTGCAATCTAGATATGAATGTCAAATCTTACCTGACATCATCTAAATACAAACTTATCACTGTATAGTATTACATAACCTTTCATTCAGGCAAACTATATCAGATAAACAACGAACGAAACTGAAATGTATCACAATATTTGTTTGTTTTAGCATCATAGAAATCATAAAGTTCCGATATTGTGGATACAAAACAGTATTTGTGTTCGCTATGTTATAAATTGCAGGCTGTACTTGAAGCTTAGTTTTTACAGGTATATCGCCGTACCATTGAGTTAACCAGGAACAATACACAAGCAAAAACAAATTGAGAGTAATTGTCAATTTATTAAATGACTAGATTGATAACCAGTACAACACTGGATATCTCTAAGTATTACACCACAAGTGTGTTCAATACTATTACACAATCATTAAAACATATCAATTTTAAACGATGCAACGACATCTGGAAAACGGTGGCGTACCAAAAAGGCCACACAACAATTGTGTTCACACAATACAGTCATTAACACATGATATTTCAACAAGAAATGTTCACAACATTTGAAATGGTTGCATAACAAAACTGCCAAATGTACAGCAAAATACATTGTTATAACAAATAGGGTAAACAATACCAAAGTAATTACCAATATCACAATGTTACAAGCGGAGAGGTGGGTGGGTAAAATAACTTGATTAAATTGATGCTGAAGCTTTTTGTTCTGTGATCCTCAGGTAATGGTGGGCTTCTACCTGACTATAGTCGGGGGAGGTAACAAAAACCGGTTTTCAACTGAAAATGATATGGAACAAGGGAAACAACTCGCCTTAGTTTCTAGCCATATGCAGTAGAAAACACGGTGTCCACATGAGATCACATACATTTAATTATGCACTCTACGCTACATAATTTTCATTTGTATTCGCTATGTTATAAATTGCAGGCATGTACTTGAAGCTTAGTTTTTACATATACAGATTATATCGCCTATACCAACCAGGAACAAAACACAAGCACAAATAAATTAGAGTAATTGTCAATTTATTTAATGACTAGATTTATAACCAGTACAACACTGGATATCTCACATTATTACAAGTGTGTTCAATACTATTACACAAACATTAAAACATCTCAATTTTAAAAGATGCAACGGCATCTGGAAAAAAGGTGGCGTACCAAAAAGGCCACAAAAAAACCACCCGAAAAAAAGTAGTTAGCTGAACGTTCGCTGCTGTGACAAAACCAATGTTTTTGACATAATTTATCTTTTCCAAATTGACACCTAGCTTAAACCTTGTTAAGCATTGATCTTTATTAATGTGAAGTAAACTATGATTTATTTATTTCACTAATGTACACGTGCTAGTTATACTATGTACACGTGCTAGGTATACTATGTACACGTGTAGTTCTACTATGTGCACGTGCTAGTTATACTATGTAAACGTTCTAGTTCTATTATATACATATGCTAGTTATACTATGTACACGTGTTAGTTCTACTATGTACACGTGCTAGTTCCACTATGTACACGTGCTAGTTCTACTATGTACACGTGCTAGTTATACTATGTACACGTGCTAGTTATACTATGTATACATGCTAGTTATACTACAGTTGTGGGATCGCAGAACGTTACACGATGTGGGGTGTGCGCACGATGTGTGCACGGTGTGTGAACGATGTGTGCACGAAGTGCGAACGATAAAAAATGGACGATCATTGCTTGCGCAAATGTTGTGCGATAACAATCGTGGTTGGTGTAAATTGAGGAATGGCTTAACAATATATACGGTTTCGTGTTTAAACATATAAACTTAATTTTTAGTATGTTTCTATATTCAAGCTACATCTATAAGCTAATCTTTTGTCTATACTTTCTTAAATTTAGAAATGGTGATTTCGGTGTTTTTTAAACGACCTTAATCGACACAGGTAAAATAACAACACAGTCTCGGCAACACCGGTAAACATATCCACTTTGTACCTTGACCGTAGTTTTCCTCCGCCCGGGGCACTTACGTAACTCGCCAAGGTGTGAAAACCAGGTGAAGGGGAGCTATAGACCAACACGAATGCAAATAACAAATATTAAACGTCCAGTTGTATTTTCATAACAGTCATACGGTATCAGATATCAGCTCTGTGTCAGACAAAGACCAGGTAACACTCCGGTCACTCATCAAATTGTTATTTACCTGTTCTGTTACGAGGAGCCAAACCCATTCTTGACAATCTAACGGTCACTGTATACTGTATTACACGCATTGTAAAATTGTTCATAATCTCAGTAATAGAGATAAGAGAATTACAGTAATATATACAGTGTAAATTATTGCATACAAGCCTTCCGTATTTTTTTCATTCCGTAATATTAAGCAACAAATTGTACCAAATCGCACAGTTGTGCGGAGAGAAGCGCACAACGGTGCGAACAATTGTTAAATCGCACAGTTGTGCGCACCATGTGTGAACGATGTGCGGACGGTGTGTGAACGATGTATGCACGGTGTGCGCACGATATCTTTGGTGCGTTGTGCGGTCACACAACTTTATGTACACGTGCTAGTTATACTATGTACACATGCAAGTTATACTATGTATACGTGCTAGTTATACAATGTAAGCTTTGTAGATATACTATGTACACGGGCTAGTTATACAATGTAAACTTTCTGGTTATACTATGTACAAGTACTAGTTATACAATGAATACTGTCTAGTTATACTATGTTCACGTGCTAGTTATAGAATGTAAACTTTCTAGTTATACTATGTTCACGTGCTAGTTATACTATGTTCACGTGCTAGTTATAATATGTACACGTGCTTGTTATACTATGTACACGTGCTAGTTATACTTTGTAAACGTGCTAGTCATACAATGTACACATGCTAGTTATACTATGCAAATAGAAAACAAATGTCATAATAAAGGGATAATAAGAATCCCGGTCCCAAGAGAAGACACTAGAGAACTGCAGATTTTCATACATATTGTGATCTTGCCGTGTAACAAACTTAAAATATTAGTATGTCTAGAATTCTTACGCCATTACTATCTTTCAACAGTTAAATGGACATTCGACAACATAAAGTTTAAGTTTGTTGATGCAATGGCGTCTACAACAGAAATTTAACTCAACTTCAACATAAAAAAGTGAAAAATAGAATTTTGATCGGCAAGTGGAACCATTATTGGGCAGAAATAGTGGTACTTAACTGCATAACTCATTAAAAGTGCTAGTTATATCATCAAATTATGATAGAGTAATACAAAGATGGCATGTGTCATAAAAAGTGTATCTGTATATATATGTTACAAAAAACCCTGTTTGGATTAATACTTTGCAGGTGAACTACCGTTGACCTGGATGTAAAGCTAGTTAGCTGTCCTGTGCTCCAATATTACTTTTATTCTGTGGCATTTTTTATTTTAAACCTCATAGTTTGCAATCAATATATTTTTGCATTGTTTATAATACTACATGGGTGATATCAGACACCGTCGTCGTCACTCTTTGAATTTATTCATATTTTTTTCTTGTTTGGTAAGAAGCAACAAGAACAAACATTAATACAGTCATATTGCATAGTCACCGTTACTACGTCACTACTAAACCCGGAAAACAAGGTCGAGAGCAACAGGCAACAATAATCTAGAATGTTTCAAAGCATACGAATAACAAGCATACATACCTGCACCCGTACACCGCCCTTTAAAAAAGACGATAATTAGCTCAATAACATATTATTATCATTTTTACTGACGGTTTTCCATCAACTAACCCCCTACAATGAAGTAATATAAGGCATGTCTACTCATTCTCCGAACCTGTACAGGCACCACTTAACGCTAAAATAAATATCATAAAAACCGAAATAAGCTTTCGCCTTGAAAAAAAATGGATTCGAAATGTCTGGGGACTGTATCCTGCAACTAGATAATGAACGAAATGAACTTGTACATAAGTAATCATCATCGGTAGTAGCTATTGGCTTCTTGTATGTTCCTTCTGATTAAGGACGAGACAAGGCATATACCAAAGTATACATATATATATAATGTCACTTCAGCATTTCCTGTGGAAACATCCATATAAGTCTATTTGTTTAAGGAACCGGACACATTTATTCATTTAGAAGAATTTTTCATCGACTGGTTGACTTTAAAACTGTCTACATGAATTGAAATGCATGATTGAATGCCTTTTCTTACTGCATACAATATACTACTTGATTATACAATGAATACCCCAGAAAAGATGTAATATTTTGTCATAAAGCATTCTATTTGAAAAAGTCTCGTGACTGTGTTCCAAAAAAAAAAGTTAAGCAGACTGCTGTAGTTTATTCCTTATTTTGAACGTTTAAACCGGCTGCTCTGTCGTTATGATGAACGAGTAAATCAATAATAATGATAATCGATAGCAGTAACTGATTTCGTATTGACTCATACTGATTCAGAACTAAGGAGAGTATACAATACGATATACATATGATAACATAATGAAATATTGTGGGAAAAAGCAATGGAAGTCTATTTGTTTAATGAACTGATATAGTGTTTCGTTCGGAGAACTTTGTCATCTTCTGTTGGGTTCATACATAATGAATTAATGAAATGCATGACAGACTACATATTTGTTTGAGACTAGACAAAGAAACGCGCAGTGTGTACGGGAGCATATTCACTGTAACTGCTTAGATTAAAGAATCGCTATGGATATGTAAACAAATTAAGTTCATTTTGTTTGTTAATATTTGGCATTTCGACTTACTAACTCGAAATTTGAAGATTATAACATCTGTTTAGCTTTTCTACTGAAATTTCGGGCAAGTAGCACGAAAAAATGAAATTTCTTTTTTTTTCTACGTGACCCTTGTGCATTTATGCTCTTCCGTACTAAATCTCCTTTAAACAGTTGATACCATTATTGCTGAATGATACCTATCTATAATCACAGACATCAAAGATGATATACTTTTCTTATCGACAGTAACCTCCACTTAATTATGATTTTGAGAGATGCCCTTCTTGTATCGTTACACTCAGAACACTGTTATCCTCTCGAAATATCCAGTAAGAAACACAAAAAATAGAACTTTTTACTACGTAGCCCATAAACTGAAAAACAGTTGTTATCATTTTGGTGAAGGAACCCTGTCCCAATATGAAGACTGTATATTTTTCTTATTACATGAATCAGTACCTTTACTTAAATTTGTTTTGGACTTTGATTCTTTTTCGTTTCTTACATCTATGTAACTTTTCAAGACTATGGTCATGTTGGAAAAAAGTTTCCAATTCATTATTACTGGTAATGGCACAGGCATCCTTATTAAACGATTTAACTTTGACAAATCTCACATCGATAAGAATGTACGGATCCAGTCCTTTTAACGCCTACGTGCATGATACAATCTGTTGGTGAACAACTGCTTCCTTCTACGCCGTCAAAATGAAGGTCACTACTTAATTTGCACTGTAGGAAAATACAATGAACACCCGTACGAGTTATCTAGTATGTATATTAAATGATAAGATATGCCAGTTTGTTAGGTCCATCTTGTTGAAATTGCACTAGATCCACGAACAAATCATCTTTTTATCAGCTTAAATTGTTTCACACACGAATGGACGTAGTTCATTACAATTGTGATCATGCAACAAACCATTGAAGAACACACAACAGTCTCCATCATTATCCTGGTGGACATCAGAAGCAATTTCCCCATTGTTCCATAGCCATTATCCGTTGTCACTCAATGTCGCACCTACAGACCACATCGAAAAGCCTGTAACACAATGGTTTATGATTATTTCATATATGATGGAAACTGTGTGTGTGAGAGAGAGAGAGAGAGAGAGAGAGAGAGAGAGAGAGAGAGAGAGAGAGAGAGAGAGCGCCAAAATATTACCGTTACCGTAAACAATATCAACAGCCAACTATTCTTGTATTCTTTTTATAGATATTTCGTCAATGCTACAGCATTTGGTTTATTTTAACATCATTTACTATGAAATCAGATATTTTCGTTGAAGCCAAATTCCGTGGCTTCCCGACAAAACACACCATTTCTTTGGTACACGAATTCGTGGATTTCAAGTACATTTACACTCAAACGAAAAATTGCTTTATATCAAACTTGTTAATACTTGACGAACCTGTGAATTCATGGATGAGGAGTACTCTCAAAATTAACAAATTATAAAAACCACGAAATTAAATGATTTCACAGTACTAAGTTTGACGTTTTAGGCATACCTGCTTTCCAAAAGATAAAAGTTGAGCTATATAGTTAATGAATCATTATTTACCACAAACCGTAACTATAAAGAGAAAAAAACCAGAAACACTAATAGGTATAATGTATTATCTTACTACTATGATTGTTTGCTTCAGAATGTATGAGCTGCATTTTGCGCTGCGTATCCAAAAATGCCAGTCTTCCATGTGTTGATTCACATATTTGTTTAGCAGCAGCGTCGGTATTTAAGGCAGGATACATCCAGAAATACACCCCATCAACATCAATGAAAGTAGGACGATTGTCAGCATAGGGTGTAGGGACTGAAAATAGGAAGGTAGGAAATTCGTAACTATAGAACTTATTTGATTGTATTTAATGTGCAAGGTGAATTTGATAGGTTCTCGAATAAACATGTGTTCCACCTTTTGCAGCGTATACAAAGATTCATAAAAGTTCGTGACCTAATTAAAAGGTAAAATTAAACAGGAGATCACATTTCTTGTTAAACCTGATTTGCAATTGATTTGAGTTGAAACACAAACTCAAGACGAAGATACGATATTGACGTTGTACATTCAGTGTTAAATGGGAAAAGAACATCACCTTTATCAGGCAGGCATTTTGAGACACCTTTCACCATGACGCAGACATTTGCAGCTGGACATCCAGGGATGCGACAGCTGCTTCCAATCGACTTTATTGAATGGTAAAAAAATGTGAATTGAAATATAAGGTTGAGACTAAGGAGTTTCGTACGGATGTATTAAAGGAATATTTAACATATATTTAAAAAGTACTTTAATTCCAGTACCACTGCCTAACATGTAATATAAATTGGACTTTTACATCCGAATGACAAAGCTTCAATTACTGATTTATAAATTAAATGCTAGCGGAACTCCTTTTGTTAAAACGAAAAGCTATAAAACAAACAAACAAAACCAGAACAGGTATTTCAAATGGCAAAACCGTCGCACCAACCAACTTAGATACCTTGGCCGCCCATTATCACTACACATTAGAATTCCTATTTGTTTGTCTACAATGGACAGAAACTATTTTAAATATTGCTTCATTGAACAGTTCTGCAAAATGAATTACTACAAATTCATAAATATTGCTGCCAGTAGTCCATATAGTTTAAACTTAAAGTATGCATTCATATTTCAGTACACACGACTGTAGGCTCTGTTTGTGGATATCTTAGCCCTCGAGATTGGCCCTGACATTGATGGCCACAGTTATTTCTTTGAAGTAGTTGCAGGGTTCATAAAATGCACACTTATTATTAATTTGAAATTATCTATTAGTCCTGAACTGTTTGAAATTCATATAATTAAGTGTTTTTAGGCAGTTCGCCTTCTGTTCCAAAGTTAGTTTAGACCAATTTCAATTTCCAACGTTTTGGCCCTAAGCTTCACTGACGAGCTTTAGAAGGCTGCAATATATATATGGTGAAGTGTAAGTTATATTTGGCATGCTGTATGTAAAGGTACAATCACATGTATGTGGCGCTCGTTCTGTTTTAACAATGTTAAGTTTATTAGCAGTAACCTCTTTCTAACAATCTGTTTCATGATTTATTAATTAATGCACATTTTAAATGGTCTCATTTAGCTGTAAATACTGTACATGTTATCATACATTGTATCTTGACCATATGTAAGATGAGCTTTATGCTCAATATGTTATCAAGAATAAATAAAGGCTTTATTATTATTATTATCCTCAGTTTTAACAGTCATTCAACTTCATCTGGCTGACAGATAATTTTATCGTCAACAAAAATTATAGAAGATTCAATATACAACGTACCTCATCAATTTCATTTCTCCGGATGTCAATGTTTGAATCAAGATCACCAGAAAAGTCCCAGCAGTTTGCGTTGATATAGAGATAGCACTCAAGATGCGATCAGCTATAGCGTAAAACGTTACATCTGGAGTACCTGATGCAGGCCTTCTGACATTGTATATATCCTACTGTATCGAACGATAGAAAAGGTGACGCACATCGAATGTCACTTGTAGAATCCACCAATGCCGATACTAGTTCACCAACATGAACCTTAGATAGCAATTGAATCACAAGATGAAGTAAGACTACTTCGAATATCTGCATGATTTCCGCATTAAAATCATCCAAATCAAACGTACATGTCGAGTGTACAATACGGTACAAATGAATACGCTTGTACAGCATACAATGCTAGCCACATCCACTGCTATTGTACAGCTTACAATATCTGCTTACCGGCTTGGGTTGTACAATATCTGCTTACCCGCTTGGGTTGTACAATATCTGCTTATCACCTTGGGTTGTACAATATCTGCTTACCCGCTTGGGTTGTACAATATCTGCTTACCACCTTGGGTTGTACAATATCTGCTTACCCGCTTGGGTTGTACAATATCTGCTTACCACCTTGGGTTGTACAATATCTGCTTACCCGCTTGGGTTGTACAATATCTGCTTACCACCTTGGGTTGTACAATATCTGCTTACCCGCTTGGGTTGTACAATATCTGCTTACCACCTTGGGTTGTACAATATCTGCTTACCCCCTTGGGTTGAACAATATCTGCCAAATCTACCGGTCTTGTACAGCGCACAAATAGATAATACAGATCACTTCTATACAACAAACTTCATTACAGATAATCAGCAAAACAATATACCGGACTGGAACAGCAACCGATAATCAAACATCTCAGTTAACTTTATATTATATAAGCAAGACACTCATTCGTATTGTAACGGAACATCCCAGTGTATGCTGTGTATAATATGATGTTTC
>NW_018406064.1:211243-216618 GCF_002113885.1 Mizuhopecten yessoensis
AAAAGTGTTGTACCGTGTCAGCTACGAAACGAAAAGTTGCCAAATGGTCAAAAGATAGCGCAAGGAGTACGTTACGGAATCATTATTGCAGGTGGGCAGTATTCAAAGGAGAAAATAACTGCCGTAGCAGTTAGTACGGTGCATGTATTCTTCCGGATAGCCGGTTAAGCTGAAATGGAATCGACAGAAATGCTAGCGTTGTTTATATTATGAATAAATATCTAAAACTATTAAGCTCGCTAGTATCTTTGTCTGAGTTTGAACACAGATGAACTTAGTTTAATATGTTAATGGGCATGTATTGGAGAGAGTTTACTTTGTGTTTCTATAATTATACAGTGGTTTATGCGAAAGGAAGGGATAAGTGACTGGTTAGTTTGATTTTTCTATGAGGCCCTCCAAGGGATAACTGTTGTGATGGCCCACGGCATATTTTCTGGGTCACCGAGATACGTGTTATCGAAGTCCGTGGATTTACATCATTCATAATATTACCGGGTTCACTAAAATGGTATGATTTAATTATATTGCTGAATTAAACGATTATTTTTGTTTTTACATGAAAGATTTAAATTAGTGCTAATATGAATACCCGGCCTCCTCTGCGCCGGCAACATATAAAAAAAATCAGGAAGGTTGGTCCCTTGGTGTAGGGAAGGTGTTTAGACACGTACCATCTGTACCGGCCACATTCTGGTACTAAATTCAATATATAATTAAATATATCTACTTTATGTTTATGCCTATTATCATTGTTGACATTTAATTGTAAATGCATGACGGGAGAAGGCTGTAAAAACTTGTGCCCCATCCCTTGTTTAATTTTATTGGCAACACATTTATGTTTAAAGCTAAATAAATTAAAATTCTGAATATTGGCAAGTGTGCAATTAACTTCTAATGATGAATAATTCCTGTTCAATAAGTTTGAATACGGACTTAGAAATCATATAACTTTGTTTCATAGTGCGGTAAGAAGTTGCAGTTGCCTGACGGCCCCTCTCTGGGGGCCTCTTTAGAAACCGTTTCATCTCGCTCGCACCACTTGTGTTTACTGCCTAGTCAGGTGACGTTATCGGCGCTATTTTTAGCAGGGCTTTCCCAAACAATTCAAGTGGTCAAACTGGACATTTGGAACGGACTATGAATATGGGGATAGCGTGGTAACATAAGTGGAAGTTCATACAATACATACATTCATTAAAAAAAAGCCTTTTCACGTGATGTCCCTCTAAGGATTAAAGCGGCACGAAACTAGGATTCCCACACAGGACCTCGGATCATTATAATATCTAAACTACTCAGATACTTGGTCAAGTTTAATTTCCCGGCATAACTTAAGGGGATGCTACCATATCTAAAAACATCTTATATTTTTGCCTTCCACAAGACAGGAACCCTGAAAGCAATGCTCCGGAAGTGCTGGCCTTTTATAAAATAGTTACAGAAAATATGACCCTTTGTCCTCGTTTTGAAAATGTTTAATGAAGTAAAATGGTGTTAGTTCATGTTAACCTTACACGAATATTTTGGGTACGATCATCCTCGCTGATTGAGAGACCGCCAGAAATGCCAGCCAAATTCTTTCGAAAAAATCCACCAAAAGAAGAGAAACTACTTACTGATATATATTGTAATTATAAGTGAGCTTAGGCAAATACCGTATACCGGGAAATTTCGCTCAGGCCATAAAACCTGTTTTGCCCAGATCCTTCCCGTTTTTTCTCTTTTGTTTGTTTTTCTTTGATTCAACTGAAAGATTGTGTCTGTGTTTTTACCCTATAATATCTTTTTCAATATTTAAAACAACAACAAAAAAACGCGCCACCAACCACAGCAAAGCACAAACTTGTCAACCTGCTAAACAACACTTACTCAACCTATCACCCCTATACTTACTGAGTGTCAAATATCAGCATGAAAATGGAGGGTGAACTAAGTTTGTTGTGAACTATTTACATCACTGGTACCACAGTATGTCTATGTACGGATCAAAAAGCTTCACCAAGCATGAAATTGGCTGATTGATCTAAGTGAATTTAAACAGATCGATAAGAGACTATCTATATATGTTGAGAATATTGCCTCTCAAAATGAAATACTGATATCTTACTTGTCGCAAAACGAACTGTCCGGGAAAATTGAACACGTTAACTACTAATTATCTACCAAACCTCTTTATTGATTTTAATATCCGTGTTTTCTCGTGTCGGCACAGATGAGAGCATACATGAATCTAGTCGGTGTATTAAATAAAAG
The DNA here is from genome assembly GCF_002113885.1 of Mizuhopecten yessoensis. NCBI lineage: Eukaryota > Metazoa > Mollusca > Bivalvia > Pectinida > Pectinidae > Mizuhopecten > Mizuhopecten yessoensis. The sequence goes on from NW_018406064.1 coordinate 213,503, forward strand.
CGTGAAATGGATTCATAATTGAACGAATACTAATTTTACACTGTACCAGTTCGTTTTATTTGGCTGATACTTTACACTGTACAAGTGCGGATAAATTGACTGGTTTCCAATCTGTACATATGAGGGTTGGTTTGGCTGATTGCAAGTTGTACAAACAAATGCAATGGATTTACCTGATACTGTCCGCTGTGCAAGATAGTTTATTTGGCTGATATTGAACTCTCCGTAAGAAAGGTCTTGTGAGATTTGAACGTGAAAACCCTGGATACATTCAAAGTATTCGTTCTTCATCTTATAATTCAATTACTAACTAATGTTCATGCTGATGATCTGGTATCGTCATCGTTGGGTTCTACAAGAGACAATCGATGTGAGTCACCTCCCCTATGGTTCAATAAAACAGGATATATACAATGTCAGAGGACCTGCATCAGCTTCTCTAGATGTGACGTTTTACGCTATAGCAGATCGCATCTTGAGTGTTATCTCTATAGTGCATTGATCAACGCGAGTTTAAGTCTATATCAGGAATTATTTTTCGATATCCCATGATTCGTTCTTTAATGTTTTAGGCGTTGAGACATCTTCTGATGATACACAACTTCGCCGGAACCTTTTGGCTCTTGTAGTGTCGGAGGGTTCATACCAAGACCGCCAAGAGTCATTTACTTATCGCTACTATGGCGCAATAAGTGCGACGACAGCTAAGGTCATTGTAATTGAAGATAACGTAGTAGCAATAACATAAATGGTAGGTGCATGTTAAACGCGATGGAGTGTGGCGTTGCTGGCTACGGTAGTAATCCCGTGCACAGCACTTTGATGGGGTTTGGCGTATATCCTGACGATGAATGAACATTATCTTGTGTTCAAATATCAAACATTACTGCTTGGCAATACCGAGACAGCGGAGTAAACTTTGAAAAGGTTTTAAATGTGGAAATCAGAACGTTGTCCTACAGAGAACATAGTGGGAAGTGCACCATTTTTGGTTAGTCCTTCAGCCGTCGCTCATCAGATTGCCGACAATTATATCTTAATAAGAGATTCCATGACAGTTGGCACTGCAGCCTCGTTCGACTGTACAAGTGATAAATTGAAATCCGATGAAAATGTCTAGTTAAGTTTCCACGCACGAACATGGAACATGGATGGCAGTCACATTGGTGTTTGGTTTACACTGTGCTTTCAATCAGCCAATAACATACCAGAGAAGACTCATTTGGGATAAATGTCTTATCCAAACACTTTTGGAAGAATGAAACTTGATGGTGAGCGCGTTTTATATTTTTTATAAGTACAGTAAATAAACACTATGGAACTTAACGATGATGGTCAACATCCTATAGATTCCAAGAACACAGTTTTGTACAGATTTGGCTACAGATAACACACTATTTTACGCCAGACCAAATGTTGGGTGAGTGGCGGTGCAAAACAGTACATATTTCATTATACTAATTTATAGTTGCAATTTCCTAAACAAGTTAATCAGATGAATCACAATAAAAAAAGTATGCCACTAAGTCTGACATACGCTTAATCTAGATGTCCATAAAAATATCTTAAAGTGTTTTTCCCCAAAAATGTGAAACAACTTTTGATTGTAATTAAATATCGGAGGCACGGTAGTCTAGTGCAACTGCGCCAGGCTCGTGACCGAAGGGTTGCGGGTTCGAGTCACGTGACGGCACATGTGTTGTGTCTTTGAACAAGATACTTGACTCCGCTTGTTCCAGTCTACTCAGCTGTAAATGAGTACGTGGTTTTAAAGAGCTGGAATAGTTAAATGCGAGATGTGAGGGCCGAAATAGCATCACCGGCTGTATGCTCTCTAGGGAGTTGAGAGAGATTTTGGCTGGTTGCAAAAACTTTATAACCACGAATAACATTTTTGAACAGCTTTGAGACGACCAACGAACTGGAATTAGTATTATCATTAATATTAATTAGGATCACGTCGATACATGTATACCTGTTCGTGTAAACCCTGTCATTTCTATACCGAACAATGTAAATGTTATGCGAAGTTTAAGAAATGAAGCAAGGTCCCAGTATATAATTATCGAATAAATATATCAATTTGGTTGAAAATATTCAAGTTGAAAATGTTTTTTAATGTAATGTATTTATCATTTTTCTGTTTATATACATTGAACAGGACGATTAGCAGTGTCAATTGTGTGGAAATGGACTCTGAATGATCTTTTAAATCGTTTAGAGGGAAGCGCATGTATACCTGCAATTTAAGAAAGATGGCATCTGCAATGGGTGAACGCGAGTTCATTTTTGCTTTGGCAATTAAGCACAAAATCAGAGGTGATTCGAGAATGGGAGGCGAGCTATTCTAAACCAAAATCTATTTTTTAGGATCACCACATTAACGTATTAATGGCATGCTAAACGACTTTTTGTAGTGCGTCCCGTATGCTAATTCCAACTAATAGACGTGAGTGAATTACAATGAAGAACACACAATTTATCATAAATGTGTATGCATTAACTATAAAAAGTTATTCAGTGGAAATGTTAAGTGTTTGAGTATCCCAGTCCCACTACCTGACACTGTAACTAGTATAGGTATTGGAAACTGTTTTCTGTGGCATGATTATAACTTTGAAAAACCGTTTTGAAAAGAAACACATACTTTGCAGGATTTTTTATTAGAATGGTTTGGTTAAGTATTGTTTAACGTCCTATCAACAGCTATGGTCATTTAAGGACGGCCTCCCCTGTGTGCGAGATTTATGCGTGTAGTGTATGCGTGTGTGTTTTGAGAGGCTGCGATATATTCGTGTTTGACTCCTTGTGTTGGTGCAGAACTGGTGCCGACTTTATAGTGCTACCTAACTGAAACATACTGCCGAAGACACCCAGCAATACACCTCATCTGGTCACATTGTACTGACAACAGCAAACCAGTCGTCCCACTCCTAAATGCATATTGCTGATCGTTAAGCAGGAGTAGAAACTACCATTTTACAGAATCTGGTATGTTTCGGCCAGGGGACAGAACCCAAAGCCTTCCCCACATGGGCGGACGCTCAAATAAAGGCCAAAAGTGAGGCTTTGCCAAGGTAGACATTAGGAAGAACATTGTTTAAAAAGGACAGAAA
>NW_018406065.1:0-257 GCF_002113885.1 Mizuhopecten yessoensis
GTGACTAAACAATATGATACGTCACGACTGGCAACACAAAGGTAATTGTGACTAAACAATATAATACGTCACGGCTGGTNTGTGACTAAACAATATGATACGTCACGACTGGCAACACAAAGGTAAGTGTGACTAAACAATATGATACGTCACGACTGGCAACACAAAGGTAAGTGTGACTAAACAATATAATACGTCTCGACTGGTTAAACACAGGTAAGTGTGGCTATCGTTCAATTCTCGTTCAATTTCTTTAT
>NW_018406065.1:1604-1901 GCF_002113885.1 Mizuhopecten yessoensis
CAACACAAAGGTAAGTGCGACTAAACAGTATAATACGTCACGACTTGTTAAACACAGGTAAGTGTGACTGAAGAATACGATACGTCACAAATGGCAACACAAGGGTAGGTTTGACTAAACAATAGTATACGTCACGACTGGTTACACAAAGGTAAGTGTCACTAAATAATATGATACGTCACGACTGGTTACACAAAGGTAAGTGTGACTAAAGAATGTGATACGTCACGGCTGGTAACACACAGGTCAGTTTGACTAAACAATATAATACGTCACGGCTGGTAACACACAGGTCAG
>NW_018406066.1:0-257 GCF_002113885.1 Mizuhopecten yessoensis
TATAATTCATTCAGTATATGAGCTATCTAATCAGTTATAGGCTTTGTTTGTCAGAAATGTATCAATTACAATATTATAATGGAATATATGGGGTTGTTGACCTAATTAAAAAAAATGGGGGTAACTTTTTACCCCCCTTGTTCCAATAAGTTATGCGATAAATCCTATAATTTACTTATATGTAGAAGGTTGATATTCATTCACTATTTAAACTATCTGATCAGTTATAGGCTTTATTTGTTCAGATATGTATCATT
>NW_018406066.1:3315-4605 GCF_002113885.1 Mizuhopecten yessoensis
TCTTTTTTGGGGAAAAAGCAAAATAAAACACCTGTTTCTGTAGGTCCTAACAAAGAAATTTTTTCATTTCTTAATTTATCTCCATTTTGAACTTATTTCCGTAATGAGACATCTATGCAGAACTTTTGAGCCAAGTTTTATATTATTTGAGTGATAAATAAAAAAATCACCAGATGGGAAGTTTTATGAAATGAAATTTTATGAAAATTTTTCCAAGTACAAATTTAGAAAACATTCAAAGTCAGAGTAAGGAAACCAAATGTTAATATTTGGTTACATATGCCTAAGGAAAGTAGTTCCTGAAAATTTCATGAAGATATCTCAAAGAAAACAAATTTTATGAGGAAAAAGCAAAATAAAACTACGAGTACCAAATTCTGTAGGTCCTAAGAAAGATTTTTTCTTATTTCTTAATTTATCTCAAATTTGAACTTATTTCCGTAATGAGACACCTATGCAGAACTTGTGAGCCAAGTTTTATATCATTTGAGTGATAAATAAAAAATTAAGATATGAAATTTTATGAAAATTAATTTAAGTCCCATTTTAGAAAAAATTCAAAGTCAGAGTAAGTAAACCAAATGTTAATGATATAAAACTTGGCTCACAAGTTCTTTATAGGTGTCTCATTACGGAAATAAGTTCAAATTTGAGATGAATTAAGAAATAAAGAAAAATCTTTGTTAGGACCTACAGAAATAGGTACGTGTAGTTATATTATATTTAGTTCTAATCCTATATTTTAGTGATAGAAAATATGTTGTAATTCATTCATTATGTGAGCTATCTTATCAGTTATTGGCTTTATTTGTTCAAATATGTATCATTTACAATATTGTATAGATCAATATTGGGTTGCTGATCAAATCAAAAAAATTGGGTGTAATTTATTACCCCACCTTTCCCAATAAAAGATGCGATCAATCCTATATTTTACTGATAGAAAAATTGTTATAATTCATTCAGTATATGAGCTATCTAATCAGTTATAGGCTTTTTTTGTCAGAAATGTATCAATTACAATATCATAATGGAATATATGAGGTTGTTGACCTAATTAAAAAAAATAGGGGTAACTTTTACCCCCCTTGTTCCAATAAGTTATGCGATAAATCCTATATATTACTTATAGAAAAAATGTTGATATTCATTCACTATTTAAGCTATCTGATCAGTTATAGGCTTTATTTGTTCAGATATGTATCATTTACAATATTGTATTTCTCAATATTGGGTTGTTGATCTAATTAAAAAAATTGGGTGTAATTTATTACCCCACCTTTTCCAATA
>NW_018406066.1:9257-9522 GCF_002113885.1 Mizuhopecten yessoensis
TTAATTTATTACCCCACCTTTTCAAATAAAAGTTGTGAAAAATCCTATATTTTACTGATAGAAAAAATGTTATAATTCATTCAGTATATGAGCTATCTAATCAGTTATAGGCTTTATTTGTCAGAAATGTATCAATTACAATATTATAAAGGAATATATGAGGTTGTTGACCTAATTAAAAAAAATGGTGGCAACTTTTTATTACCCCACCTTTTCCAACAAAAGATGCGATAAATCCTATATATTACTTATAGAAAAAATGTTG
>NW_018406066.1:12754-31660 GCF_002113885.1 Mizuhopecten yessoensis
TAAAAAATGGGTGTAATTTATTACCCCACCTTTTCCAATAAATTATGCAATAAATCCTATATATTACTTATAGAAAAAATGTTGATATTCATTCACTATTTAAGCTATCTGATCAGTTATAGGCTTTATTTGTTCAGATATGTATCATTTACAATATTGTATAGATCAATATTGGGTTGTTGATCAAATTAAAAAAATTGGGTGTAATTTATTACCCCACCTTTTCCAATAAAAGATGCGATCAATCCTATATTTTACTGATAGAAAAAATGTTATAATTCATGCAGTATATGAGCTATCTAATCAGTTATAGGCTTTCTTTGTCAGAAATGTATCAATTACAATATTATCATGGAATATATGAGGTTGTTGACCTAATTAAAAAAATGGGGGTAACTATTTACCCCCCTTGTTCCAATAAGTTATGCGAAGAATCCTATAATTTACTTATATGTAAAAGGTTGTAATTCATTTAATATTTAAGCTATCTATGCATGTATAGGCTTTATATGTTCAGGAATATATCATCTACAATATTGTATTGCTCAAGTTTGGGTTGTTGATCAAATTAAAAAAATTGGGTGTAATTTATTACCCCACCTTTTCCAATAAATTATGCAATAAATCCTATATGTTACTTATAGAAAAAAATGTCGATATTCATTCAATATTTAAGCTATCTGATCAGTTATAGGCTTTATTTGTTCAGATATGTATCATTTACAATATTGTATAGATCAATATTGGGTTGTTGATCAAATTAAAAAAATTGGGGGTAATTTATTACCCCACCTTTTCCAATAAAAGATGCGATCAATCCTATATCTTACTGATAGAAAAAATGTTATAATTCATTCAGTATATGAGCTATCTAATCAGTTATAGGCTTTATTTGTCAGAAATGTATCAACTACAATATTATAATGGAATATATAAGGTTGTTGAAATAATTAAAAGAAATGGGGATTACTTATATGTAAAAGGTTGTAATTCATTTAATATTTAAGCTATTTATACATTTATAGGCTTTATATGTTCAGGAATATATCATGTACAATATTGTATTGCTCAAGTTTGGGTTGTTGACTAAATAAAAGAAAATGGGGTTAACTTTTAACCCTACCTGTTCCAATAAATTATGTGATAAATCCTATATATCACTTATAGAAAAAATGTTGATATTCATTCATTATTTAAGCTATCTGATCAGTTATAGGCTTAATTTATTCAAATATGTATCATTTACAATATTGTATTGATCAATATTGGGTTGTTGATCAAATTAAGAAAATTGGGTGTAATTTATTACCCCACCTTTTCCAATAAAAGATGCGATCAATCCTATATTTCACTGATAGAAAAAATGTTATAATTCATTCAGTATATGAGCTATCTAATCAGTTATAGGCTTTATTTGTTCAGATATGCATCATTTACAATATTGTATTGGTCAATATCGGATTGTTGATCAAATTAAAAACAATAGGGTTATTTTTTTTACCCACCTGTTCCAATAAGTTATGCGATAAATCCTTTATTTTACTAATATGAAAAAGGTTGTAATTCACTTAATACTTGAGCTATCTATACAGTTATAGGCTTTATTTGTTCAGAAATGTATCATCTACAATATTGTATTGGTCAATATTGGGTTGTTGACCAAATAAAAAAAATAGGTTTAACTTTTTTACCCACCTGTTCCAATACATTATGCGATAAATCCTGTATTTTAGTAATAGATAAAAGGTGGTATCTCTTTTATTATTTGAGCTTTCTAATCAGTTATAGGCTTTATTTGTCAGACATGTATCATTTACAATATTATAATGGAATATATTAGGTTGTTGACCTAATTAAAAGAAATGGGGGACACTTTTTACCCCCCTTGTTCCAATAAGTTATGCGATAAATCCTATATTTTACTAATATGAAAAAGGTTGTAATTCATTTAATACTAGAGCTATCTATACAGTTATAGGCTTTATTTGTTCAGGAATGTATCATCTACAATATTGTAATGGTCAATATTGGGTTGTTGACCAAATAAAAAAAAATGGGGGTATCTTATTACCCCACCTTTTCAATAAAAGATGTGATCAATCCTATATTGTACTGATAGAAAAAATGTTGTAATTCATTCATTATATGAGTTATCTTATTAGTTATAGGCTTTATTTGTCAGACATGTATCATTTACAATATTATAATGGAATATATTAGGTTGTTGACCTAAATAAAAGAAATGGGGGTTACTTTTTACCCCCCTTGTTCCAATAAGTTATGCGATAAATCCTATATTTTACTAATATGTAAAAGGTTGTAATTCATTTAACATTTGAGCTATCTATACATGTATAGGCTTTATATGTTCAGGAATATATCATCTACAATATTGTAATGGTCAATATTGGATTGTTGACCAAATGAAAAAAATTGGGGGTAACTTATTACCCCACCTTTTCCAATAAAAGATGCGACCAATCCTATATTTCACTAATAGAAAAAATGTTGTAATTCATTCGTTATATTAGCTATCTAATCAGTTATAGGCTTTATTTGTTCAGATATGCATCATTTACAATATTGTATTGCTCAATATTGGGTTGTTGATCAAATTAAAAAAAAATAGGGTTAACTTTTTTACCCACCTGTTCCAATACATTATGTGATAAATCCTGTATTTTGCTATTAGATAAAAGGTGGTATTTCTTTTATTATTTGGGCTATCTAATCAGTTATAGGCTTTAGTTGTTCAAAAATGTAATATCTATAATACTTTTATGGAAATATTATGTTGTTAACCTTTTAAAAAGAAATGGGGGTAATATTTTTTACCCACCTTGTTTCAATCAATGATGTGATAAATCCTTTCTTTTAGTGATAGATAAAAGGTTGTAATTCATTCAAAAATGAGCGAATGAATAGCCGGATAAAATTGTTTTCATTTTTCACCTAAAATGGACAAAACTCTCTAGAAAAGGGGATCGAATTTCAAAATTACTTTCAGATAGCACAACTCCATTTGGTACTGACATTTCAAACGAAATTATAAGAATTTCCACTGAAAACAGAGATAATGCACATCGCCGGACTAATTTTGTATACAGACGGACGGACGAACGGACGGACGAACGGACGGACCCTAACCCTAACTCTAGTATACCCCCTTACTTCGTTACTAGGGGCATAATTAAATCTGACATGTTCTTTGTCCTTTCCTTAACCTTTTTCATTTTCTAACCGTCACCATGATTACAGTTGGGTTTAGGATTGGGTTTAGTATTGGTATCCATTGCTAAGCATTATGGGATATACACATCTATCAATCGCAAAGGTTTATGGGAAATCAAGATGGCGTCGTTGAAATGTGACATGTGCTTTAAAGAGAGAGGTGAAACGCTATGAAACAAGGCAATTGAAACTGAGGTAATTTAATGTTACATGCTGCTTTAATTTCATGTCGTATTTGTCCACATGATGATTAATTACATAGTACCATAATATAGAGATATTTGTAAAGCATACAGTTTCTTCGTTTCATCCCTTATATTTCCCATCATGCATATCAACGACCTTAACCTCAACCCCAATCTCAACCCCAATCTAAACCCCAATACCAATACCAACCCGAACACCTCAGTACCAACCTCAACATAAATTTAATACCAACCCCAACCCCAATACCAACACCATTACTAATACCAACACCAACACAAATATCAAACCCAACCCCAACCACAATACAAATCCAAATCAAACCCCAATACCAATCACACATCGAACCTCTCAGTACCAACCTCAACCTAAATCAAATACCCACCCCAACCCCAATACCAACACCAACACCAATACCAATATCAACCCCAACCCCAGCCGCAATACCAAACCCAACCCCATTCACAATACCAACCCCAACCCCAATACCAATCCCAACCCCATTCATAATACCAATACCAATCCCAATACCAATCCCAACCCCAGCCCCAATCCCAACCCCATTTACAATACCAATCCCAACCCCAACCCCAATACTAATCCCAACCCCATTCACAAAACCAATCCCAACTCCAGCCCCAATACCAATCCCAACCCAAACCCCAATACCGATCCCAACCTAAATCCATATACATACACCAACCCTAATACTGACCCCTTAACACCAAACCCAATACCAATATCAACAAAAGACCCAGAACTAATACCAACCCTTATCCCAATCACAACCTTAACCCCTCAATACTAACCTCAACCTAAACCCATATACCAACACCAAATCCAATGTCGACCCAAACCCTAATATTGATCCTTCAACCCAAATCTCACCCCTGACCCCAATAACGAACCCAAAACAAATATCAAACCCAAATCCGAATACCAACAAACCCCAAACCAGCCACTTAGTTTTTACCTCCAATCAAACTCCAATACCAATCTTGTTTACTTTAACCTCAAAATCATCATAAACCAAACCTTGATTCCAAACCATAGCCAAAACCAAAACTATTTGGAATTCTAACCTAACGCTAACCAAATACTCTTTAGGTTTACTTCTGTTGCCTAACACTTCTTTATATTTTGTATCGTTATTTCAGCACTGTGGAGTTATCCTACAAGATACACTGACGTTGAATGGAGGGCGAGGAGGAATGGATGAGTGATGCTGCGCTCATAAATACCTATTCATTTAATCAGCGCTTTTCAGACGACATTGAATCCTTCCTACACACGGATGAGTATATCCCAATAAGGTCAAATTCTGTGAATGCAGCAGAAAGTTTATCAGACTTAGTTTTTGAGTATGATGTAGATGGGGTAGTTATTCAAATGAGACGATTTAATGCAATATATACCCATAGGCCCTACCTTAATTTCCTTCCGAATAAAAAGATGAGCCTAATACCTGTCTCCAGTCTGCTCAAGAAGCATCTAAATTTACCCCAATACCACTCATCAGCTCGTCAGCTGTTGAAGTCTAGCGTTGGGTTAAAACTGTGCGCTGACGCTGGTTTCTCAACTATGATAGCTGTGATTCCTACCATAGCAGCTACAACTCTCTCGAGTGATGCAATGGCAGATGTTTCTTATGACATTCTAGAGCAGGTACGAACAAGATTCATTAATCAGCTGATTGAGCTAAGAGCAACAAGTGATATGTCAAGACCAACCTTTGCCAAGAACGTACTAAATTCAGAGACTAGAACTTTAAGGATTGTCAAAAGTGACCAACATTTTGTTTTAAGTGTACTTCAGGAATGTTGTGCTGGCCTTCACCTGAATGCAGGGTTGGAGCTAATTGTATTTGATTATCAATTCGGACAAAGAGACCAAACATTCAATATGTCTCATTTCTACAATACCGATGATATAATATCTGTATCTCTTCACACTGCGGTGAACATCTCTTTCCCATTTTGTCATCTGTTTTGGTCAAGATCGGGATTATCACAGATATGTGGACGCAGAGGTAATTATACCAGAGCCATGACATTTGCAGAATGTGCAAATTTCCAGTCCAATCTCGATGGACGGCAATTGGACATTTGTAATGATGTGCGTGCTGTTTCCACAAGTCCAAATACATTGAACTTTTTACAAATGTACACAGATGCACCTCACCTTAGATATAAAGGAACATATCACCCTGTTTCGGGTACTATTGCCTGTTCAGGCTTGCTTCACCATGCTGCTTCTAGAAAACTGTGTCAAAATGCTGTGGAATACATTTCCACTATGGAAAACAACACTGCACTCCTGTCGAAACTTATGCAAGGTCGGTTGGAGATAGTCAATATCCATTCTTCTACAGAGCTTCCTCCAACGGATCCACCAGACGCTTTTGTTACAGAAAACATATTGGATTGTTTGTGCAAATATGACGTATTCGTTCCTTTTCATGACCCAGAATTGCAGCTTATTAACCAGATACAAAGAGTGGCAAATCACCTTATAGCAACATTGCAGGATGGTTTTGAAAGGTGCCGACATTCTGGATCATTTCTGCCGACATGGACAACATATCAAGCAGAAATTGCACTCGAGGTATGTAATGAGAGGTCAACGCAGAGACACCATTTCAATTTTATTAATATTGTTGTTTCATTCTTCAAACGATGAACACAAATCAAGTACATGAGAAAATTTCTGTACAGCAAAGAAGGAAATTCCTTCCTCATATTGTTTATTTCGCGCGAAATATTCGATATATGCAACTATATTTAACAAAAGAATAAACAAATCTAATCAATAATTAAATTATCACTTAGAATCATGCACTCTTTTATTTTTTATTTTGTTAATACATTAACATCTTTTGTTTTCAGTGTCTATACTCCGGCAGTCCCTATTCCCCAAGGTCTCTTGCTTACGCCAAACATTTGGGGCCTGGATCAGGTGACACTACAACATCACGCAGAGGATTTCTTTCTTTGGATCTGCCGACTACATGTGCAGCTGATGTGCAATCAATGCCCCCAGTGGATTTTTGGTCTCGAAATGTCATCCAAAAACAAAGATTGAAGCGTTTGTTTGGATTTAAGGACTGCATCGAATCATCTTTCCCAGTAATTGGTAAAAATGCCATTCTCATACTTCTGTCTGATGTCGCTGCTAAATCCGATATTTCCAATTCTGCACTTTTGTCCACCTTGCGAAGTAGCCAGCCATTTCCTTACACCGTAGACATGACGATTACCCCTCCTGCAATAGCGGACCAATTGTCAGTTGCTCAACGTTCGCAATATCCATTTGTTTTTGCGAGAGCACTGAAGATACTGATAGAGGATCATTTGCCGGTGTAAGACATCATACAGTCAGGAATTAAGGAATCAGGTTTGCAGTATTTTCCTAATATGCGTCTTTATGACTCATCGCGGAATCCAAAGTTTTTCTGGAACAAGCATTCCGTGCGCAGAATTATCTCAACAGATAATCCTGGCTCTGATGCGAATTTGTCGTTTCCACTAACATGTGAGATCAAACACCTTCTTGAAGAGAAAGGACTATGTCATTTATCGACACTGCGTCATGTAGCCAACGAGTTTCCATGGATCTTACCAGTGCATTCCAGACTAGGCACTCAACAAATTGACGAGGACGGGAAGAAACTTGTTCTTCTTTTCGTGACATGTATCGCACTTCTGCAACAACCTCATCCTAACCCTGCAGGAACGTATAAAAGTTCACCGTATTATGTCGACTATCGACAGTTGTCTCGCCTTGTACGCATGATGCCCGTTACACAGATGCGATTGCAATCTCTGAGTATCCTTGGAAAATTCCTTCTTCCAGGAGTCAATAACGTCAGAGTGTATCGCCTTCATCAAGACATTCCATTTAAACTAATATCTCCGGCGCAGCAGCATCACAGACTCGGTCCGCATAAACGTAACAATGGTCCGTCTGTTGATGATAGTTACGCCGGAAGACGAAGAACTTTCAGAACAAACTGAAGAAGAAGAGACACAAGAAACAGTGAATCCTATTGCACACATATCAACAAAGTCCAAGAGCAGATGGACAGCGCAGGAATTTGCGGTCATGCAGGATCTGGACAGATGCACACGCAATGTCAAACAGTTGTACTTGCAGTATTGCACTTTGTGTAGAGATCGAAACCTTCCAGACAGAGGTTTTAATGCTTTTAGGTTCAGATACTACAGACACGGTGCTGCTGTACAACATTCAGATAAATTATGTCAATTGTATACGCTTAAAGTTCGGGAGCTAATTTTACTCATGCTACAATTACTTGCCTATTAACTTGTAGTCTTTGTTGTATGCCTTGCATATTATGTATAAATAACTTGTAAGGGCCTTTAGGACGTCGAACTAATCGAACGTATAATTTGACAGTGTGATACTATGGTGTGACAATAGACTAAAACTTTGAAGAGGTTCATGACATATCTTGTACACAGCTTTTTACTTCCTAAGTGGTCAAGGGTGAAATTTGACCTTTAACCTTGACGGATAACAACCAAAATATGGTTAGCCGTAGGCTTTGGTGGGGTGATGCCTTGTTGCGAATATGAATCAAACCTGTCAGGCAGTTCACTAAATATCTTGTACAGAAAGTTATTACCGATGCACGGTCGCACAAACAAACTCATTTCTATATAACCCTTTACCTAGTGGGGGTGTAATAATAAAACTGAAGCCACAGTTGTGTTTGCTGCTTTATTATACACATATTTACCAAATTTCATCGAAATCGAACATTATTTATTGCGACCAATCGGAACGCTTTATAACGACCATATTGTGATACAATATATACGTAATAATGAACACTAAAAGACATTCAAAACAAAAATTATTTCCAGCAAGTTTCAACCGATTCCGCCGACTAAAAAAGAAGTTATAGCCAGACAAAGTTTCAACCAATCAGAAGTCTGAATGACTTATGATCATTTGATCATCTTCGTATATCACTCTTTACCCTAACCCTAACCCTAACCCTAACCCAACCCTAACTCGAACCCATCCCTAACCCTAACCCGAAAATTAATTTAATGAAAACATGTTCCCCCAAGACAAATGGTGAAAGATTGCAAAATCTATTACTAATTTCTCCAACAAATCCCCTTCTATTCCACCTCTTGAGCATGATGACCAATTCATTAACAATCCTCTTGACAAAGCAGAAATCCTTACCAAGCACTTAAACTAATATCTCTTCGTCATCCCCTGACCTTGAATTACCTCAGACAGGACAGCCCTAAACTCCATACTCACTAACTAACATTCATATCACTGAACAAGATGTCTCTGACCAAATTAATATTCATAATGTAAATAAACCCTCTGGCCCTGATGGTGTAATCCCTAAAGTTGTAAAAAAATTGAGTAACTCTCTTGCATTACCCCTCTGTCTTTTATTTAATTAAACACTTGAATCAGGAATATTACCAAATAGCTGGAAACAAGCAAATATAAATGCTATACATAGAGGGGAGGGTTCATTAAATGATGTTTTAAATTATAGACCAATCTCAATAACCTCATGTTTCAGTAAAATAATGGAAAAAATTGTATTCAAAAATCTTTACAACTGTCTAATTGAAAATTCTTTGTTAACTAAGCACCAGTCTGGCTTTATACCAGGTGCTTATACTGTTAATCAACTACAATTTATTTATAATGAATTTGTTAGCAATATGGACCAGGGGAAGGAGCTCAGATTAAGTTTTTGTGATATTAGCAAATCTTTTGATAGGGTGTGGCATAAACGTATCTTACATAAACTTAAAACGTATGGAATTGATGGAAATTTACTTTTATGGTTTGAACATTATCTCTCTGATAGATTGCAAAGACTCACCACTGAAGGTTATCACTTACAGTTTAAGGGTATAAATGCAGGGGTACCTCAGGGATCTGTTCTGGGACCTTCTCCTTTATATCAATGACATCACTGGCAATGTTTCAACTAATATTAAGCTTTTTGCAGATGACACCTCCTTATATGTAATTATAGATGAAAACCCAGCACATGCAGCACAAGTTCTAACAAATGATCTCTCTAACATTGGTGAATGGGCAGGTATATGGGACATCATATTCAACCCTAACAAAACTAAATCTGTAATATTTTCTAGAAAACATAACAAACATCACCCTCCAATAACTTTCCAAAACAGCCAAACAAAAAGCTTATAGTAGATTAAATATTCTTCGTTACATTAAATCTAAAGTCAATCGTAAATCATTGATTAAAATGTATATAGCATTTATTAGGTCAATTTTGGAATATGCAGACATTGTATGGGATAATTGCACCCAACAATCTAAAGAACTTCTAGAATCTATTCAATTAGAAGCAGCCAGAATCATTACTGGACTTCGATCTGGAACATCTCATAATAAACTTTATAATGAACTTGGTTTGGAAACTCTGTCAACAAGAAGAAATAAACACAAACACATAATGATGTATAAAATAATGCATGGGCTGTCACCTCAATACTTACAAGATGTCTTAAATCCTTTCATTAACAATCAAACCAATAATCCCTATTTCCTCAGACAAACAAGACTGTTTAATCCACACTAGGATTATTCATGATATTATGAACTATACTGAAGACAACTGTATACCTGGAATGCTTCTTATGATTGACTTTGAAAAAGCTTTTGATTCGGTATCATGGAAATTTATAGATAAAACTCTTTCTTTTTTTGATTTCGGGTATAGTATTAGAAAATGGATAAAAACACTACATAATAATGTTTATTCGGCAATAAATCAGTGAGGGAATCTCTCTACTTTCTTCAAAGTTAAGCGCGCTGTCGCCAAGGAGACCCAGTATCACCTTACATTTTCATATTATGTACAGAAATATCAGCAACCAGGTTAAGAAACAATAACAACATAACAGGTATAAATGTTAATAACTTTCCTAGTCTTCTCTCTCAGTATGCAGATGATACTTCGCTGATACTTGACGGTTCAGAAAAATCTTTACGGGAATCAATTTTGGAACCGAATTTATTTGCTCATATTTCTGGTTTAAAAATCAATACTAACAAAACTCAGGTTATATGGATAGGAAGTAAGAAATACAGCGATGACACTTTTTTTTTACCAGAATTAGGTTTACAATGGGGTAGGGATAAATTTACACTTTTGGGGATAGACTTTAGCGTTAATTTACATGGAATACCTAAATTAAACTTTGACAAAAAATTGATTAAACTTAAATCTCTAGTTCAGTCATGGAGTAGAAGACGATTAACTCCTATTGGGAATATACATGTGATTAAATCATTATTGTTTGTTTTTGCCTATGTGCACATGTCTACTTTTGTTTTGTCTGTCTTTGTTTTTCCAGTAATTATCTGTCTGTCTCTATTTCTTTCTTTCAATAAAACCACAACACATGACTAATATGATTAGTTTTTATTCCAATGTTTTGAAATGACATCTTGGATAGATTGATAACATATGCGCTAATACATATATACTATCATACTAAGGTAGTTGCTTGTGTATAATATATTGAATGATAGTGTGAGAACTATTCATACACATTTTTTAAAATGTACATCATGTATAGAGATGCATATTTTGTACAGAACTGGTGTATATGAAATGTTAAATTATGAATGTTTCTATACAGATGTATGGTGTATATAAAATGTTTAATAAGAATGGTTCTATACAGATGTGTGGCATGCATGAAATATTTAAGATAAATGTTCCATACTGTTGTATGAATGTTTCTGCACAAATGCATGTTGTGTATGAAATATTTAATATGAATGTTACATACAGTTGTATGGTGTGTATGAAATGTTTGATATGAATGTTACTATACAGATGCATGGTGTGTATGAAATGTTTAATATGATTATTACATACAGTTGTATGGTGTGTATGAAATGTTTGATATGAATGTTTATAAGTGTAATAGGGTTGATTTTAATACCGCGTTAGTTGTGCTGTTTCGGTATAAATAGAGTTGCGCGAAACCTCACCTTGGCGTCGTAGACAAGAAGCCACTAATGTTATATATACCTGTGTATGTATGTCCAATTTACCTGTGTGACGTCATTGATGTATGTGTTCAGGTATTGTGTCGTTTTGGTTGTGGTCAGTTTTGTTCGTGTTTGGCGGGTGTTAAATAGAGGCAGCCATTTCCGACAGGCGGACAGATGACATTGTCGTTTTGATACAGATTTTAGGTAGGTTCTTACATAAGTATGTACGTGCAAATAAAGCACTTCTATTGTAAGCAATCTCGTTTGAATCATTTATGATCAAATTGTATGTTAACAACGTTTATATATCTAAATATATAAAGTCCACTATTTGATCACGAATACGTAATGTTTTATGAATGAATTCAGTTGTCTTTATAATTCATGTATCGTAAGGTGATCTATAATATATAGCATTGCTTTATTAGTAGTTTATTATATTTTCAGCTGATACATTGTCCTGGTAGTCCAGACGAAAGTCTTACTAAAACCCTTGACCCATTGTCAGGGTAGGTGTCAGAATACTCATGTATTGATCGCTAAGTATATGTAAATGTTATATTCATAAGTAATAAGTATTTATCATTAACTATTTATATACATCAAGTAACATAATAACAGCATATCGCTGTAATGATTTGTATGTCCAGATATTGCATATCATGGTTCATAGTAAATATATTTATGTAATGTATGTGAACTCTCTCATTTAAATTAATATGCAATCGTGATAAATATATCAAATAGTAATGTACAACTGCTTGTGAGATTCGATTATTATATATTTTATTCTTTTACATTGTAGGGTCTTTTTTGTATTCATTCAATAAAAGACCGCAACCTGAAAGTGGTATTTTCCCTCGTTTTTACAATGGCGCCCACGTAGATGTTCTTTTCTGGGGATAAAAAAAAAAAAACAGTGAAAGAAGACCTCGGTGTGGTCCGTACACTCCGGTTCCTTTTGTTTTCTCTCCGGATACTACTACGACCCCTGGATTCCGGTCTGATCAACTTCCGTTTTATTTTCACGTGTGACCTGTCTGAGCAGTGTTAGCGCTAGTGTACATGGAGTGTCTGCTGTTGGATAGCTGTTCAATTGACACAAGTGCAGAGTGAAACACCTCAGGTAACTGATAGAACGTGTGAACTTTCTTTATTATCATTACTGCACAGTGTAATATATGTTGATACGTTTTACCTTTGACTGTACTACGGTCCAGTACATTCAATAAAGAACTGATCAGCCGATTCCTGCTTCGCGTTGTCGATCGTTTTCTGAGAATCAATTATAACTGAACTCTGTTTTGGAATCTACCGTTGTGTTGTCTTATCATTTCCTGACTTTTAATGTGTTAACCCTGCTGGAACGTGGAGAATGTATCGACATTTGGCAGCATATTATATACAGTGACAGTTTTACCGATACCATTCGTTTGGAAGGGAAATTAGTTTGAATTGGACAAACTGAACTTTGCTGATTTTCATATTTTGTAACTTCCGGTGAATATTTTCATACTCCCGTATCCGGAAACGTTGTTTACATTATACATTGTTTTCATTTATAGATAGATAGATAGTACTTACTGCTGTGTTTAAGGGGAAACTAACATAATTATAATCATCATAAAATAGAATTAAGTTTGTGTTTACTGAATATTTAAAGATATTGCTTCATAATTTTCTGTAATTATTTTGAATAAGTTTTTTTACTTTATATTATCATACAATTTTGACATACTGACATTACTGTTGGACATTACCCGCCAAATTTTCTTACTTTTGGATGTGTTTTCAATGTCCCATTTTGTGTCCTTTGTTGTTTGATCTGTGTTAACTAAACATACTGTGGCTTCATTTCGCGTATTCAGTATTTGGTAAATATTTTGATGCTGTTTCCCAGTCAAATGATTATTTTAATCACATCCTGCTCTGCTTCTACTTGATTCAAATCTAGTATTGATGTATTTGACTTTTGTAATTGTCTAACATTTTATTTGCATTAGACTGTTGTTTTTCAGGTCAGGTTAATACATCTTTTGGACTTTTTTTTTCATTTTGTAATTTGAACTTTATTTTCATGCTTTAGGTATGTAGCACATTGGACTTTTGTTTTATTCCATCGTTTTTACTCTGTCAATTCACATTCTCACCATGGATGAAGAACAGATGAATAAGATGGCAGATGTGTTTAAGGAGATGGGAGTAACCCCTAAATGTGACTCAGCAGAGGACTTTAAGCAGTGGATGTTTGATTATGTGCCATCAACTGGAGCACGTCCAAAGCAAGAGCTAGAGGAACCCAAGATTACAGCCACATCACTTCAAACCAAGGAACATGTCTTAACTCAGCCACCTCGGTTACCATTTTTTAGTGGAGATTCTACCTCAAAGGGGAAGTTCCGTATGAGTTATGGAGATACGATGTGGACTGTTTGTTGCGAGATAAGTCTGTTTCTAGGGAAATGGTGTTTAGGGTAATTAGAAGTTCATTGCGTGAAAATGCTGGTATGATAGCAATGCGACTTGGACCTCAGGCATCCATCAGTGATCTACTCAAACACTTTGAAACTAACTACGGTGTGGTTGAGGACCAAGAGGCCCTACTTGGGAAGTTCTTTAGTGCTCATCAGGAGGAATGTGAGGATGTTGCCATTTGGGGTTGCAGACTAGAGGATATCCTTATGAAGGTGTCAAGATGTGAGATGCTGCCCATGGAGAAGCGTAACCAGATGTTACATAGCCGTATCTGGAAAGGACTTCAGTCACCATTGAAGGAAAGATCTGCTACTAAGTATGAGTTGATTCAAGACTACAACGAATTGAAGGTGGAATTGAGAAGGTTGGAATCGGAATTGAAGATTGAGAAGGTAGTGAGTAGCAACACTAAAGCAGCGACTTCAAAGATGATAAGTAGTACCAAATCAGATGAGAATCGATTGGATACACTTGAAGGGATGATAAAGCAACTTACTTCTGATGTGAAGTCATGGCATTCCAATACGCACCATCAGAAAAAGCCACACACGTCACAGTCTTCTCAGTTTCAGCAACCGGGGAAAAAGAAATATTATCATACTGGGTCTGAAGGTGCTTCAAGTGTAAATGATCCGGATGACCGTTATGCTGAACCTCAGTGTTGGCGTTGTGGCCAATATGGACATTTGCAACTGGGATGTTAAGTGAGGCTGGATCATCAACGCAGAGGTCAGTATGTTAACAGAAGCCGTCATTTATACGGAAAAGGACCTATGGGAAGGGGGCGGCCATAGGGTTTATCCAGCAGTCTCCAACATATTCACAGGAATGTGTTCAACTTGTTGGCTCATCCAATGAGGTTGAGATTCTTATTGCTGGACATAAGATCAACTCATTACTAGACACTGGCTCTACAGTATCTACAGTTGGAGAGTCATTTTATCGCTCACACCTGTCACACTTACCTGTACAACCACTTGATGGTATTTTAAATGTGGAATGTGCAGATGGTAAACCACTACCCTATCACGGATATATTGAGGTTAGTATTGAGTTGCTAGGATTGTCTGGTACTCATGTACAGGATTGTATTCTACTAGTTGTACCTGACATTGACTACAACTTAAAGGTACCAGTTTTGTTGGGCACTAATGTTTTAACCATACTCATGGACAAGTGCCATAAGCAGAATGGAGCTCGGTTTTTACAGAGTGCAGATTTGTTTATGCCTTGGTTTTTGGCTTTTAGGTGCCTTTCACTTAGGGAAAAGGAGCTTCATAGGAGGAATTTTCGTCTTGGTATTCTGAAATGTGCTGAGGATAAGGTAATCAACGTGAAACCTAATACCCAAGTGAAGGTGAAGACTTACTTGGATAGAAAACTACCTTATCAGCCAACTTGTGCAATAGTCCAGCCAGCCGAAGACTGCATTACATCAGAAGGTCTAGACATTACTCCTGGATTGATTTCTTACCACTACAACGGTGATCGGAATGTTGATGTGGAGCTTACTTACACCACCAGCAGGTGCATATCTGTGTCACCCAAAGCTTTACTTTGTGAAGTTACACCAGTCACCACCCTAGACAAGGAAAATCATATGGATGAAGTAGAGGAAATAGAGAACTTGATGGAGAAGATTGAGATTGATGGAGACTTTCTCTCATCTACTGAAGTTGGGAAGGGGAGACAACTCATCATGTCTTTTCAGGATATCTTCTCCAAGAATGACAAGGATATTGGTTTTTCCAATGCAGTGAGACATATGATAGATATGCATGACACGACTCCTATCAAGCAGAGACACAGAAGACTACCACCATCCATGTATGAGGAGGTAAAGAACCATCTTCATACTCTTCTTGACATAGGAATCATTCGTCCATCACATAGCCCGTGGTCTTCCCCAGTCGTTTTAGCCAGGAAGAAGAATGGCGAGTTACGCATGTGTGTTGACTTCCGGGAGATAAACAAGAGGACCATACGTGATTCCTATGCTCTACCATGAATTGAGGACATCCTATAGTGTTTGTCTGGAGCAACATATTTCACGGTCCTCGATATGAAGTCAGGCTATCATCAGATAGAGGTTGATTACTGTCATAAGGAACGTACAGCTTTTACAGTTGGGCCCCTAGGATTTTATGAAAATACAAGGATGCCATTCGGACTGTCCAACGCTCCTGCAACGTACCAGCGGTTGATGGAGGAATGCCTAGGGGACCTCCACCTTAATATCTGCTTTATATATTTGGACGATCTGATTATCTTTTCAGATTCCTTTGAGGAACATCTTCGTAGGCTGGAAAAGGTACTTCAGAGATTAAGAGAATGCGGTTTGAAGTTGTTTCCGAAGAAATGTAAGTTTTTCCAAAGAGCTGTTTACCTTGGACATATGATTTCTGAGGAGGGAATTTCACCTGACCCTAGTAAGATCGAGAAGGTTCTTAACTGGCCAGAGCCCACGACTCCAGAGGAGGTTCGTGCCTTTTTGGGCTTCGCTGGATATTACAGGAAGGTCATCAAAGACTTCGCCAAAATTGCTAAGCCGTTGAATGAGCTCTTACCTGCATGTACCAAGGTTGGAGGGCGTAACAAAACCAAGAAGAAATCTGATTTCAACTGGAATTGGGGCCAAGTTGAGACACAAGCCTTTGAGAAACTTAAGGAGTGTTTGTCAACACCGCCAGTACTTGGTTATGCGCAGCCCAACCAACCCTTTGAGCTTCATACTGACGCATGTGGACAGGGATTAGGAGCAGTCCTGTACCAGCGTCAGGATGACAGTCTACGGATAATAAGTTTTGCTAGTAGAGGACTCTCCAAGTCGGAGAGGAACTACCCTGCCCATAAATTAGGGTTCTTGGCATTGAAATGGGCTGTTACGGAAAAAAATAACGATTATCTGCATGGACAACGATTCACGGTTTTTACGGATAACAATCCTTTAACATACGTCTTGACATCAGCAAAGTTAGATGCCACCGGACACAGATGGGTTTCTGCGTTAGCTGCTTTTGATTTTGATATTCATTATAGTCCAGGCAAAATGAACACTGATGCAGACGCACTATCCAGACTTCCAATTACCATGGATTCGGTACAGGCAGTTAACCAGTCCATCACCTATCCAAGGTCATATGTGGAAAGTCTGTGCTCTCCTGCACAGGTTGTTGATGTGCTGAACGATCCCAGTGTTGGTTAATTGGAGAGGATGACATCACAGGATTGGAGAAGAGCCCAACGTCAGGATGTATTGCTACGACCATGGATGCAGTTGGTATCCAAGTACAGGCAGCCTAATCGTCGTGATTTTCCTACAACAAGAGAAAATTATCAGATGTTCAAGATCGTTAATAGCTTGACGATGCGTCGTGGAGTTCTTTTTAAGGAAGTCAACAGAGATGGTGTTTATCACTACCAGTTAGTTTTGCCCTCTGCCTATATCAAGAAAGCCTTGAAAGGACTTCATGATGACATTGGACATCCTGGAAGGGACAGAGTGTTATCTCTTCTTCGCGACAGATTTTACTGGCCTAACATGACGAAGGATGTAGAGGAATGGATAAGTGAATGCCCACGTTGTATCAGAGCAAAAACTTCCAGAAATGAGCGCGCGCCTTTAGTTGGAATCCATACTTCTCATCCACTTGAGTTAGTGTGCATGGATTTTCTTTCTTTGGAGCAGTGTAAAGGAGGATTTGCTAATGTGCTTGTTGTCACAGATCACTTCACCAAATATGCTCAGGCGTTCCCAACTCGTGATCAAACTGCAAAGACAACAGCTACGACATTGTACAACAATTTCATTGTCCATTATGGCTTACCAAGAAGGCTTCATTCCGATCAAGGCCCAAACTTTGAGAGCGAAGTTTTAGCTGAACTGTGTGACCTACTTGGGATGGAGAAGTCTCATACCACCCCATACCATCCTATTGGAAATGGAATCACAGAGCGATTTAACCGTACTCTCATTACCATGCTCCGAACTTTGAAACCAGAGGAAAAGAAAGATTGGAAGGCATATATTCCCTCCCTAGTGCATGCTTATAATTGCACCCGTCATGAGTCCACTAAAGTTTCACCATTTTACCTAATGTTTGGTAGGGAGCCTCGTCTACCATTGGACATTGTGTTTGGTTTAGGTGGGCTCATTAAGGAAGAACAGACTCTCTCCGACTACACAAAGGNCATAATCAATGCACTATTCACACTTCCAGTACTACGACGTATTTGACCTTTGTCATACAAGAATTAATTTTGTCTCAAGCTTTTATATAATTCTCAATTGTTTGAAAATGAAGATCAAAGGAACAGAGTACTATTGAATAAATATATATTTCTACACTTAGTGTAAGTGTAAGAGGGGAACATACAGCCTTCAGTATATACTAGAAGGATCATGGTGATGCTGTACATCAGCTATTACAATTCCCTGTCATCATAAATGGATCATAAATGTTTACCAAAACATGTCATTACATGTACATCATACATGTAAATTTCTTCATGATTAAAGACTGATAAAATGTATTTCTGTAAACAGAAGTTAATATTTGCTTATTTTAGACACTCTAACTAACAATTAAGTTAGGAATTATTTGATAAGGATAAGGTTAATACAATTCGTCTTCTCCCCCACCCTTTTTCGAGTTATAAATTTTGGTGTATAACCATAAATATTATGTTATAAATATTGAGATAAAATACAATTGTATGCAAAACATTTAGTACACAGGATAATCCTGGAGGGCGCCATATTGACCCCTCAAAAATGAAATTGACCCTTCCATGGTCAAATTTAATCTGACATAGAATAACCCTCTTAATTTTGACTAGTCTTATTTCTTACATTATTATTTAAGGGAATTAATGGACAAAAAACTATAAGCATCACTTTCGGATAAAATTAATGTTTCAATTAGTTATGAGATGAAGTCATGAGTCAATGGC
>NW_018406067.1:0-257 GCF_002113885.1 Mizuhopecten yessoensis
TGATCCATCAACTATGTCAAATATCCAAAGCGACAGTCTCCAGGACGATCCATCAACTATGTCCACAATCCAAAGTGACAGTTTCCAGGATGATCCATCAACTATGTCCACAATGCAAAGTGACAGTCTCCAGGATGATCCACCAACTATGTCCACAATCCAAAGTGACAGTCTCCAGGATAATCCATCAACTATGTCAAATATCCAAAGCGACAGTCTCCAGTATGATCAAACAACTATGTCCAATATCCAAAGTG
>NW_018406067.1:2163-2402 GCF_002113885.1 Mizuhopecten yessoensis
AGACAGTCTCCAGGATGATTCCCCAACTATGTCAAATATCCAAAGTGACAGTCTCCAGGATGATCCGTCAACTATGTCAAATATCCAAAGTGACAGTCTCCAGGATAATCCATCAACTATGTCCAATATCCAAAGCGACAGTCTCCAGTATGATCAAACAACTTTGTCCAATATCCAAAGCGACAGTCTCCAGAATGATCCATCAACTATGTCCACAATCCAAAGTGACAGTCTCCAGG
>NW_018406067.1:3911-4360 GCF_002113885.1 Mizuhopecten yessoensis
TAACTATGTCCACAATCCAAAGCATCAGTCTCCAGTATGATCGAACAACTATGTCCACAATGCAAAGTGACAGTCTCCAGGATGATCCATCAACTATGTCCAATATCCAAAGAGACAGTCTCCAGTATGATCGAACAACTATGTCCACAATGCAAAGTGACAGTCTCCAGGATGATCCACCAACTATGTCCANGATGATCCATCAACTATGTCCAATATCCAAAGAGACAGTCTCCAGTATGATCGAACAACTATGTCCACAATGCAAAGTGACAGTCTCCAGGATGATCCACCAACTATGTCCACAATCCAAAGCATCAGTCTCCAGGATGATCCATCAACTATGTCAAATATCCAAAGCGACAATCTCCAGGACGATCCATCAACTATGTCCACAATCCAAGGTGACAGTTTCCAGGATGATCCATCAACTATGTCCACAATGCAAA
>NW_018406067.1:6562-7555 GCF_002113885.1 Mizuhopecten yessoensis
CCAAATATGTCCAATATCCAAAGCGACAGTCTCCAGGATGATCCATCAACTGTCAAAATCAACTATGTCAAATATCCAAAGCGACAGTCCCCTGGATGATCCATCAACTATGTCAAATATCCAAAGCGACAGTCTCCAGGATGATCCACCAACTATGTCCACAATGCAAAGTGACAGTCTCCAGGATGATCCTCCAACTACGTCCACAATGCAAAGTGACAGTCTCCAGGATGATCCATCAACTGTCAAATATCCAAAGTGACAGTCTCCAGGATGATCCACCAACTATGTCCACACCAACTATGTCCAATACCCAAAGAGACAGTCTCCAGTATGATCCATCAACTATGTCCACAATGCAAAGTGACAGTCCCCAGGATGATCCACCAACTATGTCCACACCAACTATGTCCAATACCCAAAGAGACAGTCTCCAGTATGATCCATCAACTATGTCCACAATCCAAAGTGACAGTCTGCTGGATGATGCATCAACTATGTCCACAATTCAAAGTGACAGTCTCCAGGATGATCCATCAACTATGTCCACAATCCAAAGTGACAGTCTCCTGGATGATGCATCAACTATGTCCACAATGCAAAGTGACAGTCTCCAGGATGATCCACCAACTATGTCCACAATCCAAAGCGACAGTCTCCAGGATGATCCACCAACTATGTCCACAATCCAAAGTGACAGTCTCCAGGATGATCCANCAAACTATGTCCAATATCCAAAGCGACAGTCTCCAGGATGATCCACCAACTATGTCCACAATCCAAAGCGACAGTCTCCAGGATGATCCATCAACTATGTCCAATATCCAAAGCGACAGTCTCCAGGATGATCCATCAACTATGTCCAATATCCAAAGTGACAGTCTCCAGGTTGATCCACCAACTATGTCCACAATCCAAAGTGACAGTATCCAGGATGATCCATCAACGATGTCCAATATCCAAAGTGACAATCTCCAGGATGATCCATCAACT
>NW_018406068.1:0-257 GCF_002113885.1 Mizuhopecten yessoensis
AGGCGGGTCGACATTGAAGCATTGGAAACCATTAATCCATTTTGCTTTTGTTTCTTCGCAGTTCTTGTATAAAACATGACACCCATGTCTGGCCAAGTAAGATTGTGTAGCGTAAATTGATGTTTCAGTTTGTTTGAACAGCTAAGGTTATTTAAGGTCGTTTCTCCATAGTGTATAATGCAAGCATGTGTGTTTGTGTGCGGGAGGCAGGATATGTAAGTGTAATTGCGGATCTGATGCCGACTTTTAAAGGGGCA
>NW_018406068.1:278-3160 GCF_002113885.1 Mizuhopecten yessoensis
GAGTACCTTTTTTTGTCTTTTTTTCAAATACTACATAAACATATCAAGTGAGACTCCTTATGAAAACTAACGATCGTATTTGGCTGAAATAGATTCATAAAAATGATTAAATCTAAGATAATCATCGGTATTTCTACCTTCTGACCAACGTTTTGTTCAGGGATTTCCCTCTAGTAGCGCATGCACATAGCACACCTTTTCTTTGTAAACAAAATAACTGGCCGTGTAAGTGAAAGACAAGTGTTGTACCGTGTCAGCTACGAAGCGAAAAGTTGCCAAATGGTCAAAAGATAGCGCAAGGAGTACGTTACGGAATCATTATTGAAGGTGGGAAGTATTCATAGGAGAAAATAGCTGCCATAGCAGTTAGTACGGTGCATGTATTCTTCCGGATAGCCGGTGAAGCTGAAATGGAATCGACAGAAAAGCTAGCGCTGTTTATGTTATGAATAAATATCTAAAACTATTAACCTCGCTAGTATCTTTGTCTGAGTTTGAACACAGATGAACTTAGTTTAATATGTTAATGGGCATGTATCAGAGAGAGTTTACTTTGTGTTTCTATAATTATAAAGTGGTTTATGCGAAAGGAAGGGATAAGTGACTGGTTAGTTTGAGTTTTGCCACGAGGCCCTCCAAGGGATAACTGTTGTAATGGCCACGGCGTATTCTGGTCTCTCCTCTGTCGGTACTCGGGGTCAAATGAGATACGTGCGCTATTAGATTTACATATTTTATAATATTAACGGGTTTAGTAAAATGGTATGATTTAATTATTTTGCTGAATTAAACGATTTTTTGTTGTTTTTACATGCAACATTTAAATAAGTACTAATATGAATACATGGCCTCCTCTGGCGCGACGACGCAATATATAAAAAAAAAATGCTCTTCGTCAGAAAGCTACGTTATCGCAGCTAGATTCAAAATGACGGACCAGGATGAATAACTGTGGAAGGAGAACCTACTTCTAGTAAAAAGGATCGCATAACATTTTATTTTTTAAATCGTAATTTTTCAACAGTTCATGTTTTCATATGATGTTGGTTACGATGTAAAAATGACGCGTGCTGCCAATAACTACGGCTTCTGTTTCAGACAAAAAAGAATGATTAAAGAATAGTTGTCTCAACATAAAAAGGGTCCATTTACAAGAATACTTTAATCTATGTAAAGTATTGAAAGAATATAATTATCAAGTATCTCAACATATTTTACATGTACAGGTAGTGGTATTGCCGTACAGTTTATTGTGTGTGATGGCTAATATGACTTACTAATTATAAGTGTTAGCGTATGGAGACAATGAAAGTGGGAAAGAGAGTATACATAAATTTATATGCATGGTCTAGAAACAAAAATTGGCCAAAGACATTGAGTTGCAAATGTAATAAAAACAAATCACAAACGTTTCTCTTTTTTATACGTGTGTAGTTTGTCATTGCATATATGCCCTTTATGAAAACATTTGAAAAAGGATATTCGCCTCTTGAATATTCCGTTTTACAGAAAAGTTTGTCCCATGGTTGAGAGAAGGTTTTTAGCCCCGTACTATCTGTAGCGGTCACATTCCGGTAATACATTCAATATCTATTTATATATATTTACTTTATGTTTATGCCTATTATCATTGTGGACATTTAATTGTAAATGTATGACGGGAGAAGGCTGTGATAAATTGTAAAAACTTGTGCCCCATCCTTTGTTCAATCTTATTGGCAACAAATATGTTTAAAGCTAAATCAATTTAAATTCTGAATATTGGCAAGTGTGCAATTAACTTCTGATGATAAATAATTACTGTTCAATAAGTTTGAATACGGAATTAAAAATCATATTACTTGGTTTCATAGTGCGGTAAGAAGTTGCAGTTGCCTGACGGCCCCTCTCTGAGGGCTTCTTTGGAAACCGTTTCATCTCGCTCAGACCACTTGCGTTTACAATTCAAGTGGTCAAACTGGACAAATGAAAGTGCATACAATACATACATTCTTAAAAAAAATGTATGGCTCTTCACGTGCTATGTCAATGAAATACCATACCGATGGCACCCATCAAACATGTGGCGTTTCTCTCGATCACAATATACTGACAACTGATGAACCAGTTGTTTCGTTTTCCCTTATTCCGTCTTTGCGTATTGCAGAGTTATCTTCTCTTGTGACCACGTATTGATTGTTACGTCATTGTTTTTGAGAGTGACGTCACCAATTTTTGAGAAAACGATGCAATTGTCTCACACAAACCAATGACGTAACAATCCATACCTGCTCACAAGANTGAACTAATGCAGTTCAATAATACTGATTTCTTATATAAATTTAGACTTTATTTTTGCAATAGATCATTTCATTTTCGAAGTGTCAAGGTAATATAAATGCCGCCAAAAATGAATGAACGACCGTTTTGCTTTTCTATCTTTAGCCAATGTTGCATATTTAGGAAATATCCGATAAAAACAATTTCCGGTGTATTATTTATGCATGTCTTCGGCCACATATGACCGGCTGCTCTGGTACAAAATGTTATTTCCTACTGAAAGTAAAATATGATATGCTGAAAAGGACTTAATTCTAATATTTAATTTATAGGTCTCCCAATAAATATTTCCATCTATTTTGAATAGAATTGTAACAAAATTTGTTCTATATTAAAAAAGGCAACGATTCTAGAGGATTGGTTCAGAATGGTTTTGATTCTACAAGGATGTTTAAATATGAACTTTAATATTTTATCTCTCAGAAATATGCAAAATTGATCCATGTTAAATATATAATACTTTAAAGAAAACACCATACTGCACATTCATTGCAATCAGCTGATAGTTATTTGTGAGTGATTTTCTATGCAACATGAATCTCAAAAAATACAATATGCAAATT
>NW_018406069.1:0-258 GCF_002113885.1 Mizuhopecten yessoensis
CCTACACAATGTACAGGAACTCAGACTCCTACACAATGTACAGAATCCCACTAACTCCTACACCATGTACAGTCACTCACTAACTCCTACACAATGTATAGTAATTTACCAACTCCTACACAATGTACAGTAACCCACTTACTCCTACACAATGTACATTAACTCACTAACTCCTACACAATTTACAGTAACTCACTAACTCCTACATAATGGACAGTAACCCACTAAATCCTACACAATGTATAGTAATTTACTAAC
>NW_018406069.1:390-463 GCF_002113885.1 Mizuhopecten yessoensis
AACATGTACAATGTACAGTCACTCACAAACTGCTACACAATGTACAGTCACTCACTAACTCCTACATAATGTA
>NW_018406069.1:4703-5626 GCF_002113885.1 Mizuhopecten yessoensis
TAACACAATGTACAGTCACTCAATAACTCCTACAAAATGGACAGTAACTCATAGACTCCTACACATTTACAATGTACAGTAACTCACTAACTCCTACACAATGTACAGTTACTCACTTACTCCTACACATGTACAATGTACAGTTACTCACTAACTCCTACACAATGGACAGTAATTTACTAACTCCTACACAATGTACAGTAACTCATTAACTCCTACACAATGTACAGTCACTCACTAACTCCTACACAATGTACAGTAACTCACTTACTCCTACACAATGTACAGTCACTCAGTAACTCCTATATAATGTAAAGTAACTCATTAACTTCTACATAATGTACAGTCACTCACTAACTCCTACACAATGTACAGTAACTCACTAACTCCTACACAATGTACAGTCACTCACTTACTGCTACACAATGTACAGTCACTCACTAACTCCTACATAATGTACAGTCACTCAATAACTCCTACACAATGTACAGTAACTCACTTACTCCTACACATGTAGAATGTACAGTCACTCACTTACTCCTACACAATGTACAGTCACTCAATAACTCCTACACAATGTACAGTAACTCACTTACTCCTACACATGTAGAATGTACAGTCACTCACTAACCCCTACACAATGTACCGACATTCACTAACTCCTACACAATGTGCAGTTACTCACTTACTCCTACTCATGTACAATGTACAGTAACTCACTACCTCGAACACAATGTACAGTAATTCACTAACTCCTACACAATGTACAGTCACTCACAGACTCCTACACATGTACAATGTACAGTAACTCACTAACTCCTACACAATGTACAGTTACTCACTTACTCCTACACATGTACAATGTACAGTCACTCACAAACTCCTACACAATGGACAGTAATTTACTAACTCCTACACAATGT
>NW_018406069.1:7122-7322 GCF_002113885.1 Mizuhopecten yessoensis
TGCNACTCCTACACAATGTACAGTCACTCACTAACTCCTACACAATGTACAGTAATTCACTAACTCCTACACATGTACAATATACAGTCACTCACTAACTCCTACACAATGTACAGTAACTCACTAACTCCTACACAATGGACAGTAACTCACGAACTCCTACACATGTACAATGTACAGTCACTCACTAACTCCTACAC
>NW_018406069.1:12206-12425 GCF_002113885.1 Mizuhopecten yessoensis
TGTAGTCACTCACTAACTCCTACATAATGTACAGTCACTCAATAACTCCTACACAATGTACAGTAACTCACTTACTCCTACACATGTACAATGTACAGACACTCACTAACTCCTACACAATGTACAGTCACTCAATAACTCTTACACAATGAACAGTAGCTCAGCAACACCTACACAATGTACAGTAACTCACTAACTCTTAAACAATGTACAGTAACT
>NW_018406070.1:0-258 GCF_002113885.1 Mizuhopecten yessoensis
GACAGTTACTGGTTACCTACTAACAAACCTAGACAGTCAGTTACTTGTTACCAAGAACCGAACCAAAACAGTCGGTAACTAGTTGCCTAGGGACAAACCAAGACAGTCAGTTACTGGTTACCTACTAACAAACCTAGAAAGTCAGTAACTGGTTAACAAGGGACAAACCTAGACATTCGGTTACTGGTTACCACAGAACAAGCCTAGACAGTTAGTTACTGGTTAACACAGAACAAACCTAGACAGTCAGTTACTGGT
>NW_018406070.1:5108-5432 GCF_002113885.1 Mizuhopecten yessoensis
AAGTGTATAACTCATGTGGCGTAGTATAGTACTAGTGTATAGTGTATAACTCATGTGACATAGTACAGTACTAGTATTTAGTGTATAACTCATGTGACATAGTACAGTACTAGTATTTAGTGTANATAGTGGTTCTCATGTGACGTAGTATAGTACTAGTATATAGTGGTTCTCATGTGACGTAGTATACTACTGCTGTAGTATAAAGTGTATAACTCATGTGACATAGTACAGTACTAGTGTATAGTGGTTCTCATGTGACGTAGTATAGTACTAGTATATAGTGGTTCTCATGTGACGTAGTATACTACTGCTGTAGTATAA
>NW_018406071.1:0-258 GCF_002113885.1 Mizuhopecten yessoensis
GAGGGAAGTCGTCCAGGTCGTCAGACACCTCAAAGAAGTTCATTCAATGACGACAGCAGGGGCTAAAAATCAGGTTGTCGGGACCAAGGCAAGGGAAGTCGCAGCAACAAGGACTGTAAAAGAATGTCCTATTGCCGGCTGCGCTTCCGTTGTCGTGCGACTGGACATGCACCTTCAAAACCAGCATCACGTGTCCCCGGACCAGTCCTCCGGGTTGACCAAAATTGCTAAGAAGTATGACGACCAGATTGACCATAG
>NW_018406071.1:2610-3248 GCF_002113885.1 Mizuhopecten yessoensis
CCTCGAGTCAGGGGGCCGTCCATTCCTCGTGGGTTGGGGACCAGGAGGCCATTCGGAGCTCGTGTCAGTGTACCCACCATGAGATTCCCCACCCCAATTATGGCCGATGTTAGAGTAGTGACTGGCAAGGCCAACCAGATGTCGCCAGAAGGGGTCGGCGACTCAGGCCCAGTTGTTGTTGAGCAAGCCCCCTCCAACACCAGTAAACGGGAGATTCCCAGTTATCTTTTATCTAAAATACAAGCGTTTACAAAGAAGGCCAGAGAGTCAGGCAGAAAGGGAACTAGCGACTCTGAAGAAAACGACGAGGATGTGGATGATGACGACCAAGACAAGGACTATGATCCGCAATCAGACGTGCAAAGTGTTAATTCAAATGAGGATCAGGTAGATCTTACAAGCAAATCACATAGTAAAACACCTACTAGTGTCCGCCCCATTCATAGCCCGAGCCAAGCAGCTGCTGGCAACCTAACCCTAACCCTGAAGGAAGGGCTTTTTTTCACGGGGAAAGTAAAAAAAATGTACAAGATGCGAGCCGAGCGCCCCCAAAAAGTAGGATCAAGGAGAAAGAGAGAGTGTCCCCTGTGTATGAGGGAAGTCGTCCAGGTCGTCAGACACCTCAAAGAAGTTCATTC
>NW_018406071.1:4272-5214 GCF_002113885.1 Mizuhopecten yessoensis
TTACCTTCAGACGTCTGCGCAAAACCCATTTGACGGACTGTGACCCAGAGATGGAGTCAAGCAACTCCAAACTCTTTCTAACCTGGACCAAAAAACCAATGAATCAAAGCGAGGTTAATGCTGGGATAAATTCATTTTGGTCCACAGCTTGTCCAGGCGCTCCCGCAATTTCAGCAACAAAGATCCGCAAGGCCACCGTGACCAACGTGCGAGAAAAACACCCAGAGTTGAGGGAGGCCCTGGCCAGTCACATGACTCACCGCCCTTCCACTGCAGACAATTATTACTTAATCCACAACAAGCAGTCGGAGAGCGTACGTATTACGGAGGTAATCTCGTCCGTAATGCTTAGTGCGTCATCGGCAGACCCTAACATCAATGACGACGCTGTCCCAGAGGAGGACCTCCACCACGACCAGGGAAGCTATCATGGTTCGGACGTCGATCCCACGGATCCGTCTGAGTCATTGATCGGCCACGGTAGGAGGTCTTTCACCTCTGAGGAGTCAGACACCATTCTGTCACTATGTCGAGTTATCATTGTAGGGAGATGTGGCATTTCCCAAAAACTCGTAGAGGAGTTTATGAACAGGTCTCCAGAGGGCAGGGAGATTCTGGCTGACCACCCGATTAAACGAATCGCGGACAGGGTTAGGACAGCGCGGAGGGCCAGGGTAAAAACATTGGAGTGAAATAGAGTCATTTCCCTTGTTGCGGAATTCTCCTCCATGTTATTTATTTGATGCATTAAGCAACGTGGTTGGTGATGTTAACTTGTAGTATGAACATTTTGTATGCAATAATGTATTGTATGTATTATTTTTTTGTATGCATTGATGTTGTGAATCCATTACATATTTTGTTCAATTGTTATAATTTGAATTCTTAAAGGACAAGCTTAGATTCAGTCTGCAAAAGAAATTGTAGCAATAAAGTCGGCGG
>NW_018406071.1:8560-9632 GCF_002113885.1 Mizuhopecten yessoensis
AAATCACTACATGCTGTAGTAATGCTCTTAATCTGAGCCAAAAGCGGTGGGCAGCTAGCTTGTCCAGTGTTCTCACATCTGCAACGAGAAAAGAATCACAAAATCAAAATGGATACAAATATTATAGCTTCCAATGTAAAGTACTTTATTTTATAAATCAAACTCAAATAAGGGTGAACATATAAATATGGAGGTTTGGCAATAACCATATGACAGAGGAACCAAACAAGTTTAGGAATACTCTCACAGGTCATTAACATATCAATATATATCTTGTTCAGCCTCAGGTTATTTTGTATAAATCTGCATTATGTTTTTGTCCATCGACACAACATGTGTATATACATTTTTGAGCTATCATTTGCGTCCTGATATCATAATTATGCAAAATTAGGTGGTTTCTTCACTTTTTTTCATTTTTTCATTTTTTCCATCAAGGCATATACCCTACAAAATTTCGTTACAAAATACCCATGGTCGGGGTTTGACAATAATTGTCGAATGATTATCATTATTGCGAAAATATACAAAAACTACATCTTCTTGTGTGAATTTTGACAGATTGGAATTGTTTTCATCAAAAATCAATCAAACCCCCTGCGATATTTTTTTAAGTTACATTTTATGGAATAGCTGTGCTATATTCCAATATATATATGTTTATATGACATCAATAAGTTCAGTACTGACAAAGGCTTAGCTAAAATGTCCCATAATCCATNGAAAGTGGCAGCTGAATCTTTGAAACTTTAACTTGTATGCATCTAATTAATTTGCACAGAACACCAACTTTACTTCTTCATTCAATGTTTAGAAAACTAATAAAGTGTATTAAACAAAGAAACTCTCACAATTGTAATCGACTGCACTATCAATACAATATAGAATTAGGGGTTTTGCCATTCTTGAAAGAAACACATGGAAAGTGGCAGCTGAATCTTGGAAACTTTAACTTGTATGCATCTAATTAATTTGCACAGAACACCAACTTTACTTCTTCATTCAATGTTTAGAAAACTAATAAAGTGTATTAAACAAAGAAACTCTCACAATTGTAATCGACTGCACTACC
>NW_018406071.1:10132-11556 GCF_002113885.1 Mizuhopecten yessoensis
CAATCAGCAACATCACACACTGTTGTTATCACAATTCAAGCAGCACAGTAACTACAAAAATAAAGTTCGGGAAAACTGTGTGTTCAAAAGAGTTTCTTCATTATGAGGATGTCACTGTGAGAAAAAAATCATTTTGTTACTACTTTCATGATAATCATAAATAAATCTGGTAAGTGGCTGCTACACCACTACAATACTTCATTAAGTTTCATGTTATAACATGTTTGATGGAATAAACCATTCCAAACTATTCCACTTATCTTTGTCCTTTTCACGGTAAAGTAACAAATATTTTTTCACGTTACTACAAAATCATGATCAATCGAGCACATACAAATTGTACGATATTTTTAATTAATTCTTTCAAAATAGTCTGATATAAAAGTTCTGTTCAGTGTTATTTACAATTATGCCCAAGAATCACATTCATTTTTACACGAAAAATTCATATGATTTGAACATAGCCAAAACAAAATCAAAATTTATAATTCATTTTGGTAAGGGGCTAATACCTTAACAACAATTCCTCCCTGAGTAAATTGTTATTGCATGTTTGATGGAATAAACAATTCCAACCTATTCCAGTAATTTTTGTCATTTTCAAAAATTATAATAACAAATGATTTTCAAAGTAAGTAAAAAATCTTGATCAATCCAACTCCTACAAATTCTTCGAAATGTTCAATCAATTCTATAAAAAAAGTTTTATCATAAATGTTCTGATCATTGTTATTTACATTTACAAAAAATCACACTTAATTAAACCACAAGAAATGTAAAAAAATACATTAAAAATAACTATGATTTGAATAGAACAAAACAAAAAAAAGACACAGAAACAAAAAATGAAAAAAAGATGGGCTTACTTGAGCAGGGTCCCCGTCCCAAGCCCGGACAGAGATACTTATTATGATGTGGCAGAAATATCTAAATATGTATCCCTGACAGATGCTCAAAATATTTTATCATTATAAAAGATATTGATGCATTACTCTAACCCTATAGAAATACAATTATGTGGCGATTTCAATTCGTCACATAATTGCATTTCTCTGCGGTTAGGTAAACAACTTTTTATTTCAGGAAAAGCAAATGATATTTCAATAAATATCTTTATTTCATTTCATAACTTATGACTATTTCAGAAATAAACACAAGTGTTTTATTTCTAAAATAGTCATAAATTATGAAAAGAAATACTTATATGTATCGAAATATCATTTGCATTTCCTGAACTAAAACTTTTTTGACCTAACCACAGCGAAATGCAATTATGTGACGAACTGAATTCGTCATATAATTGCATTTTTATAGGGTTAGAGTACTAAATGAAAATTCTGAGGAAAGCTTGCTTTATTTCTTTTTAGTTTGCATTCGTTTTACAGAAACATATACACATACACGTGAAATGCTAAATTTCGACC
>NW_018406072.1:0-258 GCF_002113885.1 Mizuhopecten yessoensis
CTGCGTATGGATCTAGATACCAACCCCTCTGTGGGATACAGGTATATGTAGAGGATTAAGTTAACAAACTGTCTGTGGGATACAAGTATCAGTATGGGGAATAAGTTATACAACTTTCTGTGAGATACAGGTATCCATAAAGGGATTAATTTATTAAACTCTCTGTTGGATACAGGTATCTGTATAGGGATTAAGATTCTAAACTCTCTGTGCGATACAGGTGTCTGTATAGGTTTGAAGCTGCCATACCCTCTTAAG
>NW_018406072.1:2499-3169 GCF_002113885.1 Mizuhopecten yessoensis
CATTTACCAAAATCCTTCTGGGATACAGGTATTTGCATACAGATTAATTTACAAAACTCGCTGAGAGATAAAGGTGTATATTTATTAAGCTACCAAACTCATTGTTGGACACAGGTATCTGTATTGGGATTAAGTTACCAAACTCACTGTAGGATACAGAAATCTGTTTAGGGATTAATATATCAAACTAACTGTTGAATACGGATATCTGTAAAGGGATTAAATTTTTAAAATCACTGTAGGTTACATGTGTCTGTATAGGTATTAATTAGCTACCATAATCATCGTGGGACACAGGTATCTGTATAGGGATTAAGTTATCAAACTCACGGTAGGATACGGAAATCTGTATAGGGATTAAATTATCAAACTCTCTGTCGGATGTAGGTATCCATATAGGGATTCATTTACTAAACTCTCTGTTTGATATAGGTATATCTATAGGTATTTAATTACTTGACTCACTGTAAGATACAGGTATCTGTATAGGGATTAAGTTACTAAACTCTCTGAGATACAGGTATCAATATAGGGAATCATTTACTAAACTCTATTGGATACAGGTATCTGTATAGGGATTAAGGTTCCAAACTCTCAATGGGATACAGGTGTCTGTATAGGGATATTGTTACTTAACTTTATGTGAGATAAAGGTATCCGTATAGAGATC
>NW_018406072.1:3874-4889 GCF_002113885.1 Mizuhopecten yessoensis
ACCAAACTCTCTGTGGGATACAGGGATCTGTATAGGGATTAAGGTTCCAAACTCTCTGTGAGATACAGGTGTCTGTATAGGGACTTTGTTACTTAACTTTATGTGAGATAAAGGTATCCGTATAGAGATCAAGTTACTAATCTCGAGGTTGGATACAGGTATCTATATAGTTATTAGGTTACCAAACTCTCTGTGAGATACAGGTGTATGTATAGGTATGACGCTACCATACCCTCTTACGGATACAGGTGTCTGTATAGGGATTCAAAAAACAACCTCTTTGCGAGATACAGGTATATGTATAGAGATAAAACCAGCAAAACCCCTGTGAGTAAAGGCATCTGTATATAGGGATAACGTTATTAAACTCTCTATGGGATACAGGTCAAAATTGTTTCCCCTTCCCCAATGATGCTCCTGACCAAATTTGGACCAAATCCTGTCATTCCTACAGGTGTCTACACATGACTCGAGTCAATGCAAACATAGTGTCTCCCTAAGTCGGTGTTTTAATTGTTAGAATTCAGTAACATAGATGACTTCACTCTATAAAAAATATTGATTTTGTATTTTATCAATTCACTGCGGGATACAGGTATCTCTAAAGGGATTTAATTACCGTACTCAGTGTTAGATGCAGGTGTCTGTATAGGTATTAAGCTATCAAACTCTCTGTGGGATACAGGTATCTGTATAGGGATTAATTTACCAAACTCTTTGTGAGATACAGGTGTCTGTATAGGTTTGAAGCTGCCATACCCTCTTAAGGATACAGGTGTCTGTATAAGGATCCAATTACCAAACGATATGTGGAATACAGGAATCTGCGTATGGATCTAGATACCAACCCCTCTGTGGTATACAGGTATCTGTATACAGGTTACACTACCAAACTCTCTGTGAGATACAGGTATCCATATAGGGATTAATTTAATAAACTCTCTGATGGATGCAGGTCTCTGTATAGGGAAAAGTTAACAAACTCTCTCTCTCTCTCTGATATACAACAATCAGT
>NW_018406072.1:5762-6354 GCF_002113885.1 Mizuhopecten yessoensis
TGGATTAAGTTACCAAACTCTCTGAGATACAGGTATCAATATAGGGAATCATTTACTAAACTCTGTTGGATACAGGTATCTGTATAGGGATTAAGGTTCCAAACTCTCAATGGGATACAGGTGTCTGTATAGGGATTTTGTTACTTAACTTTATGTGAGATAAAGGTATCCGTATAGAGATCAAGTTACTAATCTCGAGGTTGGATACAGGTATCTATATAGTCATTAGGTTACCAAACTCTCTGTGAGATACAGGTGTATGTATAGGTATGACGCTACCATACCCTCTTAAGGATACAGGTGTCTGTATAGGGATTCAAAAAACAACCTTTCTGCGAGATACAGGTGTATGTATAGAGATAAAACCAGCAAAATCCCTGTGAGTAAAGGCATCTGTATATAGGGATAACGTTATTAAACTCTATGGGATACAGGTCAAAATTGTTTCCCCTTCCCCAATGATGCTCCTGACCAAATTTGGACCAAATCCTGTCATTCCTACAGGTGTCTACACAAGTTTCGAGTCAATGCAAACATAGTGTCTCCCTAAGTCGGTGTTATAATTGTTAGAATTCAGTAACATAGATGACTT
>NW_018406072.1:7381-7822 GCF_002113885.1 Mizuhopecten yessoensis
CGAACTCTCTGAGATACAGGTATCAATATAGGGAATCATTTACTAAACTCTGTTGGATACAGGTATCTGTATAGGGATTAAGGTTCCAAACTCTCAATGGGATACAGGTGTCTGTATAGGGATTCAAAAACCAACCTCTCTGCGAGATACAGGTGTATGTATAGGGATTACGCTACCATACCCTTTTAAGGATACAGGAGTCTGTATAGGGATTCATAAAACAACCTCTCTGCGAGATACAGGGGTATGTATAGGGATTACGCTACCATACCCTTTTAAGGATACAGGTGTCTGTATAGGGATTCAAAAACCAACCTCTCTGCGAGATACAGGTGTATGTATAGGTATTACGCTACCATACCCTTTTAAGGATACAGGTGTCTGTATAGGGATTCATAAAACAACCTCTCTGCGAGATACAGGTATATGTATAGAGATAAA
>NW_018406072.1:8316-17723 GCF_002113885.1 Mizuhopecten yessoensis
GTATAATTGTTAGAATTCAGTAATATAGATGACTTCACTCTATCAAAAATATTGATTTTGTATTTTATCAATTCACTGCGGGATACAGGTATCTCTATAGGGATTTAATTACCGTACTCACTGTTAGATACAGGTGTCTGTATAGGTATTAAGCTACCAAACTCTCTGTGGGATACAGGTATCTGTATAGGGATTAATTTACCAAACTCTCTGTGGGATACAGGTGTCTGTATAGGTATAAAGCTAGCAAACTCTCTGTGGGATAAAGGTATCCGTATAGGGATTTAATTACCCTACTCACTGTTAGATACACGTGTCTGTATATGTATAAAGCTACCAAACTCTGTGGGATACAGGTATCTCTATAGGGATTTAATTACCATACTCACTGTCAGATACAGGTGTCTGTATAGGTATAAATCTACCAAACTCTCTGATGGATACAGGTATCTCTTTAGGGATTTAATTACCTTACTCACTGTTAGATACAGGTGTCTGTATAGATATAAATCTACCAAACTCTCTGTGGGATACAGGTATCCGTATAGGGATTTAATTTCCGTACTCACTGTTAGATACAGGTGTCTGTATAGGCATAAAGCTACCAAACTCTCTGTGGGATACAGGTATCTCTATAGATATTTAATTACCGTACTCACTGTTAGATACAGGTGTCTGTATAGGTATTAAGCTACCAAACTCTATGTGGGATACAGGTATCCGTATAGGGATTTAATTACCGTACTCACTGTTAGATACATGTGTCTGTATAGGTATAAAGCTACCAAACTCTCTGTGGGATACAGGGATCTGTATAGGGATTTAATTACCGTACTCACTGTTAGAAACAGGTGTCTGTATAGGTATAAAGCTACCAAACTCTCTGTGGGATAGAGGTATCTCTATAGATATTTAATTACCGTACTCACTGTTAGATACATGTGTCTGTATAGGTATAAAGCTACCAAACTCTCTGTGGGATACAGGTATCTCTATAGATATTTAATTACCGTACTCACCGTTAGATACAGGTGTCTGTATAGGTATTAAGCTACCAAACTCTCTGTGGGATATAGGTATCCGTATAGGGATTTAATTACCGTACTCACTGTTAGATACAGGTGTCGGTATAGGTATTAAGCTACCAAACTCTCTGTGGGATATAGGTATCCGTATAGGGATTTAATTACCGTACTCACTATTAGATACAGGTGTCTGTATAGGCATTAAGCTACCAAACTCTCTGTGGGATACAGGAATCTCTATAGATATTTAATTACCGTACTCACCGTTAGATACAGGTATCTGTATTGGGATTAAATTACCAAACTATCTGTGGGATACAGGTATCTGTTTATGGACCTAGTTACCAACCTCCTGTAAGTTACAGGTATCTGTATACGGGTTAAGCTACGAAACTCTCTGTGAGATATAGATATTCGTATAGGGATTAAGTTTAGTAACTGAAATTTCTGGAATACAGGTATCTGTATAGGCTGTATCAAGAAACCAAACCTTCTTTTAGATACAGGTAGCTGTATATGGATTTAGTTACCAACTCTCAGTGAGATTCAGGAATATGTTTAAGGATTAAGTTAACAAACTTTCTGAAAGATACAGGAATATTTATTGGGATCCAATAACCAAACTCTCTGTCGAATACAGGTATCTGTATAACGATTGAGCAAATAAACTTGTTGTTGGATACAGGTGTCTGTTTAGGGATTAAGTTACCAAACTTTCTGTGAGATTCCGGTATCTGTAACAAACTTTCTGATAGATACATATTTCTTGGGATTAAGTAACAAAATTCACCGTGGGATACATGTAGCTGCATAGGAATGACGTTACCAAACTATCAGTGGGATACAGGTATCTGTATAAGCTGTATTAGGAAACCAAACTTTCTTTGATATACAGGTAGATGTATAGGGACCACGGAACCAAATCAAAAATAGATTGTGGATTTTTCCCTTTTTAGCTCACCTGGTCCAAAGGACCATAGTGAGCTTATGCCATACCGCAGCGTCCGTCGTCCGTTCGTCCGTCAACTTTTCCTAAAAACCCTACTAGTCATGAACGACTGGGTAGATTTTAACCAAATTTGGTCAAAAGCATCCTTGGGGGATTTTGTATAAACTCTGGGTCTGCCCCCCCCTGGGGCCTGAGGGGCGGGGCCCACTAGGGGTAATATAGCAAATTCTTAAAAATCCTTTTTCTGCTGTAGGAATGAAAGGATTTGTTCCATATTTGGTCTGAAGCATCCTTGGATGAAGGGAAACCAATTTTGTATAAACCGTGGGTCTGGCCCCCCAGGGGCCTGAAGAGCGGGGCCCCAATAGCGGAAACATAGCAAATTTTCTTCAAAATCCTTCTTCTTCTGTACGAATGAAATGATTTGGTCCATATTTGATGTG
This sequence comes from Mizuhopecten yessoensis, assembly GCF_002113885.1. Taxonomy (NCBI): domain Eukaryota; kingdom Metazoa; phylum Mollusca; class Bivalvia; order Pectinida; family Pectinidae; genus Mizuhopecten; species Mizuhopecten yessoensis. The sequence continues at coordinate 10,734 of NW_018406072.1, forward strand.
GAGCATCCTTGGGTAAAGGGGAACCAATTTTGTATAAACGACGGATGTGGCCCACCTGGGGGGGGGGAGGGCAATGGGGGAAATGGAAATAGAGGTAAAACCTTTTAAAATCCTTCTTCTATCATAGGGATTAAGCGATATTCTCCTAATTTAGTCTGGAGCTACCTTGGGCAAAAGGGACTTAATTTCGTATAAACAGCGAGTGGTGCCCCCCTGGGGGCAGAACGGAGGGGCCCAATAAGGGGAAATATAGCAAATTCTTCAATGGCAGGATTTTGTCAAAATTTGGTATGAAGCACCCTTGGGTGAAGGGGAACCAATTTTGTATAAACAGTGTGTCTAACCCCCTAGAGGCAGAGAGGCAGGGCCCTATAGGGGAAATATAGGTAAGACTTTTAAAATCTTAATTCTAGGGATTAAGGGATTGTATCCTAATTTAATCTGGAGCATCCTTGGGTCAAGGGGACTCAATTTGGTATAAATGGCGGGTATGACCCCCTTCGGGCATAGGGGTGGGGCTCTGTTTGAAGTTTGTTCTTGCTATATCTCAAGTACTTGATGGATCTTTCTGAAATTTCATATGTACTTACAGCACCTACCATGGAGTGCTATATCTTTACTTCATACCACATATTTTAAACATATATTCAGGTGAGCGATACAGGCCCTCTGGGCCTCTTGTTGGCAGAAGATTCTATAGGAAGGTGTATGCCTCGGGGCCTGCTGGTTGGATATTTAGGTGGCAGAAGTTTCAAAAGTTTTATGTGTGGGTTGAGCAATACATATAGATGTGAAATGTATAAAAAAAATCAAGTCTGTTTTTGTCTGGGGGAGTTTATTAAGTGTGTAATTCGTTGTAAGTTTTGGTCAATTTCTTGTGCCGAATTCAATACAAAATGGCGGCCCGCATACAAAAAAAGGTGTGTGAGATGACATTCTTCAAAATGTGGGCAGGTGAACCAGTGTTGATAACTCGATTTAACCAGGACAGTGGTATACGTTAACACTATCGTCTATAGAAAATCATTTGGTTCTGCGGTCCCTATAGGAAGACACAGGATATGACACTCAACACCATTCAGCGTCCCTGGACACCAGATGATGGGACCCACCAGCATATTTCTGGCTGTGAATCTAATCATGGATACGTTGGAGTGTTATGGCAGAATTTAGAGGGAAAATTAGCTGCAGAAGGATACTATGATGGAAATATACACCCATGTAGAGTGTGGAGAGGGCCATGGACCAGGGAGGATATGGGCGTATTGTGGTTAGATGGCCAAATGGACACAGAACAACAAAGAGAGTGCACCGACTGTCACTGTACATTATAGATTGCTGAAGAAGGACTTCCCGAGAAGGTACTGTGACATCATGATTTTGGAAGTCAATCATCACTGCCACAACAGGCTTTTGTCTTGATATGAACCTATATATATATTTTTATTAATAATCTATTTATTTATTTATTTATCATCCTTTCTCTCTTTCTGTCTGCCTGTCTGTCTTTCTTTCTTTCTTTCTTTCCTTCTTTCTTTTTTTATTTAATTCTTTCTTTCTTGTAAGATATATATTAAAAAATACCAAAGACTAAGTTCTCTATATTTTAATGTTTCATTTCTTTTTCTCAATCATAACTCTGTCTTTCACATAAATTCCTTCATCAATTTTACAGTCATGCAGTTTGAATATTTTGTGTCTTATTTCTCTTCTGAATTTAACACCACAATTATGTCTTTTTTATTCTTTATCTAGGTCCTTGGACACAGAGCTCCCAGCAGTGATTGGATACCCAACCCTATAATGGCAGTCCCCGGTCCATAGTTCACAGGATACACCGTCCTATGAGCTCTCCCTGAAAAGTTACAAGTAAAGTTCACACTTGATGGGAGAAACTACTTCAGCCGTCTGTTCACAGATTTTACCTTTCAGGTAGACAGGTTCCACAGGGTTATTTCCAACACGGAGTCACCGAGAAAGGCCTTAACTCTCTCCATCATAATTTTTGACACAGTTGCCTCTCCACCGCTAACCTCGAAATCACTTGGTAAGTATTAGTTGTCTGTTAGCAAGTTATTTCTTTTCTTCCCTGCACACACTAGTGATTTGGTCCTTTCATCTCAGCTGGTGTTATGTAAACATTCTGTAATCCTATCATTGTGGTGTTGTACTGTTTGTAGAGTTGTTAGCTCACCTGCCCGAAGGACAAGTGAGCTTATGTCATGGTGCGGCGTCCGTCGTCCGTCCGTCCTACGTCCGTCAGTCGTCCGTCAACCTTTCTTTAAACAACTTCTTCTGAAGAACGGACAGGCCTAGAGTCATGAAATTTAGCTGAAAGCTTTGTTGGTAGCAGCCCGACAAAGATTGAGAACTAAAATGCCTTTGACCTACTTTCAAGGTCACAGGGGTCAAATATGTCAAACCCTTCAAACGACTTCTTCTGAAGAACTGAACGATATGGAATCTTTATATTTGATTGATGGCTTCCTGGGATAGAGCCCAACAAAGTTTCAGAATGAAAATGACCTTGACCTACTTTCAAGGTCACAGGAGTCAGAAATGTCTAATGCTTAAAACAATTTCTTCTGAAGAACTAAAAGTTATAGAACCTAAATATTTGGCGTGTAGCTTCCTTCGAAAGAGCCCAACAAAGTTTGATAATGAAAATGACTTTGAACTACTTTTAAGGTCACATGAGGCAGATATGTCAAACACTTCAAAGAACTTCTTATGAAGAACTGGAAGGTGTAGAACCTTAATATTTCGCTGGTTATTTCCTGGGAAAGAGCCCAACAAAGTGTGCGAACGAAAACGACCTTGACTTAATTTCAAGGTCACAGCGTTCAAATATGTCGAACAGTTCAAACTACTTATTCTGAACAATTAAAAGGCATAAAGATATAATATTTGGCTGGTGACTTCCTAGGATAGATCTCACCAAAGTTTGCGAATGAAAATGACCTCAACCTACTTTAGAGGTCACAGAGGTCAAAAACATTTTAAAGGATTTGTTCTTAAGAACTAAAAGAAATGGATTCACACAGAATCTTACAATAATATGTTGCCGGTAGTTTCAACAGATGGAGCCAACAAAGTTTGCGAGGGAAATATTTTTCGTGCAATATAATATTCTCATTAAATATTTTGCTATGACTGCTTAAATATTCAGGTGAGCGATACAGGCCCTTTTGGGCCTCTTGTTGTAATTTGTGATGTCATAATTAACTAAGATGTCACTATTAACTTAATATCTTCACTGTTATAAAGGTAAAATTGCATCACTTTTTAGCTCACCTGCCACGAAGTGCCAAGTGAGCTTTTGCCGTGGTGCGGTGTCCGTCCGTGGTCCGGCGTCAATATTTTACTTTAAACCACTTCTTCTTAATAACCGAAAGGCCTAGGGTGATGATATTTGGCCAAAAGCAAACTGGGATGAAGGGCTACCGAGTTTGTTCAAATAAATGACCTTCACCTATTTCCAAGGTCACAGGGGTCAAATATGTTCAACACTTTAAACAACTTCTTCTGAAAAACCAAAATTTCCAGGGTGATGCTATTTGACCAGTAGCATGCTGGGAAAAAGGGCTACCAAGTTTGTTCAAATAAATGACCTTCACTCATTTCCAAGGTCACAGGGGTCAATTGTCTTGAAAAATCTTTTAAACAACTTCTGAATAACTTGGAGGCCTAGTATAATGATATCTGGCCAGTAACATGCTAGGATAAAGGGCCACTAATTTTTGTAAAAATGAATGATCTTAACCTATATTCAATGTCACAGAGGTCAAATATGTTTAAAACCTTTAAACAACTTCTCAATAACCAAAAGGCCTAGGATGATGATGTTTTACCAGTAGCATGCTGTAATAGAGGGCTACAAAGTTTGTTCAAACAAAAGACCTTTACTTATATTCAAGGTCGCAGGGGTCAAATATGTTTAAAACCTTCTTCTGAATAAACAAGAGGCCTTGGATAATGATATTTGGTCAGTAATTTGCTGGGATACCAAGTTTGTTCAAATGAATGACCCTGACCCACTTTCAAGGTCACAGGTGTCAAATGTGTTAAACATTTTCAAACAACTTCTTCTCAGTAACCAAAAAGGCCAGAATACTGATATTGGGCCTGTAGTATGCATGGATGAAGGGCTACCAAGTTTGTTCAAATGAATGACCTTGACCCTTTTTCAAGGTCACAGGAGTTCAATATATTTAAAATCTTTAAACAACTCCTCTTTTGAATACCAATGAGGCATAATATAATGCTATGTTGCCAGTAACATGCATTGATGAAGGGCTACCAGGTTTGTTCAAATGAATGACCTTGACCCTTTTTCAAGGTCACAGGGGTTCAATATATTTAAAATCTTTAAACAACTCCTCTTCTGAATACCAATGAGGCATAATATAATGCTATGTTGCCAGTAACATGCATGGATGAAGGGCTACCAGGTTTGTTCAAATGAATGACCTTCATCTATTTTCTAGGTCACAAGGGTAAAATGTGTTAAACATCTTTTAAAAACTACTTCTCAATTACCAAAAGGCCTTGGATGATGAGTTTTGGACAGTAACATGCTGGGATGAAGGGCTACCAATTTTGTTCAAATGAATGACCTTTGCTCATATTCAAGGTCACAGGGATCAAATATGTTTAAATCTTTAAATGACTTGTTCTGAATATTCAAAAGGTCCAGGGTAATGATATTTAGCGAGAAGTATGCTGGGACGGCATACAATATGTATAGTATACGATTGGAATAGACAAAATAATGAACCGGTACAATAATGTATATTCAAAATGAGCAGCTTCCCGTGTTTTGTTACCCCCAGTCATAAAACGTGAACTTTTATTTTCTTCCAAGGAATTTAGCAGATAATAAATATACACACCACTTCTCAGGATATTGCAGAGGGAGAACCTGTCAGTTCAAGTCTCACAAAGATTGGTAATTATTCAATGAATCACCTGATCAGATATATAATGTGCATAGCATGGTCAAGCATTATTTGCCTCGTTTCTGACTTTCATCTGTCGAGTGATACATTTGTACTAATTGCGATTTGCATATAATGTGACTCTGTGACAGTACTTACGCATTTCATTTATTTATATTCTTTTTTTTTTAAATTGAACTTTATACCAGAGACGTAACATATACGTCCCAGCTTATACATTTCCCCGTTATCTCGAGTGAGGACGTTGTCGTTAAGTTGTAAATTAGAAGACACATAATCTATACGAATCTACATACTAACTTCAGGTGCCCCCTTGCCCTCCCGCTGACATCCCTTTGATGTCATACCTGTACACGGGTACATAGGTGTGTCTTGGGCCTCCTGCTGTCAGCACTGGACACAGGTGTTTAGTGTTATTTACCTGTAAAAGATGTTAAATTATAACTTGTGTAAGCTACACGTGTAGGAGGAACACAAAAGTTTGAATCTCATAATTCAATGATATTTTCGAGATAAATGTATTCACGGAGTTATAATATAAGCCGTGATATAATTTAGCATCGCATACATAGGTATTGTATTGTATACAATTAAATGTGTAACTGTCGGTATTTTGCTGTTTATTTGAATTGTCGACCTAATATAAGGAAGACATAATGTCGTCGATTTGTCATTAAACGGCGATACTAAAAATATTGACATTTAAAAACAGCAGACACGCGACGTTAAAGTTATTTTGTAAAAAAAATTCACTGATATATTTCCGTATTTTTGGTAGAGGTACCACAGTTTATAGATACATTAGTGCAAACGTTTCTAGGTTCAATTTACGCTATGTGTATGTAATCAGGTTGTGTCGTTGTCCCTTCAGTGGGGGCGTAAGAATTGTACCTGCTGCCCCCAATGCATGATCGTAGGAGGCGACTAAATTTGGGATCTTATGTTTTCTCTTCTTTCTAAACAACTTTCTCTTTCTTAATGTCTCTCTTGACCATGCCTCACTTTTGGCCTTTAGTTGAGCGTTCGCCCCTGTGATGAAGGCTTTGGGTTCTGTCCCCTGGCCGATACATACCTGAGTCTGTAAAAATGATAGTTTCCACTCCTGCTTAACGCTCAGCAATTTAGGAATGGGGTGTCCTGCTTGGTGTCTTCGGCAGTATGTTTCGGTGAGATAGCACTATAAAGTCGGCATCAGTTCCAAGCTATCAAAAGGAGACAAACACGAACATATCGCAGGCTCCCAAAACACACACGCATACACTACACGCATGCATCTTGCACACATGGGAGGCCGTCATTAATTCGCCATAGCTGTTGATAGGACGTTAAACAATACTAAACCAAACCGAATTGTACATTCCTGTCTACTGTATGGGTAAAAAACCGATAAGCTTTGGCATTGTAAAGTATTAGTGAGGTTTCAGTTTTACTACAACCCTGGCTTTGTTAATTATACATCTGTCAACACTGCATGTGTTCTGTCATTTCACTCGGAGTACATTATGTGCGTTATGTCGTTAACAACTGCCGTTCTTATTGCTTATATCACCTTTGGAACGACACTTAAAAGGCTAAGAACACATTCTTATGGCACATTTATATATAAACATTATTTCCCTCTCACTTGACAAATACACTACATATATATATTGTAGAAATATTTCCCTGTCTGACTCGAGGGCAAAGACCGGGGGATTCCACTGTCTATAATACATTTGTAGGCGTGCAGTTGTTGCGGGATTTCCGAGNTCCTGCACAAACCACGTATAGCTAACGTGCTTGTTTTTATAGCATCTGGAATTTATATAATTAGTTTAAAACTCCACTTCACTGCACAGGTATAAAGACAGCACGGTTTTACTTCCTGATACGTTATATGTTATTGTGACAAACTGTCGCCTGCTCGAGCAGTGTACAAGAGTCATGAACGGGTACTACAAATCTCTAGCAAAGGTAGGTTGATGATATACTTTCTATTCCAACATTCTGTAAATAATTCATTGATCATCTGGCATTTCTTGTTGCTCATACA
>NW_018406072.1:18237-19934 GCF_002113885.1 Mizuhopecten yessoensis
AATTTAAATATAGGAAAATATTTGGAGGGAGTGCCCTAGTAGCTCTGTTGTTCAAGAAAATAAACATGTTCTGTTTCATCGATTGCACCCGTCGCGTAGCTGGTGATTCGGTTTTCAGTGAACTACTAGAAATATCACAATTTCGATAGTTTCAATAGAGACAGGTCGGTTTAGGCTATGAGCGTTTTTTATAACCAACATCGAGAACAAATAAGCAAATATATTCTATTTTTAACAAATTTCAGTATACTATTGTGAATTTGTGTAGTTTACCTGGGTATGTAAGCAGGTTTTATCATTGTATATTCCTGCATACAGTATTGGTGTTGTGTCTTTGCTAACTGCTCCCTTGGTGTGAATCGACTTTGTTAACTATGGGTGTAGTTTCAGTTTTTATTAGCTCACCTGCCCGAAGGACAAGTGAGCTTATGCAATTGCGCGACGTCCGTCGTCCGTCAACTTTTCCTACAAATCGCTACTAGTCATAAACGACTGAGCAGGTTTTGACCAAATTTGCTGAGAAGCATCCTTAGGGGAAGGGAAATACATGNATACATGTGTATAACTGGCGGGTCTGGCCCCCCTGGGGGCTGAGAGGCGGGGTCCAATAGGGAAAATATGACAAATTCTTTAAAATCCTTCTTCTTCTGTAGGAATGAAAGGATTTGTTCCTTATTTGGTCTGAAGTATCATTGGGTGAAGTGGAACCAATTTTGTATAAACCGTGGGCCTGGCCCCAGAGGGGCCTGAGGGGTGGGGCCCAATTGGGGAAATATAGTAAATTCTTTAAAATCCTTCTTCTTCTGTAGGAAAAAAAGGATTTGTTCCATATTTGGTCTGAAACATCCCTGGTTAAAGGGGAACCAATTTTGTATAAACCGTGGGTCTGGGCCATGAGGGGCGGGGCCAAATAGGGGGGTATTGGGCTATATTGATTCAAGCGACTTCATCTCTGGAACTAAGAGATGGATATCAACCATATTTAACTGGAAGCATCCCTTAGGTAGTGGAGATTCAAAATTGTACAAATGATTGGGCTGACAACCCAGGGGGCTGAGAGGCGGGGCCAAAAGGGGGCAATTTGACTATATTGCTACAAACTACTTCTTCTGTAGAACTATGCACTGGATATCAACCATATTTGACTGGACGCATCCCTAAGTTGTGGGGATTCCAAAAGGGGGCAATTTGGCTATATTGCTATAAACGACTTCTGTAGAATTATTGCCATGGGTATTGATTATATTTGGTCAGAAGCTTTCATGGAGGCAGGGATTCATAATTGTACAAATTACACCCCCCACCCCCACCCCCGTGCTTAGGGACGGGGCCAAAAACAATTTATTACTTGGAAATGGTTGAGATCCCCAGAGTATAACTATATATTCAATTGTGGAGTATAAAGAGAAGAATGCACATTTGCTTCCATGATGGCCTAGGGTCTGGCCCCACCCTTTGAGACATAGTCCCTGGGTCATAACTTTGAAACGGTTGAGATCCACACCCCAGAACTAGATATACACTTGTTGGGCATAAAGAGACGAATGCAGTCATGATTTTATAATTGACCCCAGGGTCTGCCCCACCCTTGCATACTTAACCCCTGGGTCATAACTTTGAAACAGTTGAGATCCCCAGCCTAAAACAATAAATACAAAAATGCTGGACAAAAAGAGGCAAATGCAGTCATGCTATTA
>NW_018406072.1:24634-24803 GCF_002113885.1 Mizuhopecten yessoensis
CATCCTGAACCCCGACACTGTTGGTGTTGTGTCGGTCGTGCACCCCCTATATTATTGGTGTTATGACGGCCGTGATCCGCCTACACTTAGGGTGTTGTGACGGTCGTGAACCCCCTATGCTGTTGTTGTTCTGACGGTCGTGAGCCCCCGACACTGTTAGTTTTGTGTC
>NW_018406072.1:25714-25819 GCF_002113885.1 Mizuhopecten yessoensis
GTCTTGATACTCTTATACTTTAGGTATTGTGACGGTCATGACCCCCCATGTTGTGGTTGCTCTGACGGTCGTGAGCCCCCGACACTGTTAGTTTTGTGTCGGTCG
>NW_018406072.1:26106-37721 GCF_002113885.1 Mizuhopecten yessoensis
TGTAGTTAACATCCTACTCTTTGTGTTAATGTTTTATGTTTGTAACTATGACGGTCGTAATCCCTTAAACTCTGGTATTTGTGGCGGTGGTGAACCCCCTACACTGTGGTTGTTGTTACGGTAAAAAACAACCTACACTATTGATATGGTATAGGTAAAAACGTATTACACTGTAGGAGTTATGTCGGTCGTAAACCCCCTACACTGTTGGAATTAATGTCGGTCGTAAAAAATCCGACATTGTAGGTGTTGTGACGCTCGTGCCCTACCAACACCGTGTCTGTGTTGTCTGTAGTGATCTCCCTAAACTGTTGGTGTTCTGAAGGCAGTGATCCTTCTACACTGTAGTAGTTGTGAAGGTCTTGAATCACGATCACTTTGGGTGTTGTGACAATCATGAACCCTCTATACTGTTGGTGATGTGACGGTAGTTAACATTCTATTCTTCGGTCGTTGTGACCTTCGTAAACCCCTACACTGTTACGGTTGTGACGTTCGTGCTACCACTACTCTGTCTGTGTTCTCCCGTTAGGATTCAAATTCCTGATGTGGAATGATGACGAATCTGTGTGTGCATGACCAGACTAGGTCAGAAAAAACCCACAATGGCATTATTTTCAAGTTAAAACAATCAAAATTAGTATGATGACACGGTCTGCACGGTAGGGGGAGATAAGCCCGCCCTAAACTGTTCTAAAGATGTGCAGATTCTCAGGTTTTTGGGTTGAAGATTCTATGATGTAACTGTTCTAGGAAAGAATGAGAATTTGTAGTTATCTGTTTTTGTGGTTATGGGCCTGAAAGTATTGATGTTTCGTGTTCGAGAGTCAGACTTGGAGGTCTTGAACTACCTATACCATGGGTATTGTTTCGGTCGTAAACCCCTACACTGTTGGTGTTGTGTCGGTTGTTAAACTCTGATACTGTAGGTGTTATCACGGTTGTGCAACCCTTACACCTACACTGGCGGTGTTATGGCGGGTGTGCTAGTTCTGGAGATCTTGTACCACATACACTGTGTGTTTTGTGATGGCCGTGTATCCCTTACATTGCTGGTGTTCTTTTGGTCGTATAACTCCCACACTGGTTGATGTTGTGTCGGTCATGACCCCCTTCACGTAGTTGTGAAGATCTTTAACCTCCTACACTCTGGGTATTGTGACGGTCATGAACACACATTGATGTTGGTGTTGTGACATTCGTGTAACCCCTACTTTGTGGTATTTGTGGCAGTGGTGAAATCCTACACTGTTAATTGGTGTTGTAACGATCGTGAACCCCCTACTCTTATGAAATTGTGACGGTTGTGAACCCCTACACTTTGTTATTTGTGGCGGTGGTGAACCCTTACACTGTGGTTGTTGTGACGGTCGTGCACTCACTATGCTGTTGGTGTTGTGACAGACGTAAATTTCCTTCATGTGGTAGTTGTGGCGGTGGTGAACCCCTACACCGCGGTTGTTGTGACGGTCAAAATACCCTACAATATTGAGGTTGTTAACCTGTAAACGTTCTACACTGTTGATGTTGTGTCGGTCCTGAAACTCCGACACTGCAGGTGTTGTGACGGCCGTGCACATCCTACACTGTTGGTAATATGACGACCGTGATCCTCCTTCACTGTTGTAGTTGTGAAGGCCTTGAACCACCTATACCGTGGGTATTGTTTCGGTCGTAAACCCCTACACTGTTGGTGTTGTGTCGGTCGTTAAACTCTGACACTGTTGGTGTTGCGACGGTTGTGCACCCCTTACACCTACACTGGTGGTGTTATGACGGTTGTGATCCTCCTACATTGTGCTAGTTCTGAAGGTCTTGAACCACATACACTGTGTGTGTTGTGATGGCCGCGTATCCCTTACATTGCTGGTGTTGTGTTGGTCGTACAACTCCCAAACTGTGGTTGTTGTGACTACTGTTAACCCCTACACATTTTGTGTTTTGACGGCCGTGAACTCCCTACACCTTGAATGTTGTAATTGTCGTGAACCAAATCTATTGTTGGTGTTGTGACGGTAGTTAACCTCCTACTCCTGTGTCTATGTGCCAGTCGTGAAACTCCTACACTCTGGTATTGGTGGCGTTGGCGAACCCCCTTTACTGTGGGTATTGTGACGGTCGTTAACCGCCTATGCTGTTGGTGTTATGACGGTCATGAAACTCCTTCTCTGTGGTAGTTGTGGTGGTCGTGAACCCCTACACTGTGGTTGTTGTGACAGTCAAACAAAAACCTACGCTATTGATGTTGTATAGGTTGTAAACGTTCTACACTGTAAGTGTTGTGACGGTCCTTCACCCCCTACACAGTTGGTGGTACAATATATGACGGTCGTGAGGGTTATCAACCACCTACACTGTGGTTATTGTGTCGGTCGTAAACCCCCTACCCTGTTGTTGTTATGACGGCCGTGACCTTCTTACACTGTGGTAATTGTGAAGGTCTTGAACTACCTACACATGTATGTATGTGTTGTGATGGCCGTGCACCCCTTATATTGCTGGGCTTGAACTTCCTACACCGTGGATGTTGTGACAATCATGAACCCCCTACACTATTGTGTGTTGTGATGGTCGTGATCAACCCATTCTCTTGGTGTTTTGACGGTAGTAAATCAACTACTCTTTGGTCATTGTGATGGTTGTGAATCCCCTACACTGTTATTATTGTGACGTTCCTGCTCCGACTACACTGTTTGTGTTGTGTCGGTCGTGACCACCTTTCACTGTGGTAGTAGTGAAGGTCTGAAACCTCCTACACTGTGGGTACAGTCGTGAACGTCCTATGATGTTGGTGTTGTTGCGGTCGTCAAGCCCCTATACTGTGGTATATTTGTTGTAGTGGTGAATCCCCTTCACTTTTGTGACGATTGTGTAGTTGATGTGACGATCATGGATCTCCTATATTGAGGATGTAGTGACGGTTGTGAACCCCTACTCTAAAGTCGATATGACGGTCGTGAACCCCCTACACTGTAGTAGTTGTGACAGTCGTTGACCTGCTTCACTGTTGAAGTTGTGATTGTCGTGAACCCCCGACACTGTAGTAGTTGTAATAGTCGTTGACCTGCTTCACTGTTCGAGTTGTGATTGTCGTGAACCCCCTACACTGTAGTAGTTGTGATAGTCGTTGACCTGCTACACTGTTCGAGTTATGATTGTCGTGAACCCATACACTGTAGTTGTTGCGGTGGTCGTACATTTTCCTATACTATTTGTGCTGTGACTTTGTGTTTTTCGTAGTTGTTTGATAATCCCTAGGGTACTTTCGAGATTTGGCTTTTGTTTCTAAACCTCGATTTAAATAGTTTGTGCTTGATTCCCCAACTATTTAAACAAGACATATGGAGGAGAATGTTATTAAAAGGATAGTTGTCTATTTCCTGATAGTATTTGCAATATTTAGCTCTGTTTTAACTTGTGGTCAATAGTTTTAAGTTATAAGATATCACATCAGATTTTGTATTAATTTTGTAGTGATTGTGATGCTGATAACACGTTGACTAAGATATATTTTTAGGCTAAACGTAACGCAGTTACGTTGCAGCCTATTGTCAACGCCTCTGAAGCCTGTGTACAACTACAATTCTAGCATTCTGATTGGTCTAAATCTTCCAACAAGTTACTAACACCACCTAGTGTTGAAAGGTGTAAACAATCTGCCGCCATTACTCGAAATGATTTTCTGCATACATACAATTGCTGCGAGACAAACAATAAATAAACAAGAAGCTTACCCTATCAAAAGAGTCACGCATTTCTAACACTTTCCTGATCGACACAGACGTCAAACATAAACTGACATTGTTCTAATTTACATTAATTTTCTGATACGTTGACAATATGGCGGGGCGAACTGGATTATGAGATGACTGACTTTGCACTGTCGTGTCGCAAGTCGGTCAAACCAGAAACGTATTATCAAAACAACATTGTCATTGTGTATTTGAAAACTTTATTTGTATTTGGATATCATTTTCATTTGGCAATATCGATGTATAATTAAATTCAAAAAATCTTCGGATATTCGAAAAAACAGAGTTTCCAAAATAATCGTAAAATTTCTTCGGACTTCTTCGTTTTTCTACGGAGATTCCTTTTTCTGCTGCTGCTGAAGAGAGCTGACATCGATCACAGGGGCTTGTTTAGACTTGTATGTTAAAATAAGCTTGAAATACCTATATATTAAGACTTTATATATAGGTATTTCAAGCTATTTTATCATATATAAGTTTATATAAGCCCCTGTGCATTGACTATCAACTGCTCGCATTTTACGCCTAAGAAAAGATCTTTTCAGACCGTAAGTAAGCACAACCATATGTGATGCCTGTAATTGAATACTGTGAGAATACATTTTTCAATAGCAAATCTTTTTCAAAACAATGGAGAAGTGAGGATTTAGACGTTTCACGAATACCATGCACGCATGGCCGCCATGACACAATTTACATTGATCACACAGAAAATAATTCTTTTAATCAACTTTACGGAGCAAGGAATATATGCCCTATACTTATATAGAATTTTGAGTCAGCAGGTATTTATTTCAATGTGTTGAATGATAACATTTTAGTGTACCTTGTACATTCAGTAATTGGCACGTCGGCTATGCATGCACAACGGACCCACGAGCGTAACAGCCGCCATGACACTTTTCGAAGAAAAACAACCCATTCTGTTTATTTGCACTTAGTTATTCATTAAATAACATATTGAAAAGAAATCAATAGTTATTCCAGCTGATATAGAACACTTAATACCACAACATGGATAGTATTTTATGCACCCTTTAAAGTGTACCCTGAATGATTTGCAATATTAAGTTTGAAAATACACCACGTCATAAAACAGAAACATAGCGACTTTCGTTTCAGAGAAATCACGATATTTCTTGAAATCTCACCTGTGGCCCCACAGCGATGACCCCGTTTCGGTGTCCCAGACTTGTGAGGTCACAAGTTCAACGCGGTCAACTCAACCCTATTAGATTTTACCAAAGAAGAGCGATATGTACCGTGATATATGCGGTATGTCATGTGATTAACAAAGTTTTCATCTTCTTTTTATTGTGATTAATACATCTACAGACATTTATTTTAACGCTGAGGTGTTGTGGAAGGAGCTCGTATCGAGGAGGATTAAAACACGTGTTGTGTATGTATGTCGGAACGCATGCAAATAGTGTCTCATTTCCCCACAATTCCCTTGAAATGTTAGTGTTTAGAAACAATGCGTACAGTTTGATGAAAGTGGGAAAGACCTACAAAATGTTCATATTGTGTTCAAAACACTATGTGAGGGCAGCTCATATTCTATAAAAACGAATCAAGTCCTTCCAGCCTCTCCCGGTCCAACATCCTACTCGTTCACCCCGGCCCCTAAACAATGTGGTGGCTTTTTTCTTCAACGACATACATAGATCTACTGGAACATATATAATTTGAATATATGTGTGATGTAATACAAATGAACTACGCCTTTCATTTTATCAAGGACCTTTATGTAATATTAGCTGAGAGCCATGAAATACCACGGACTTGTATATATCTAATATATGTTCGTGGAATTACGAAAAGTATTTTTTTTCATCAAACGCCTTTGGAATCTCGTAAGTGACCAGTACGCTGATTAGCAGTAGATCGACAGTTGCGCACTTCGGGTATCGATATATCGGTACTGGATTTATTTGCATCATATAATTGATTTGGTAATTAAATACAATGTAATTACATAGATGCAACTTCGTATAGCAGATTTTTCATAGGGGTCAATGTTTTCAGGAAGATTATAAAAGATCACTCAACTAAAACAAATCATTTATTTTACAACTTGTGGTTTAAGTACATGTAAAATCCTGTTTTCTTTAGATTTTGTATTTATATTTCCAAACATTCCAATGTTATTTACAGACATTCTTCTATATATTTTATTTACCAATATAAATCTTCAGTCTTCACAATGGCGTGCTATTCAGTTACCAAAAGCTTCATTCACAGTACCAAGTGATATTGGAAAACTTTTTCATAGACAGAGGCAGCACATTTGATGTTTATAATATAATCATAAATGTAAAAATAAAATATCTGAATCACCTATATTGTTTAATTTGTTGCACTTTCTTTTGTTATTTGTTCTTTATATTAGAAGTCTTAACCGAGCTAAGATTAACTAAGGGTGCGATCAAGTTTGTAAAATGTTGTTCTATTGGTTGTAAATTTCATTTGAAATCCCCCACTTCAATATTTTATGATAATGACTTGTATTATCAGACTTAGCTAGCTTGATGGTGCCCTTAAAGCTTAAAGATGATGTAAATTGACAACGTAATATGTTTAGCCTTTCAGCATTTTCAGTACTTTGATTTCATTTTATATTGATTCTGTCAGCACATTATTGAAATATTAATACAAAATGTGTTTTAGCAATAAAAAAGTTAATTTTCACTTGGTATCATTAAATGATATGCGTAAAATAAAATAAAAAATATACAAAGAAATTGTCTATATGTGACAGAAATTATAGTGTTTATAAGTAAATGTTTATAAACCATAAATAATAAGAATGCCACGGAATGATATGTCTGGACTGTCCCCATTTTAACCATTAACAACAAATAAATGTAGTCAAACAAATTCAAATAAAAAACGAATAGGAATATCAATCAGAAAATTATTTATTAGATTGATTAACTTTGGAATATATCGAACCAATAGATTTAAAAATAATTGAAAGTTTATTTACTTTTTCACAATTATGATATGTAGAAAATAATTCCAAGATAATGTCCAGTATCAGAAGCAGGTATTATTATGATACAGAACCGAGTCATCAAGGTTTGTTGATGCGTACAATACGATATAGTTGATTGATTGTTTGATTGATTGATAGGTTTAATGTCCGCCTCACTACCGAGTAGTTCGGTTACCAGCAGACGACTAAACAATATAGTGCCTAAGGAATATATATATATACTAGAATGTATTGATGACGTCATGTAACCAACGGTGATAAACAACATCAATCCACCTGAAGAAGCCCTAGAAGGCAGAAAAGCCTAGCGGACGAGTTGAAAGATTTATGTTTTTATTCTAAATAAATCTATGATGCATGATTAGCAGGTATATTTAGGCACCCGACAAAAACAAAACAAACATTAATAATGATGCTTTAATGTTCAAATGAACACGAAAAGGTAGGACTCGATTGCCATCTGATGCAGGATTTCAACTGCATTGTATTGAAAAGTTAAAATTTGATGATGCGATGTAGATGTACAAACATTAGCTATTCTTAATATAACGCCTTATAGTATCAAATATTTGAATTGTGTGATTAGTCAATGTTATGAATATGTATTATATTCAGGTATTTGACTTCTTAACATGCATTATATGCAGTGATTGTTATATCAGTATATTGTAATATTATGGCAGACTATATGTAAAATATTTTTTAATGGCAATATCATATGTAAATGCTCTTTTGTTTAATGATGTCTATTTAACATGAAGCCGAATTTCCGCACGTATGATTAAACATAGACATTGTCTATTACTTCGAAATTTTATATCCAAAAATCACTTAGAATTTGTTATATCTACTTAACTTTTGATGTATCACATGAACAGAAAAGCTGAAAAATCACACAGGTAAGTCACTTAACTGTGTAACCTGTGGGGTTAGTGTGAAACAGACTATAACTGGTGTGCCATTGTTTTTCTATATCTACAATTTTCTTTGTTCTCGTTGGGGAAACGAGAACACTCCGGCTAAAGCAAGGGTGTTGGTTCATTTTTCATCACACCTCTGTTTTGGCGTTGTCTACTACACTGACTTAACTACGTGTGTTTTGTTACTAAACTATATAAAGTGAAATGTGTCTTCTTTTAAATTAAATATCCGGTTAAACACCGATTGTTTGTGATTATTATGTGTTTATTATTTTCGCGTTTTTTACGATAAATATAATATTTTGTGTCGTTCTCTCTCCTTTTTATTACTCCAGTGACTGAATATAAAAAAAACAAGACACGTATTATTTCAACGAATATATAAATACACTATTTCAAAAACGTGAATGACACACACACAACTTTGCTCAAAGCATTGTCAACTTACAAAGCTTATCTGTTTATACGAATAATACAAGTAGACCTACGCTTGTGTATTATATATCAGATAAGCTGACGACGATTTGTTTGCTATCTAATAATATTTATATGGCCATATCCCACGGAGCGCAGGTACCGTTACATGGCGCAAGGTCACATACACATTTTGTCGTTAAAGTACAAAAGGTTTTATAAAACGTTTAAACTAAAATATGTTACCTGAATTGTACTTTTCACCTGACTATTACCTTAGTTGCTATCGCGGATTCGCTGAGGAGCGATCCCAGTCTTTATAGCCGGACTCTTTACCTCTGAGCAATTGAGGAATTTAGTCTTAACTGAAGTTTGTAAGACAACGTTAACACTCACAACATCACTGTCTAAACTGCGGTCGTTCTTATATTGTTTACTATACATTCATATTTACACATATTTATGTGTCTTAGATTTGTTTAAATTGATTGTACTGTTATGGGTTTTATGTCTTTTTGCTCCTTTGATTACACCCTCTGTATCGAGTATGAACTTCCGATTTGAAGGGATGAGTTTTATTAAGTTTGTAATATTTTCGTCTTTGCATAAGTGTTACGTTTCCAAAGTTTCGACGCAAACCATGTACTTGAATTAAGTATTCGTTTGCTGTACAAATATAGGGGGAGAGAGAGAGAGAGAGAGAGAATCCTAACTATTTGTTAATTGGTATTTGATATCTGAAATACTTGACTGTTTTTAGTGCGCACTCAGGTCTTAGTTCGAATCTTCGTCTACAGGTAAAGCATTTAACCCCTGTTTGAACTTATAGAAGTGTATTTAATTTGTCATCGTTACCTACATCCCTGACAATAATATGTGTATTATTACAATGTTTATCGAATCTGATTATAAAATGTATATTTTATTGTATATAACACACTTTGCTACATTATGTATGCTGTTTCATTTTCAACTTAACTCCTGGCCATATATGATATTTATATGGAAATGCTATGTGTGGTTTATCGTATATAATGCTATAAAACATGAAACTATTTGCGTTGTTTTATTTTTTAGCGCAGCCCTGTACATAGAAACAAGTAGTGAAGGAAGACAATTGTATAACCCGTGCCTTGTACGGTCCTCGAACTAGCATTGAAATATCACCGGACAGGATTGCATACAAATTGAATAACGCGCGTTTAAAGAAAGCAGTGTAATGCTTTTATTTCCTTTTTCCTATATGCCAACCTGTTATCGAATTTCGAGCTGTCTGTCAATGGGACCTGTTCTTGTAACGTCACGAGTACACGCGACCGTCCCGTCAAAACAATATAGTTCGTGGAAACAGACACAAAATCATCAATTTAATTTCAACAATTTAATCCATATATATTCCACCGTAAGGACATAAATTGTTGCGAGGTACATTGTTCAAATTGGTTTTTTAATCCGGTAGCACGGAAGGGTTGCCACGAGGAATGCGAGTTATAATTGATGTGGTGATTTTCGTGACGTCAATAATACACTTAATGTAGTGACGTCGGTCAAAACGATGTCAATAAGTCACGACGTCACGAACATGTTCTTCATATCACTACACCAATGGGAATTATGTGAGAACTATGATATGATATCTTTCTATTTTGTTTGGTAAGGTTATATAGTGGTAATGCAGAGCAAATGGAATTAAATATCTATAAAAAAAAATTGTGATTATTATTATTTTATTATTTTTACAACAATCGGATCAGAGGTGCTAGTTTCAACTACTTCTCAGTCTTAAATCTGTATGCTAGATATTGAATAAGGTGGTTTTATTGTTTTTGTGACTTTGAATAATATTTCTGTTCATGTTTTAAAAACAAAAATCAACTCTCTGTATAAATATATCAGAACTCAGGTGACCGTTAAGGCCCATGGGCTTCTTGTTATTAAATTGATCTTTAGGAAATTTGATGAACACCTATATACAACACAAACAAGTGAATAAAAATTGAGCCCCCCCCCCCCTTCTTTACAATATGTAGAGTATACAATAATGTATACTCAAAATGAGCAGCTACCCGTGTTTTGTTACCCCCAGTCATAAAACGTGAACTTTTTTTTCTTCCAAGGAATTTAGCAGATAATAAGTATACACACCACTTCGCAGAATATTGCAGAGGGAGAACCTGTCAGTTCGAGTCTCACAAAGATTAGTAATTATTCAATGAATCACCTGATCAGATATGTAATGTGCATATCATGGTCAAGCATTATTTGCCTCGTTTCTGACTTTCATCTGTCGAGTGGTACAATTGTACTAATTGCGATTTGCATATAATGTGACTCTGTGACAGTACTTACGCATTTCATTTCTTTATATTCTTTTTTTTAAATTGAACCTTATTCCAGAGACGTAATATATACGTCTCTGCTTATACATTCCCCGTTATCTCGAGTGAGGACGTTGTCGTTAAGTTGTAAATTGGAAGACACATAATCTATACGAATCTACATACTAACTTCAGGTGCCCCCTTACCCTCCCGCTGACATCCCTTTGATGTCATACCTGTACACAGGTACATAGGTGTGTCTTGGGCCTCCTGCTGTCAGCACTGGACACAGGTGTTTAGTGTTACTTACCTGTAAAAGATTTTAAATTATAACTTGTGTAAGCTACGCGTGTAGGAGGAAACACAAATGTTTGAATCTCATAATTCAATGATATTTTCGAGATAAATGTAATCACGGAATTAGAATATAAGTCCGGTATATAATTTAGCATCGCATACATAGGTACTGTATCGTATACAATTAAATGTGAAACTGTCGGTATTTTGCTGTTTATTTGAATTGTCGACCTAACATAAAAGAGACATAATGTCGTCGATTTGTCATTAAACGGCGATACTAAAAATATTCACATTTAAAAACAGCAGACACGCGACGTTTAAGTTATTTTGTAAACATTTTTCACTGATATATTTCCGTATTTTTGGTAGAGGTACCACAGTTTATAACTTTGCAATATTAATATTCCGGCACAGAAACTGATCACGAAGTATTGCTGTTCAATGACGACATGATTGAATAAGTTCTCACTGTAGATTAGAGACATATAAAGTATATACGTTTCTGTGTAGGGTAAAGAAAATTATAGCAAACTGACTTTCCAGCTAAAATTAAGAAATATCTTTGATCGACAACACTAAGACTATTTCTGTTCTATTTCCTCAAACTCGTACATTCGAATAAAATGTCATCAGTACTCATATACAGGCTGCAGTTATGATGTCACTACCCTGTTATATCGTTGAGTACTGAACTTGAATCTAACAAACCATCAACAGCTTACCGATCTGATTTACTTCGTCTTTTTATTCCTTTTGCCATTTTTAGGGTCCACGTTAAAAGTTTAACCTTTGTTTATTGTTTATCTACTCTACCATACGCGTCGTTACATCACTGTGTATACTATGTTTGTTGTTTTATTATTTATTAAACCCATCGTGAAATTATAGGACTTTGTTTACTGCACGCCTGGT
>NW_018406072.1:38492-48588 GCF_002113885.1 Mizuhopecten yessoensis
CCGGTTGAGGAAATATTTCCCTGTCAAAGACGCGGGAATTCCACTGTCATTACATTTGTAGGTGTGCAGTTGTTGCGGGATTTCCGAGTTTAATCTATGTTAAGAGTATTTCGTCATGTCTACTACAACCGGCTTAAACCGGTTTGTAATCAAACCTTCTAATACCTTCTTACTAGAGTAAAGTGATAAAAGCAACCAGAAAGTTATGCGGGTATAGGTTGTTAAATAAGAATAGGACCAACATTGTAAGCGACCTGCACAAACCACGAATAGCTAACGCGCTTGTTTTATAGTATCTGGAATGTATATAATTAGTTTAAAACTCCACTTAACTGTACAGGTATAGAGACCGTCCGATTTTATTTCCTGATACATTATGTTATTGTGACAAACTGTCGCCTGCTCGAGCAGTGTACAAGAGTCTTGAACGGGTACTACAAATCTCTAGCAAAGGTAGGTTGATTATATTATTTTTATTCAAACATTTTGTAAATAATTAATTGATCATCTGGCATTTCCTGTTGCTCATACAATTAAGTTATAATTTGTATTACCGAATTGTATGAAGGTTTTATACCTATGGAAATCCTGTACGGATTAATTTCAAACGGATGATCTAAATCTAAAATATCATGAAAACAATGTTTTAGTAATAAACAGATTAAAATCTTACGCTGCTGTAATTAATATCTCTAGGTAATTATAGTTGGTAAACAACCTACGGGACCACTATCTAGTTTTAATACAAAACATACAAAATGGTCGCTACATACTACTTACTAGGTAGCCCGATAACGATAGTCGATAACTGCTGTAGTGATTTTGTACGGTAAATAAAAGTGAATACATACAATGATATGGTTTCTAAGTCAAGTTTACAAACACCTAAAACAAAACCTTGTTACCCCTTATATCATAAAACTTAATGACTTGAACTATATAGATGGTTACATATAGGGAGCTACCTGATTGGATATCATTGTAAATACTAAAGACGCCATGATAGCGCCACGTAATATTAACAAAAAATTAAATATAGGAAAATATTTGGAGGGAGTACCCCAGTAGCTCTCTTGTTCAAGAAAATAAACATGTTGTGTTTCATCGATTGCACCCGTCGTGTAGTTGGTGATTCGGTTTTCAGTGAACTACTCGAAATATCACAATTTCAATAGTTTCAATAGAGACAGGTCGATTTAGGTTATGAGTGTTTTTAATAACCAACATCGAGAACAAATAAGCAAACATATTCTATTTTCAACAAATTTCAGTACACTATTGTGAATTTGTGTAGTTTACCTGGGTATGTAAGCAGGTTTTATCATTGTATATTCTTGCATACAGTATTGGTGTTGTGTCTTTGCTAACTGCTCCCTTGATGTGATTTGACTTTGTTAACTATGGGTGTAGTTTCAGTTTTTATTAGCTCACCTGCCCGAAGGGCTAGTGAGCCTATGCAATGGCGCGACGTCCGTCGTCCGTCAACTTTTCCTACAAATCGCTACTAGTCATAAACGACTGAGCAGATTTTGACCAAATTTGCTGAGAAGCATCCTTTGGGGAAGGGAAATAAATGTATATAACTGGCGGGTCTGGCCCCCCCCCCCCCCCCCCCCCCTGGGGGCTGAGAGGCGGGGTCCAATAGGGGAAATTCTTTAAAATCCTTCTTCTGTAGGAACTTCATTGGGTGAAGTGGAACCAATTTTGTATAAACCGTGGGTATGGCCACTGAAGAATCCTTCTTCTTTTGTAGGAATGAAAGGATTTGTTCCATATTTGGTCTGAAGCATCCTTAGGTGAAGGGGAACCAATTTGGTATAAACCGCAAGTCTGGCCCCAGAGGGGCCTGCGGGGCGGGGCCCAATAGGGAAATATAGCAAATTCTTTAAAATCCTTCTGCTTCTGTAGGAATGAAAGGATTTGTTCCATTTTTGGTCTGAAGTATCATTGGGTGGAGGGGAACCAATATTGTATAATCCGTGGGTCTGGCCCCAGAGGGGCCTGAGGGGTGGGGCCCATTGGGGAAGTATAGTGAATTCTTTAAAATCCTTCTTCTTCTGTAGAAAAAAAAAGAATTTGTTCCATATTTGGTCTGAAACATCCCTGGGTAAAGGGGAACCAATTTTGTATATACCGTGGGTCTGGGCCCCGAGGGGCATGAGGGGCGGGGCCAAAAGGGGGCAATTGGGCTATATTGATTTAAGCGACTTCATCTCTGGAACTAAGAGATGGATATCAACCATATTTAACTGGTAGCATCCCTTAGGTAGTGGAGATTCAAAATTGTACAAATGGTTGGGCTGACAACCCAGAGGGCTGAGAGGCGGGCAATTTGGCTATATTGCTACAAACTACTTCTTCTGTAGAACTATGCACTGGATATCAACCATATTTGACTGGATGCATCCCTAAGTGGTGGGGATTCCAAAAGGGGGCAATTTGGCTATATTGCTATAAAAGACTTCTGTAGAATTATGCCATGGATATTGATTATATTTGGTCAGAAGCTTTCATGAGGGCAGGGATTCAAAATTGTACAAATGGTGGGGCTGACAACACCCTTGCAGACTTAACCCCTGGGTCATAACTTTGAAACAGTTGGGATCCCCACCCCAAAACAATAAATACAAATGCTGGACAAAAAGAGACAAATGCAGTCATGCTATTAGAATTGATCCTGGGTCTGGCCACAACCCTAGGGATCTAGTTTCTGAGTCACAGCTTGGAAACAGTTGAGATCCCCACCCCATAACCATGCATATATGCAAATGCTGAGTAGAAAGAGATGAATGCACATATGCTTCCAGGATGGCATTGGGGTCTGCCCCACACTTGGAGACTTAACCCCTGGGTCATAACTTCGAAATGGTTAAGATCCCCACCCCAAAACCAGATATACACTTGTTGGGCATAAAGAGACGAATGCAGTCATGATATTATAATTGACCACAGGGTCTGCCCCACCCTTGCAGACTTAACCCCTGGGTCATAACTTTGAAACAGTTGAGATCCCCTACCCAAGACAATAAATACAAATGCTGGACAAAAAGAGACAAATGTAGTCATGCTATTAGAACTGATCCTGGGGTCTGCCCACAACCCTAGGGATCTAGTTTCTGAGTCACAGCTTGGAAACAGTTGAGATCCCCACCCCATTACCATGCATTAAATTGCTGGACATGAAAAATCTAATACAGACAATACAGTTTAAAATCCTTCTGCTTCTGTAGGAATGAAAGGATTTGTTCAATTTTTGGTCTGAAGTAGCATTGGGTGGAGGGGAACCAATATTGTATAATCCGTGGGTCTGGCCCCAGAGGGGCCTGAGGGGTGGGGCCCATTGGGGAAATATAGTGAATTCTTTAAAATCCTTCTTCTTCTGTAGAAAAAAAGGATTTGTTCCATATTTGGTCTGAGGCATCCCTAGGTAAAGGGGAATCAATTTTGTATAAACCGTTGGTCTGGGCCCCGATGGGCATGAGGGTCTGCCCCACCCTTGCAGACTTAACCCCTGGGTCATAACTTTGAAACAGTTGAGATCCCCTACCCAAGACAATAAATACAAATGCTGGACAAAAAGAGACAAATGCAATCATGCTATTAGAACTGATCCTGGGGTCTGGCCACAACCCTAGGGATCTCGTTTCTGAGTCACAGTTTGGAAGGGCAGGGTCAGACTGAGACATTGGAACAAATTATTATAACATGATTAAATTCGTGTCTTCCTGCCAAGCAATTATGGTTACGATGTGGATCTCAACTGTTTCTGTATTATGACCCAAAAGATGCAAGGAAGGATCCCGGGGCAATTATGATAGCTTGATTGTATTTGTATGTTCATGATAAGCACGATTATAGGGCGAAAAACACCACTGCTTCCATGTTATGACCAACGAACCCTCGTGCGAATTCTGCTAAAATTATTAAGTTTGGATGTTCATGCTCAGCAATTGTATAAAGGCTTATGGAGTGGTGATTGAAACTGTTTTCATGTTAGGACCGAGAACCGATAGTATGGTCGAGTTTATGCCAATCATCTTATACGTATATATATGTATGTGTGGAATGGGGACCTAGCCAGCCCGGCCCCCTATGCCAGTTATGTCCAATGCAAGTTGTGTTCGAATTATCATTCTCAGTAATTGTATGTATTATTGAAGGGCGGGGATATTAGATGTTTCCATTTAACTAACGACCAAAGCATTTATTGATGGGGCTTGTCTAATAGCAAATTAGAGTTATGTAATTTGCTCTACAATTGTTAATACTTTTGGAGATGAGGATCCCAAATCTCAAGCCTTTCCCCGTTATTGCCAAGGGTAAAAAGTCGAACGTGGAAGGCACACACAGAATTCCAGGCCTTTGTATCTTCGTGGATTTTGTGTTTTTTGTATTTTTATGTTCGGTAATTGTGTATGTGATTAAACTTGTCATTTGTTAACCAGATTTAGCCATGTTCTTGAGATCCCTTGATAGTTAGCTTCTAAGTTTGTACTATCTAAATTTGATTAATGAATATCCAATATTGAAGAAATATTTAATATTAACCTACTTCCAACCACATTTTGCTATAATTATTTCAAAGTTTCAGAAAACAAGTGACTCAAACAAATTAATCCTATTACCATCACCTCCCCAAGGCCCACTGAAATTAGGTGCTTCCGTTTGTGTGTTTGTTCAACAGTCATGTAAAATGTTTCCAACTAAATATTAGTGATGGCTTTGGAACCACTCACACTGTTACAATATATACAGGTCACGACAGGATCAATATAAAAGCAACAATAATTCTTGGTTTGGTTTGGTATTTTTTGTTTGTGTAAAGTTACGTCATATCAACATCTATGCTAATTAAAAGCTGTGCCGGGATTTGGTGGTGGGTGAACTCCGGAGAAAACCCAGCTTAGTCTGATTAATGACACTTTTATCAATTAACTACTTGTATATTATTGGTAAAAATCTTAAATTAACAAAAGTCAACTGATTAAATTCAACAAATTTAATAACAACTATTTCAAATGAGTGCTCAGTTGATTACTTCATGTGAACTTGTCATGGACTTACTGTACTTCACTTGTACGCGTTTTGAGTAATTACATTTATATTTATGGTACCTCCTTAGATATTTGCACCACTGAATAGGGAAAAGGACAGACAACCTCTTAGTTCAGAATTTACCATTGAGTATGTATTATTAATATATCATTAAGCAATATTTGGCTGAACTCGCTTAACACTTTATATCTGGTAATGTCATGCATTAAACCACGAGCATGTCTTTGCCATTTTTTGGCGGAGCTGTCGGATGCTCGCTCCATGGATTGTTGTCCACTGCCGTTGTCAATGAAGCGTTACTGAAGGTAGTCATCGCGAATAAGTATAGAAATGTTCCGAATAATATGCGTGCGTTCGATTGGGCGCATTACCGAAATTGGCCAAGTTTATTCCGTATTAGTCCAGTTTGTTATGATATTGATTGGGCAATATTATACAATTGTTTCATGGCTATTTGGGGAACAGTCAAAACTATCATCCCGAGGTAGGGGGAAGCCCTGGGGAACTGTTTGCCCGAGGCCGCTATTCCCAAAAAAACCATGAAACAATTGTTTTATTACCAAATAAATATTAGTATCAATGCTGCATGCAATGTTGCCATTGCTTCAACACTGAGTCGCGGTCACCGAAACGCTTGAACGGGGCTCTCGAGGGGGGATTTTTGCGCATCGAATTCGCGCCGGGTAACAGTTCGCTCTGACCGGGAAAACAGTTTTGACTGTTTCACCCCTACAGCCGAAATTGGACAAATACAGCCAAAATTGGACAAAAGGCCAGAAACAGTCAAAAATGACTAATTATGATTTATATAGACTATTGGGTATTAATAAAAACTGTTTCATACATATGTTGTAAAACCTAAATAGCACCCACCCTTGCCTGTCAGTGATGTTCACAAATCATATGATAGTCATTGTTAGTTGAAAACCCTAGATAAACATATCATTTCCAGTATCATAATGTTAAAAAACACTGTTCCATACATCCGAACACATGTGGTAAAACATGAATAGCACCCACCCTTGCCTGTAAGTGATCTTCATAAATCACACATACCGAACGTGTGTGTCTTATTTTACCTGGTATTTTTATTATAAAGCTAAACAAAAGCTTCTCCGCTCAAACAACATAGGACGGTGACAGCTCGTATTAAGGTATAGTTGGCAAACACAGCATTGTAACAAGTGCATGTTCTGCAAGAGTGACACACAATGGCGCCTACTCGGTCAGTGTACAAAGTTATACATCTACTACAAGTCTCTATCAAAGGAACGTAGTATCTATATTACATTTTATTTCATCATTCTGTGTACAATACACCTTGTCTAAATTGATAGAACTTATTGATTGCACAGTTAAGTTATTAAACTGAAATCCGTGGGTATGGACCCCCTAGGGCCAGAGGAGCGGGGCCAACTAGGGGGAAAAGAGGTAAAACCTTTGAATCCTTCTTCTACCATAGGGATGAAGGGATTTTATCCCAATTTGGTCTGGAGCATCCTTGGGCCAAGTGACTCAATTTTGTAATTTCTGCAAGTGTGGTCCTCGTGGGGCAGAGATTAGGGGCCGAACAGGTGAGATAGAACTTCATCTGTAAAATCCATTTTCTACCAAAGGGATAAAGGGATTTCATCCCAATTTGGATAAGAGCCAAAGGCAAAGGGGACTCAATTTTGTATTAACGGCCGCTGTGGACCACCTGGGGGCAAAGGGGCGGGGCCCAAATAGTAAAAAATAGGTAAAACCTACTCGTCCTGAACGGCCCAGTAGATTTTGACTTAACTTGGTCGGGAGAATCCTTAGGCCAAGGGTACTTAATTTTTAATAAACGGCGGGTGTGGCCACGTGGGAGCAGAGAAGCTGGACCAATGGGGAAATACAGGTACAACCTTTACAATCCTTCTTCTACCCTAGGGATAAAGGAATTGTATCCTAATTTAGTCTGGAGCATCCTTTTTCTTGGGCCAATTGCTTTATTTTGTCAAGGTGAGCGATACAGGCCCTCTTAGTCTCTTGTTTAATGACCAATTTCAACACTAAAGATTCTGTTTGTTACACCCTGCTAAAATGTGTGTATCGTTTAATTGTTTATAACATCTCTCGATAATATGTAGGTGCTATGACTTTGATAATTTAATCTCTGGCTACTATATGTGTGAAGTACATATATCGGTTAACTATAGGCTTTGTGACTTTGATAACTAAATCCACGACTGCTATTTGTGTGAATTACATATCTCGGTAAATTATAGGCGGTGTGACTCGCTACTATATTAGTGTGGGATGCATATTACAACCCAGCTACATATGTGTGTGGTGTTTTATTGTTTAGTACCCCCTGCCCCTGTAGACAGTCTGTGGTTTGTTTTAACTGTTTAATACATCAATGAATATACCATGGATGTTGTTCCATTATTCATTACACCTCTGTCACATTCAATCATGAACCCCCTGTTCTGTTGGTGATGGTACGGTAGTTAACATCATACTCTTTGTGTCGTACTGTTATTGTTGTGACGTTCGTGCTTCAACTACACTGTTTGTGTTGCGTCGGTCATGAACCCCCTTCACTGTGGAAGTTGTGAAGATCCTAAACCTCCTACAATGTGGGTATTGTGTCGGTCGTGGTCTCCCTACTCTGTGGTATTTGTGGCGGTGTTGAACCTCCTATACTGTTCGTGTTGTGACGATCGTGAACCCCCTATTCGTAGGTAGTTGTGACGGTCGTGGTCCCTTACTATCTGGTATCAATGGCATTGGTGAAATCCCACACGGTTGGTGTTGTTGTGATCGTTAACCCCTACTCTTAGGTAGATGTGACGGTCGTAAATCCTAAACTCAGGTATTGGTGGCGTAATGAACCCCCTACACTGTGGGTGTTATGACGGCCGTGATCCGCCTACACTTAGGGTGTTATGACGGTCGTGAACCCCCTATGCTGTTGGTGTTGTGACGGTCGTAAAGACCCGACAATGTGGGCGTTTTGAAAGTTGAGAACCCCCTACATTGTGAGTGTTGTGTTGGTCGTGAACACCTACACTGTCGTTATTTTGACGGTCGTTAACTCCCTACTGTTGTGTTGGTGTTATGATCGTGAAACTCCTATATTTTAGGTATTGTGAAGGTCATGACCCCCGATGTTGTGGTTCTTCTGAAGGTCGCGAGCCCCCGACACTGTTAGTTTTGTGTCGGTCGTGAAACCACTAAACTGTTCGTGCTATGACGGCCGTGATACTCATGCACTGTGGTAAATGTGGCATTGGTGAAGACCTACACTGTTGGTGTTGTAACGATCGTGAACCCCCTACTCTGAGGTAATTGTGATGGTTGTGAAACCCCCACACTGTGGTAGTTGTGGCAGTTGTGAACCTCCTACGCTGTGGTAATTGTGACGGTCGTAAACCCCCTACATCTTTGGTGTTTTGACATTCATGAACCCGTTATACTGGTGGTGATGTGACGGTAGTTAACATCCTACTCTTTGTGTTTATGTTTTATGTTTGGAACTATGACGGTCGTGATCACTTAAACTCTGGTATTTGTGGCGGTGGTGAACCCCCTACACTGTGGTTGTTGTTATGGTAAGAAAACAACCTACACTATTGATATTGTATAGGTAAAAACGAATTACACTGTAGGAGTTATGTCGGTCGTAAAAATCCGACATTGTAGGTGTTGTGACGGTCGTGCCCACCCAACACCGTGTCTGTGTTGTCTGTAGTGATCTCCCTAAACTGTTGGTGTTATGAAGGCAGTGATCATTTTACACTGTAGTAGTTGTGAAGGTGTTAAATCACGATCACTTTGGGTGTTGTGACAATCATGAACCCTCTATACTGTTGGTGATGTGACGGTAGTTAACATTCTATTCTTCGGTCGTTGTGACCTTCGTAAACCCCTACACTGTTACGGTTGTGACGTTCGTGCTACCACTACTCTGTTTGTGTTCTCCCGTTAAGATTCAAATTCCTGATGTGGAATGATGACGAATCTGTGTGTGCATGACCAGACTAGGTCAGATAAAAACCACAATGGCAATATTTACAAGTTAAAACAATCAAAATTAGTATGATGACACGGTCTGCACGGTAGGGGGAGATAAGCCCGCCCTAAACTGTTCTAAAGATGTGCAGATTCTCAGGTTTTTGGGTTGAAGATTCTATGATGTAACTGATCTAGTAAAGAATGAGAATTTGTAGTTATCTGTTTTTGTGGTTATGGGCCTGAAAGTATTGATGTTTCGTGTTCGAGAGTCAGACTTTGAGGTCTTGATCTACCTATACCGTGGGTATTGTTTCGGTCGTTAACCCCTACAATGTTGATGTTGTGTCGGTCGTTAAACTCTGACACTGTAGGTGTTATGACGGCTGTGCACCCCTTACACCTACACTGTTGGTGTTATGACGGGTGTGCTAGTTCTGAAGATCTTGTATCACATATACTGTGTGTTTTGTGATGGCCGTGTATCCCTTACATTGCTGGTGTTGTGTTGGTCGTATAACTCCCACACTGTGGTTGATGTTGTGTCGGTCATGACCCCCTTCACTGTGGTAGTTGTGAAGATCTTTAACCTCCTACACTGTGGGTATTGTGACGGTCATGAACACACTTTGATGTTGGTGTTGTGACATTCGTGTAACCCCTACTTTGTGGTATTTGTGGCAGTGGTGAAATCCTACACTGTTGGTGTTGTAACGATCGTGAACCCCCTACTCTTATGTTATTGTGACGGTTGTGAACCCCTACACTCTGTTATTGGTGGCGGTGGTGAACCCCCTACACTGTGGGTATTGTGACGGTCGTGCACTCACTATGCTATTGGTGTTGTGACAGACGTAAAATTCTTTCCTTCTCTGTGGTAGTTGTGAACCCCTACACCGCGGTTGTTGTGACGGTCAAAAATACCCTACAATATTGAGGTTGTTAACCTGTAAACGTTCTACACTGTTGATGTTGTGTCGGTCCTGAAACTCCGACACTGCAGGTGTTGTGACGGCCGTGCACATCCTACACTGTTGGTAATATGACGGCCGTGATCCTC
>NW_018406072.1:48680-52966 GCF_002113885.1 Mizuhopecten yessoensis
TGTGCTAGTTCTGAAGATCTTGTATCACATATACTGTGTGTTTTGTGATGGCCGTGTATCCCTTACATTGCTGGTGTTGTGTTGGTCGTATAACTCCCACACTGTGGTTGATGTTGTGTCGGTCATGACCCCCTTCACTGTGGTAGTTGTGAAGGTCTTTAACCTCCTACACTGTGGGTATTGTGACGGTCATGAACACACTTTGATGTTGGTGTTGTGACATTCGTGTAACCCCTACTTTGTGGTATTTGTGGCAGTGGTGAAATCCTACACTGTTGGTGTTGTAACGATCGTGAACCCCCTACTCTTATGTAATTGTGACGGTTGTGAACCCCTACACTCTGTTATTGGTGGCGGTGGTGAACCCCCTACACTGTGGGTATTGTGACGGTCGTGCACTCACTATGCTATTGGTGTTGTGACAGACGTAAAATTCTTTCCTTCTCTGTGGTAGTTGTGAACCCCTACACCGCGGTTGTTGTGACGGTCAAAAATACCCTACAATATTGAGGTTGTTAACCTGTAAACGTTCTACACTGTTGATGTTGTGTCGGTCCTGAAACTCCGACACTGCAGGTGTTGTGACGGCCGTGCACATCCTACACTGTTGGTAATATGACGGCCGTGATCCTCCTACACTGTTGTAGTTGTGAAGGCCTTGAACCACCTATACCGTGGGTATTGTTTCGGTCGTAAACACCTACACTATTGGTGTTGTGTCGGTCGTTAAACTCTGACACTGTTGGTGTTGTGACGGTTGTGCACCCCTTACACCTACACTGGTGGTGTTATGGCGGTTGTGATCCTCCTACATTGTGCTAGTTCTGAAGGTCTTGAACCACATACACTGTGTGTTTTGTGATGGCCGTGTATCCCTTACATTGCTGGTGTTGTGTTAGTCGTACAACTCCCAAACTGTGGTTGTTGTGACTACTGTTTACCCCTACACATTTTGTGTTTTGACGGCCGTGAACTCCCTACACCGTGAATGTTGTAATTGTCGTGAACCAAATCTATTGTTGGTGTTGTGACGGTAGTTAACCTCCTACTCCTGTGTCTATGTGACAGTCGTGAAACTCCTACACTCTGGTATTGGTGGCGTTGGTGAACCCCCTTTACTGTGGGTATTGTGACGGTCGTGAACCGCCTATGCTGTTGGTGTTGTGACGGTCATGAAACTCCTTCTCTGTGGTAGTTGTGGTGGTCGTGAACCCCTACACTGTGGTTGTTGTGACAGTCAAACAAAAACATACGCTATTGATGTTGTATAGGTTGTAAACGTTCTACACTGTAAGTGTTGTGACGGTCCTACACCCCCTACACAGTTGGTGGTACAATATATGACGGCCGTGATCCCCCTACACTGTTGAAGTTGTGAGGGTTTTCAACCACCTACACTGTGGTTATTGTGTCGGTGACCTTCTTACACTGTGGTTATTGTGTCGGTGACCTTCTTACACTGTGGTAATTGTGAAGGTCTTGAACTACCTACACTATGTATGTATGTGTTGTGATGGCCGTGCACCCCTTATATTGCTGGGCTTGAACTTCCTACACCGTGGATGTTGTGACAATCATGAACCCCCTACACTATTGTGTGTTGTGATGGTCGTGATCAACCAATTCTCTTGGTGTTTTGACGGTAGTAAATCAACTACTCTTTTGTCATTGTGATGGTTGTGAATCCCCTACACTGTTACTATTGTGACGTTCCTGCTCCGACTACACTGTTTGTGTTGTGTCGTTCGTGACCACCTTTCACTGTGGTAGTAGTGAAGGTCTGAAACCTCCTAAACTGTGGGTACAGTCGTGAACGTCCTATGATGTTGGTGTTGTTGCGGTCGTCAAACCCCTATACTGTGCTATATTTGTTGTGGTGGTGAATCCCCTTCACTTTTGTGACGATTGTGAAACCCATACATAGTAGTTGATGTGACGATCATGGATCTCCTATATTGAGGATGTAGTGACGGTTGTGAACCCCTACTCTAAAGTCGATATGACGGTCGTGAACTCCCTACACTGTAGTAGTTGTGATAGTCGTTGACCTGCTTCACTGTTCGAGTTGTGATTGTCGTGAACTACCGTCACTGTAGTAGTTGTGACAGTCGTTGACCTGCTACACTGTTGAAGTTGTGATTGTCGTGAACCCCCTACACTGTAGTTATTGTGATAGTCGTTGACCTGCTTCACTGTTGGAGTTGTGATTGTCGTGAACCGACTACACTGTAGTAGTTGTGATAGTCGTTGACCTGCTTCACTGTTGGAGTTGTGATTGTCGTGAACCCCCTTCACTGTAGTAGTTGTGATAGGCGTTGACCTGCTACACTGTTCGTGTTGTGATTGTCGTGAACCCCCTTCGCTGTAGTAGTTGTGATAGGCGTTGACCTGCTACACTGTTCGTGTTGTGATTGTCGTGAACCCCCTTCGCTGTAGTAGTTGTGATAGGCGTTGACCTGCTACACTGTTCGTGTTGTGATTGTCGTGAACCCCCTTCACGGTAGTAGTTGTGATAGTCGTTGACCTGCTTCCCTGTTGGAGTTGTGATTGTCGGAACCCCCTACACTGTAGTAGTTGTGATAGTCGTTGGCCTGCTTCACTGTTGGAGTTGTGATTGTCGTGACCCCCTACACTGTAGTAGTTGTGATAGTCGTTGACCTGCTTCCCTGTTGGAGTTGTGATTGTCGTGAACCCCCTTCGCTGTAGTAGTTGTGATAGGCGTTGACCTGCTACACTGTTGGAGTTGTGATTGTCGTGAACCCCCTTCACTGTAGTAGTTGTGATAGGCGTTGACCTGCTACACTGTTCGTGTTGTGATTGTCGTGAACCCCCTTCATGTAGTAGTTGTGACAGTCGTTGACCTGCTACACTGTTCGAGTTGTGATTGTCGTGAACCCCCTACACTGTAGTTGTCGTACATTTTCCTATACCATTTGTGTTGTGACTTTGTGTTTTTTGTAGTTGTTTGATAATCCCTAGAGTACTTTCGAGATTTGGCTTTTGTTTCTAAACCTCGGTTTAAATAGCTTGTGCTTGATTCCCCAACTATTTAAACAAGACATATGGAGGAGAATGTTGTTAGAAGGATAGTTGTCTATTTCCTGATAGTATTTGCAATATTTAGCTCTGTTTTAACTTGTGGTTAATAGTTTTAAGTTATAAGATATCACATCAAATTTTATATTTTAATAAAATAATTCAAAATTAGAAATATTTTGTATTAATTTTGTAGTGATTGTGATGCTAATACCAGGTTGAATAAGATATCTTTTTAGGCTAAACGTAACGCAGTTACGTTGCAGCCTGTTGTCAACGCCTCTGAAGCCTGTGTACAACTACAATTCTAGCATTCTGATTGGTCTAAATTTTCCAACAAGTTACTAACACCACCTAGTGTTGAAATGTGTAAACGGTCTGCCGCCATTACTCGAAATGGTTTTCTGCATACATACAATTGCTGCGAGACAAACAATAATTAAACAAGAAGCTTACCCTATCAAAAACGTTACGCATTTCTGACACTTTCCTGATTGATACACACGTCAAACATAAACTGACATTGTTCTAGTTTACATTAATTTCCTGATACGTTGACAATATGGCGGGGCGAACTGGATTATGAGATGACTGACTTTGCACTGTCATGCCGCAAGTCGGTCAAACCAGATACGTATTATCAAACCAACATTGTCATTGTGGATTTGTAACTTTTAATTAGTATTTGGATATCATTTTCATTTGTCAATATCGATGCATAATTAAATTTAAAAAATCTTCGGATATTCGAAAAAAAAATCGTAAAATTTCTTCGGTCTTCTTCGGTTTTCTTCGGAAATTCACTTTTTCTGCTGCTGCTGAAGAGAGCTGACATCGACCACAGGGGCTTGCATAGACTTGTATTATAAAATTAGCTTGAAATACCTATATATAAAGACTTTATATATAGGTATTTTAAGCTATTTTATCATATATAAGTTTATACAAGCCCCTGTGCATCGACTATCAACTGCTAGCATTTTACGCCAAATAAAAGATCTTTTCAGACCGTAAGTAAGCACAACCATATGTGATGTCTGTAATTGAATACTGTGAGAATGCATTTTTCAATAGCAAATCTTTTTCAAAACGATGGCGAAGTGAGGATTTAGACGGTATTTACTTCAATGTGTTGAATGATAACATGTTAGTGTACCTTGTACATTCAGTTATTGGCACGTCGGCTATGCATGCATATCGGACCGACGCGCGTAACAGTCGCCATGACACTTTTCGAAGAAAAACAACCC
>NW_018406072.1:54209-54313 GCF_002113885.1 Mizuhopecten yessoensis
AGGAATTTATATACACACCACTTCGCATATCGACCTAACATAAGAGAGACATGATGTCGTCGACAACACTAAGACTATTTCTGTTCTATTTCCTCAAACTCGTA
>NW_018406072.1:54578-54743 GCF_002113885.1 Mizuhopecten yessoensis
TATCGTTGAGTACTGAACTTGAATCTGACAAACCATCAACAGCTTACTGATCTGATTTACTTCGTCTTTTTATTCCTTTTACCATTTTTAGGGTCCACGTGAAAAGTTTAACCTTTGTTAATTGTTTATCTACTCTACCATACGAGTCGTTACATCACTGTGTAT
>NW_018406072.1:55073-55475 GCF_002113885.1 Mizuhopecten yessoensis
GTATGTCTGTGTTAACCACTCCCCCGATAAGCTTTGGCATTGTAAAGTATTAGTGAGGTTTCAGTTTTATTACAACCCTGGCTTTGTTAATTATACATCTGTCAACACTGCATGTGTTCTGTCATTTCACTCGGAGTACATTATGTGCGTTATGTCGTTAACAACTGCCGTTCTTACTGCTTATATCACCTTTGGAACGACACTTAAAAGGCTAAGAACACATTCTTATGACACATTTATATATAAACATTATTTCCCTCTCACTTGACAGATACACTACATATATATATTGTAGAAATATTTCCCTGTCTGACTCTAGAACAAAGACGGTGGAATTCCACAGTNAGTCAATACATCTGTAGGCGTGCAGTTGTTGCGGGATTTCCGAGTTTGATCTATATT
>NW_018406072.1:60032-60132 GCF_002113885.1 Mizuhopecten yessoensis
CCTCAAAGGATAATTCTAGATCTGTTCATGTTTAGAATCGATGTGATTAGTAGTCATGTATACAGACAAACTATTATATGATCATATGTTTTCCTACGTG
>NW_018406072.1:60320-60412 GCF_002113885.1 Mizuhopecten yessoensis
AACTTTTTGTAGTCGCATTGAGTCCAACTTAAGTAGAAAGTGAAATGTATAGCAGTGAAACTTGATTGGGTTCGATTGGGCGCATTACCGAT
>NW_018406072.1:62278-62919 GCF_002113885.1 Mizuhopecten yessoensis
ACTGCTATATGTGTGAAGTACATATATCGGTTAACTATAGGCTTGATGACTTTGATAACTAAATCCACGACTGCTATCTGTGTGAATTACATATCTCGGTAAATTATAGGCGGTGTGACTCGCTACTATATTAGAGTGGGATGCATACTACAACCCAGCTACATATGTGTGTGGTGTTTTATTGTTTAGTACCCCCTGCCCCTGTAGAGAGTCTGTGTTTTGTTTGAACTGTTTAATACATCAATGAATATACCATGGGTGTTGTTCCATTATTCATTACACCTCTATCACATTCAATCATGAACCCCCTGTTCTGTTGGTGATGTTACGGTAGTTAACATCATACTATTTGTGTCGTACTGTTATTGTTGTGACGTTCGTGCTTCAACTACACTGTTTGTGTTGTGTCGGTCATGATGACCCCCCTTCACTGTGGAAGTTGTGAAGATCCTAAACCTCCTATAATGTGGGTATTGTGTCGGTCGTGGACTCCCTACTCTGTGGTATTTGTGGCTGTGTTGAACCTCCTATACTGTTTGTGTTGTGACGATCGTGAACCCCCTATTCGTAGGTAGTTGTGACGGTCTTGAACCCTAACTATCTGGTATCAATGGCATTGGAGAAATCCTACACGGTTGGTG
>NW_018406072.1:64254-65929 GCF_002113885.1 Mizuhopecten yessoensis
AGGTTGTGAAACCCCCACACTGTGGTAGTTGTGGCGGTTGTGAACCTCCTGCGCTGTGGTAATTGTGACGGTCGTAAACCCCCTACATCTTTGGTGTTTTGACATTCATGAACCCGTTATACTGGTGGTGATGTGACGGTTGTTAACATCCTACTCTTTGTGTTTATGTTTTATGTTTGTAACTATGACGGTCGTGATCCCTTAAACTCTGGTATTTGTGGGGGTGGTGAACCCCCTACACTGTGGTTGTTGTTATGGTAAAAAAAAAACCTACACTATTGATATTGTATAGGTAAAAACGAATCCGACATTGTAGGTGTTGTGACGCTCGTGCCCTACCAACACCGTGTCTGTGTTTTCTGTAGTGATCTCCCTAAACTGTTGGTGTTCTGAAGGCAGTGATCCTTCTACACTGTAGTAGTTGTGAAGGTCTTGAATCACGATCACTTTGGGTGTTGTGACAATCATGAACCCTCTATACTGTTGGTGATGTGACGGTAGTTAACATTCTATTCTTCGGTCGTTGTGACCTTCGTAAACCCCTACACTGTTACGGTTGTGACGTTCGTGCTACGTTCTTCACTTTTTGAAGAAAAACAACCCATTCTGTTTATTTGCACTTAGTTCTTCATTAAATGACATATTGAAAAGAAATCAATAGTTATTCCAGCTGATATAGAACACTTAATACCACAACATGGATAGTATGTTATGCATCCTTTAAAGTGTACCCTGAATGATTTGCAATATTAAGTTTGAAAATACACAACGTCATAAAACAGAAACATAGCGACTTAACAGAAACATAGCGACTTTCATTTCAGAGAAATCATGATATTTCTTGAAATCTCACCTGTGGCCCCACAGCGATAACCCCGTTTCGGCTACTCTTTGTGTTTATGTTTTATGTTTGTAACTATGACCTCAACCCTATTAGATTTTACCAAAGAAGAGCGATATGTACCGTGATATATGCGGTCTGTCATGTGATTAACAAAGTTTTCATCTTCTTTTTATTGTGATTACACACCCATAGACATTTATTTTAACGCTGAGGTGTTGTGGAAGGAGCTCGTATCGAGGAGGAATAAAACACGGGTTGTGTATGTATGTCGGAACGCATGCAAATAGTGTCTCATTTCAACGCAATTCCCTTGAACTTGTTAGTGTTTAGAAACAATGCGTACAGGTTGTTGAAAATGGGAAAGACCTACGAAATGTTCCTATTGTGTTCAAAACACTACGTGAGGGCATCTCATATTCTATAAAAACGAATCAAGTCCTTCCGGCCTCTCCCGGTCCAACATCCTACTCGTTCACCCCGGCCCCTAAACAATGTGATGGCTGTTTTCTTCAACGACATACATAGATCTACTGGAACATATATAATTTGAATATATTTTTGATGTAATACAAATGAACTACGCCTTTCATTTTATCAAGGACCTTTATGTAATATATGCTGAGAGCTATGAAATACCACGGACTTGTATATATCTAATATATGTTCGTGGAAGTACGAAAAGTATATTTTTTTTCAGCAAACGCCTTTGAAATCTCGTACTCGGGGAATGGGGGATGCTCATACTTGTCAGCAGAAATATTTACAAAGGGAAATTGATTCATATCTATACATGTATGTGTTATTCAGTGTCTTGATTTCGTTTTTTTTTAA
>NW_018406072.1:68149-82595 GCF_002113885.1 Mizuhopecten yessoensis
TTAAAATACAATGTAATTACATAGATGCAACTTCTTATAGCAGATTTTTCATAAGGGTCAATGTTTTCAGGAAGATTATAAAAGATCACTCAACTAAAAAAATCATTTATTTTACAACTTGTGGTTTAAGTACATGTAAAATCCTGTTTTGTGTAGATTTTGTATTTATATTTCCCAACATTCTAATGTTATTTACAGATATTCTTTTATATATTTTATTTACCAATATAACTCTTAAGTCTTCACAATGGCGTGCTATTCAGTTACCAAAAGCTACATTCACAGTACCAAGTGATATTGGAAAACTTTTTCATAGACAGAGGCAGCACATTTGATGTTTATAATATAATCATAAATGTAAAATTAAAATATCTGAATCACCTATATTGTTTAATTTGTTGCACTTTCTTTAGTTAATTTGTTCTTTATATTGGAAGTCTTAATCGAGCTAAGATTAACTAAGGGTGCGATCAAGTTTGTAAAATGTTGTTCTATTGGTTGTAAATTTCATTTGAAATCCCCCTCTTCAATATTTTATGATAATGACTTGTATGATCAGACTTAGCTTGATGGTGCCCTTAAAGCTTAAAGATTTAAAAAAAACTGTATACGACTTTTATCGATTTTGGAAAAGCGTTTGATTTGGTTTAGAGAGTAGGGCGATTTTAAAAAAAATATTGAAAAGTAAAATTAGAGGCAAATGCATTTTTATTGTCAAAACATGTATGAAAATATCAAATCATGTGCAGTATTAAAAAAACCCACAAAGTCTGAGTTATTTCCCTGTCTAGTTGGTGTAAGGCGAACATATTTCCCCGTTTTTATTCTCTATCAACCTTAATGAAACGGAAGACATTTTAGAGTTAATTGTTTTCCCCCCTTAAAACAATTGAAAGACAAATTCCAGACTTGGCTAAATATGGATGTGGATCTTTTCGTCCTGTTATACGCCGACGATACAAGTCTTCTTTCTAATTATGCTGTAGGTTTGCAAAGTGCTCCTAACGTTTTTCCGAAATACTGTGATATATGGAAATAAGATTATAATCTGAAGAAAACAAAGATACTCGTATTCTGTAAACGCTATTCTAATAATAACCATGTATTAAGAATTAACGGTGAAGTTTTAGACGAAGTGGACAATTCTAGTGTACCGGTTGTGACATTTAATTACTATGGTAACTTTTTGAAACATAAATTGTAGCATTGTGAGCAAGCCCAAAAAACCAATTATTCTGTGAATCATAATATAAATGATCAACACCTTCCAATAGACTTACAACTTAAAATAGTTAGCCCTATATTGTTACATGGATATGAAAATAGTAGAAAAAAAAAATCATTTGAAATATTGCAGACGAATTTTGGGAAGGCAAACTTCGACTCCAAACTGTATGACATATGGTGAATAAGACCAATATCCTCTTGAGACAGCTGTTAAGCTGAGAATGATGACTTGATACAACTCACTCTTATTTAAAGAATACCTATAAACTTGGTCGTCATATGTACGGATTAATGTTCAAGCTTCAAGCCAATAATATATGTAAGTTTAAATGATTAGAATATATAAAAAGGTGTTTCGATGAAGTCGAACAAAGATCAATTGTCATAAAACAGGAACCTATTACTAAATGTCATATAAAATACTGTCAAACAAATCCCCCTCTTCAATATTTTATGATAATGACTTGTATGATCAGACTTAGCTTGATGGTGCCCTTAAAGCTTAAAGATGATGTAAATTGACAACGTAATATGTTTAGCCTTTCAGCACTTTCAGTACTTTGAATTAATTTTTATTGATTCTGTCAGCACATTATTGAAATATTAATACAAAATGTGTTTTAGCAATAAAAAAGTTAATCTTCGCTTGGTATCATTAAATGATATGCGTAAAATACAAATAAAAAATATACAAAGAAATTGTCTATGTGTGACAGAAATTAAAGTGTTTATAAGTAAATAAATAACAAGAATGCCACGGAATGATATGTCTGGACTGTCCCCATTTTGACCATTAACAACAAATAAATGTAGTCAAAAAAATTCAAATCAAAATCGAATAGGAATATCAATCAGGAAAATATTTTTTAGATTGATTAACTTTTGAATATATCGAACCAATAGATATAAAAATAATTGAAAGTTTATTTATTTTTTCACAATTAGGATATTTAGAAAATAATTCAAAGATAATATCCAGTATCAGAAGCAGGTATTACTATGATACAGAACCGAGTCATCAAGGTTTGTTGATGCGTACAGTACGATATAGTTGATTGATTGATTGATTGATTGATAGGTTTTATGTCCGCCTCACTACCGAGT
Source organism: Mizuhopecten yessoensis (assembly GCF_002113885.1). Classification (NCBI taxonomy): domain Eukaryota; kingdom Metazoa; phylum Mollusca; class Bivalvia; order Pectinida; family Pectinidae; genus Mizuhopecten; species Mizuhopecten yessoensis. Next base: position 70,481 of record NW_018406072.1, read on the forward strand.
AGTTCGGTTACCAGCAAACGACTAAACGATATAGTGCCTAAGATGTATATATATATACTAGAATGTATTGATGACGTCATGTTACCAACGGTGATAAACAACATCAATCCGTCTAAAGAAGCCCTAGAAGGCAGAAAGGCCTAGCGGACGAGTTGAAAGATTTATGTTTTTATTCTACATAAATCTATGATGCAAGATTAGCAGGTCTATTTAGGCACCCGACAAAAACAAAACAAACATTGATAATGATGCTTTAATGTTCAAATGAACACGAAAAGGTAGGACTCGTTCGCCATCTGATCGGGATTTCAACTGCTTTGTATTGAAAAGTTAAAATTTGATGATACGATGTAGATGTACAAATATTTGAATTGTGTGATTAGTCAATGTTATGAATATGTATTATATTCAGGTATTTGACTTCTTAACATGCAGTTATGGTTATATCAGTGTATTGTAATATTATGACAGACTATATGTAAAATATTTTGTAATGACAATATCATATGTAAATGCTCTTTTGTTTAATGATGTTTGTTTAACAAGAAGCCGAAGTTCCGCACGTATGATAAACATAGACATTGTCTATGAATTCGAAATTTTATATCCAAAAATCACTTAGAATTTTATATATCTACTTAAATTTTGATGTATCACATTAACAGAAAAGCTACAAATCACACAGGTAAGTCACTTACCTGTGCAACCTGTGGGGTTAGTGTGAAACAGACTATCACTTGTGTGCCATTGTTTTTCTATATCTACAATTTTCTTTGTTCTCGTTGGGGAAACGAGAACACTCCAGCTAAATCAAGGGTGTTGGTTCATTTTTCATCACACCTCTGGTTACACGTTGTATGTTTTGGCGCTGTCTACTACACTGACTTAACTACGTGTGTTTTGTTACTAAACTATATATAAGGTGTAGTGTGTCTTCTTTTAAATTAAATATCCGGCTAAACACCGATTGTTTGTGATTATTATGTACTTATTATTTTCGCGTTTTTTACGATAAATATACTATTTTGTGTTGTTCTCTCTACTTTTTATTACTCCAGTGAGTGAATATAAAAAAACAAGACACCTATTAATTCAACGAATATATAAGTACACTATTTCAAAAACGTGAATGACACACACACACAACTTTGCTCAAAGCATTGTCAACTTACAAAGCTTATCTGTTAATACGAATAATACAAGTAGACCTACGCTTGTGTATTATATATCAGATAAGCTGACGACGATTTGTGTGCTATCTATTAATCTTTATATGGCCACATTCCACGGAGCGCAGGTACCGTTACATGGGGCAAGGTCACATACACATATTGTCGTTAAAGTACAAAAGGTTTTTCAAAAGTTTAAACTGAAATATGTAGCCAGAATTGTACTGTTCACCTGACTACACTAGGAGTGATATGCCTTCGTTATATTCTCTTTTCTCCTGGCTACATATGAATCATGTGACTCTTAACACAATAGGTTTCCGTCGTTTCCACACCCCGGTTATTACCTTAGTTGTTATCGCGGATTCGCTGAGGAGCGATCCCAGTCTTTTTAGTCGGACGTTTTACCTCTGAGTAATTGGGGAATTTAGTCTTAGCTGAAGTTTGTAAGACAACGTTAACACTATGGACAATGTAAATGTTTTACACTCACAACATCACTGTCTTAACTGCGGTCGTTCTTATATTGTTTACTAAACATTCATATTTACGCTTATTTATGTGTCTTATATTTGTTTACATTGATTGTACTGTTATGGGTTTTATGTCTTTTTGCTCCTTTGGATACACCCTCTGTATCGAGTATGAACTTCCGATTTGAAGGGATGAGTTTTATTAAGTTTGCAATATTTTCGTCTTTGCATAAGTGAAACGTTTCAAAAGTTTCGACACAAACCATGTACTTAAATGAAGTATTCGTTTGCTGTACAATTATAGGGAGAGAGAGAGAGAGAGAGAGAAAATCCTAACTATTTGTTAATTGGTATTTGATATCTGAAATACTTGACTGTTTTTAGTGCGCACTCAGGTCTTAGTTCGAATCTTCGTCTACAGGTAAAGCATTTAACCCCTGTATGAACTTATAGAAGTGTATTTGATTTGTCATCGTTACCTACATCCCTGACAATACTATGTGTATTATTAGAATGGTTACCGAATCTGATTATAAAATGTATATTTTATTGTATATAACACACTTTGCGACATTATGTATGATGTTTCATTTTCAACTTAAGTCTGGCCATATATGATATTTACATGGAAATGCTATGTGTGGTTTATGGTATATAATGCTATAATACATTAAGCTATTTTCGCTGTTTTATTGTTTAGCGCAGCCCTGTACATAGAAACACAAGTAGCGAAGGAGAAAATTGTATAACCCGTGCCTTGTACGGTCCTCTAACTAGCATTGAAATATCACCGGTACACCACCCCACCTTTCTCTACTTAGGAACTTGAATTGCCCATAAAGTGGGTCTCTCGAATTAAACCTAGCATATACAATGGTTTGTTTTTTATGCATCTGTGCATATAGTCAATAACATCACTATTGACGCCTGCTTTCTACAAATAAACCTTCATAGCAAATTTGAACATTGAAAGTTTTTTTCATTTGAATACTTGAATTGAGAGAAAATAAATCATTTTACTCAATATTAATGAAACAATACAATTTGCCGACAAATGTCGCAGTAACTTTGAATAGTAATTTGTTGATCTTTTTGAATCACAATTTTATATTTGTTCAGAAGTGCGACATCTTTTGTATAATTTCTGGTAAAATGTTTTCACGAAAACAAGAATCCCATTACAATGATAGTATTTAGGGGGTTTATTAGGCCATATCTGATACCTATATCAACTAACAATGTTTACGATTTACGCGACATAGCGTTAAGTACACATAACCCCAAACGGTCGCCGACACAGTAGTGTACCAGATATGTACTATGAAGTATTTGTGTCCCACAACTCATTTCAACATTAGCAGTGTGTAGTAATATCAGTTGCTCCGTTATACGGTGTATAACCTTTTACTGCATTGTGTAAAGAAAGAGTTCCCCCTGCCAAATCCCAGTTCAATGTTTTCAAATATTTATCAATGGTTTATTTACTTGTTTATCTAAAATCGATAATAACAGATTTGGACTTGTATACATAAATGAAACTTTTTGAATAAAAAAAAATATCAATCATTTTGATTTGAAAAGTAACAGAAATAATAAATACACAGCTCACTGTCTCTTTGACTGTGTTGAATCAAAACACCTCTTTTTTAGATCGAGGCGGTGAGGTGAGTCCTCTATCTGATTACATGATAGATTATTTTCAATCAAACAGAGGAAGTTGCTGTCCTCTGCACTGGCGTCACTTATATGGGGCGAAGCAGATACAATCACTCAGGCCGGGCGAGTAGTTCCACAACGACGAGAGTTATATCACATGCCGAATGCTCCAACCATGAGTTATACCGTTATCACAGTCGGTTGACAAGAATTCAATCATCAACAGCATCGTTTAAATCGTCATCTCCATATTTCGAAGTACCGTTTTCAATTTCCAGTAGCCCACCTCGTTGACCCAAGCTAAACCGCCACACAACAGTTATTTACTGGTCAGCTATCTGTTCAAACTCGAAATGAACTTCAATTTTTTTGTAAATAATATATTTAAAAGACCAGTGTTTTAAAAACCGATCTGCTGTCAATTTAAAAGAGAATCAATGCTCGTTTGACATTCTTGTTTATAAATAACACGATAAAATATAGATCAAATGGAACTATTTCTGTATTGTTCAATTGTGTATTTCGTAATTATTTACAACTAATCAGTGCTATTCGAAAAATGCTGTTCAGTTAAGGTTGTTTACAGGACGGTAATTACATGTTTACGTGAACAAAATCATTATTTTTAAATGTTTAAAGAGAATTAATATATTTTTTTTTATGTAAAACGCACTATGGAATATGTTTGAACAGAACTGCGTTGTATTCCCTTGTAAATATTTGAAATATGTATCTCAGTAAATGGTGAAATGAAAATCAGCACAACACTATAAATGTTGCGTACACTCCCCATAACACTTCGGGTCTAATAGAAATGTTTGTAATACCCCGAGATACCCTATGAGTTGTGCGACTTTGTTTTAAAAAGTCATAGTTTAACGTTACTTGTTCCTTTATTACACCCCTGTATTCACCATGATTATTTTCAGATATTTTCTTCAACCCTCGTTCTAGTCACGCTCACCTACGCTCTTTGCACTCCTCGAACAGATTATGGTAAAACTGAAACCTCTACGAGCGACACTCGACTTTAAAGCCTGTCATTTTTACCTTTACACTATCGTGCGATTCTTTTGAAGCACATCAAATGATCAAAATAGTCTACATGTTTTTGTGTCATCCACAAGGTGCTCGTGCACAGAGACCTCGATTTTTTCATGTCATATTCGAGGGTTGGAGAGAAGGATATTGAGCGAAACCACAAGTATCGGGGATGAGATGGTCATTACATTGCTATTGACGAGAGTAAAAGGACTTAGGGCGTTAACGGTCATTTTTGGCCTCATAAAAAAAGTAAAAAATTCAACTCTAATTTATTTACAAAGTTCTGTTATAAACATCATATTGGTTAATTAGGGCTATCTGTCTTTGTGTTTTCCAATGCGCATGCGTATATGCCCTACCATAGCAACGTATCTTGACGCCCCTAGTCCTTTCCCCGTCCGGTCTTTCAGTAATGGTGGAATTATCCAGATTCAATCCTATATGAACAATATAATCAACTATGTTGCAAACATAGTGTATGTTTGTTTATCAGAAATATGATAATGATAAAGGTGATTTGCATGTTGACGTACCCAAACTCGGAAATATGTGTTAATTTAAACTTTATTTTTCTAGATGTCACCAATGAAACTAACCTGTAATAACTAACAGAAAAATGGCGTCGGGTTCAGACGATAGTGACGGCCAAGAGCCTTTCGGATGGGGTACGTATTTCTTGCTATTCATGGTTTTCTGTGTACGTTTTTCATATTATAAATGATTTTTGGGATAAGTATTTTCCTGTTATGCATGGTTTTTAAGGAAAGTATTTCCTGTTTTAAATGGTTTAAAAGTAAGTTCGGTTTTAAACTTTATTTACAGTCGTAAATACTTTCAAAAAAATATTTGGATTGTTTACAAGACTTTAGGAATATTTCGACTGAGTATTTCCAGTTAAACGTTTAGCTGTATTAGGTTTCATTACTTGATTTAAAATTTAGAGTTAAACTTTGCCAATTTAACGTTTGACGATTAGTAGCCCAATGATATAAATTTGGTGCAAAATAAGTAATATGGATTTTTTGTTCGAGTCACTGCCTTCTTTGGAAAGTTATTGTCCTATATTTCNTTGCTACATTATGTATGATGTTTCATTTTCAACTTAACTCCTGGCCATATATGATATCTACATGGAAATGCTATGTGTGGTTTATCGTATATAATGCTATAATACATGAAACTATTTGCGTTGTTTTATTTTTTAGCGCAGCCCTGTACATAGAAACAAGTAGTGAAGGAAGACAATTGTATAACCCGTGCCTTGTACGGTCCTCGAACTAGCATTGAAATATCACCGGACAGGATTGCATACAAATTGAATAACGCGCGTTTAAAGAAAGCAGTGTAATGTTTTTATTTCCTTTTTCCTATATGCCAACCTGTTATCGAATTTCGAGCTGTCTGTCAATGGGACCTGTTCTTGTAACGTCACGAGTACACGCGACCGTCCCGGCAAAACAATATAGTTCGTGGAAACAGACACAAAATCATCAATTTAATTTCAACAATTTAATCCATATATATTCCACCGTAAGGACATAAATTGTTGCGAGGTACATTGTTCAAATTGGTTTTTTAATCCGGTAGCACGGAAGGGTTGCCACGAGGAATGCGAGTTATAATTGATGTGGTGATTTTCGTGACGTCAATAATACACTTAATGTAGTGACGTCGGTCAAAACGATGTCAATAAGTCACGACGTCACGAACGTGTTCTTCATATCACTACACCAATGGGAATTATGTGAGAACTATGATATGATATCTTTCTATTTTGTTTGGTAAGGTTATATAGTGGTAATGCAGAGCAAATGGAATTAAATATCTATATTTTTTTGTGATTATTATTTATTTTTGGTATATCCGGTGTTGAACTTTACAGCTTTTCGACTATGAACTATAAGTTTAGTATACGACTGTCTTAAATTATTTCTGATTACTAGCAAGTTGTTGAACCAAGACCCCATCTGAACCTCTTAACATCATTCTTCTTACCCTTAATTCAGATTAAAATGGTATTATGGAACTGTTTTGTTTTTGTAAAATGAAATGTCATGAACATGAACATAAATATTTTGGTCAATTTAAAACACCTTTTCAGAAATGTTCCTTTCTCTCTTAGAACATTTGATTTTCGATTTTGTACACTACTGTACCTAATACTCAACGAAAATCCTTGGTTTTCATATTATGAGAGGTTTCTCAACAAGAAAAGTAAACATCAATATCAAAATACAGTTTTTAAATGTTTTGCGAACAGTTTGCGAAAAGCTTGACAAATTCCAAGATAATATACATTTAGGATAAAATCGCTAAATTATTTCGTTTTTGAGTGACAATAGACTTGTAATTCGGTTGAATATCTTTCACCAAACTCTTGGCATACGCATTTTTTCAAACTGTACCAATCGTTTAGCCAATCCTCCTTCATTCAAATATTTATCGAATTTCTCACATAATTAAGCAAGATATAAAAGTATAATTAACAAAGTGGAAAATCGAATGCCGAGAGTTAAAAACCTAAAAAAAAATTATTCCAGATTATATCTCAAGGGAGACAAATCCCCGTTATGCCAATAACGATCCTTGTACTATTAAAGGTTTTATTATTTGAACTGACGACAACTTAGCCAATTATTAATGAACCAGTGATTTAGGATTCCAATAGGCATTCTATCTCATATCCCTCTTTTAATAACATTAATAGAAAAAAAATCTGGTTTTATACACGAATCTCTTTCCTTTATCTCAACAAAATACTTGATATTTCAACACATCGGGACATTCATTTCTAGCTATCACCTGAAACAGTAGATCTAAATTAAAGCCCATGTCTGGGGGAATTGTGATAATTTTACCTAATGAAAGTTGTTAAATTCATACAATCTGACTCTGAATTTGTACAGAGGGTTAAACTAGATATAGATAACTATAGTAAACTAATGGGTTGTTTTTATGTACCTCAGAATGTGTCTGTTAACTCATTAGAAAAGTCTTTTTCTGAAATAGAAAAAGAACTAGCTAGTCTTTCTTTAAACACCTCATATGTGTTGGTTGATGATTTTAATGGTCGTACTAGCACATTAATTCATTGTTTTACTTAATAAGGACTTCGTTTTTACTCTTAATATTGACACGAGTGAAGTAGAGGATAACCACGCTTGTCAGAGGCTGGTATCCTGTAATGTATCTATTGATAGAGTTGACGAAGATAAAGGCCGCGCTTATAAGTATTGCATAAGATTAATTGATATGTGCAAATGATGTACGTTATTAATAGGTTATGGCCGTCTCAATAAAGACAAAGGTGTTGGTAAAGTCACATGTAAAGGAGTGAGTGTCGTTGATTACTTACTATTTAATGTTGATGTAGCTAAGAGTACTGTTGATTTAGAAATTAGTGATCATAATCCATATTGTCTCGGATGTTCACTGTCAATTCAAATTTTGTATTGGTTATAAGCCAAAAATTACAGAAAAGAAAATGTTTCTGGTCTAAAACAGTTGAACATGTGAGATGGGAACATAGTAAAAACAACTAATACACTGAGTCGATGAATGAGGTGAAACTTGTTATAAATAAAATGAGTGACCGGATTGATACGTTAAGTACCAATTATCTTGTTGAAACAATAAAGTTGACGAAAACAATAAAACAAGAGAATTAAATAATATATATCGAAATGTGCGCACGACTTGTTTGCGTCGGCGAAACTCAATCCAAGGAAATTATGGAAAATTCTCATAAACAAATCTATGACAAAAACAAATTGCATTGGATATCCTATGTAACTTTTTCAAATAGTTAAACGCCAGTGATGATGATGATGATGATGGTGATGATTTTTGACTCTGGAGTGACTCCTGAACCCTGGACAATCGGAATAAAAAAAAAAATGTTTACAAGAAAAAGGGTGACCCTTAAGATCCAGGTAATTACCGGAGTATCACATTGATAGGTTGCAACGGCAAATTGTTTACAAATACTTTGAATAACAGGCTCAATGACTACTCCAATAAGCATCATNCTTAACGGTGAAGTTTTAGACGAAGTGGACAATTCTAGTGTACCGGGTGTGACGTTTAATTACTATGGTAACGTTTCGAAATGTAAATGGAAGCATTGTGAGCGAGCCCAAAAACCAATTATTCTGTGAATCATAATATAAATAATCAACACCTTCCAATAGACTCACAACTTAAAATAGTTAGCCCTATATTGTTACATGGATATGAAAATAGTAGAAAAAAAATCATTTGAAATATTGCAGACAAATTTTTGGAAGGCAAACTTCGACTCCAAACTGCATGACATATGGTGAATAAGACCAATATCCTCTTGACACAGCTGTTAAGTTGAGAATGATGACTTGATACAACTCACTCTTATTTAAAGAATACCTATAAACTTAGTCGTCATATTTACGGATTAATGTTCAAGCTTCAAGCCAATAATATTTGTAAGTTTAAATGATTAGAATATATAAAAAGGTGTTTCGATGAAGTCGAACAAAGATCAATTGTCATAAAACAGGAACCTATTACTAAATGTCATATAAAATACTGTCAAACAAATTTTAATTGACCAACTTTTACAAAGAGGGAATGCAGACATTCACAATGCAGCTTGAGGTGAACTCTATGGTAACTTTTAAGAAGCAACATGAACTTGAACCTATTTGATTTGCCTTTCATAAAGAGAAAGAACAGGTTAATATCTTTAAAATTTAGATGCTCAGATATGAAATTTCCTATGGAAGCAGGTAGGTGGCACAATATTCCAAACACAAGACGAAAATGTACGCATTGTAAAAATGATCTAGGCGACAATTTCCAAATATTTATTCAAATGTACAAATGTAATAACTGTTGAGCTTAGAGAAAAATATATTTCTTTATACTATAGAAAAATTCCTTCTTCAAATTAAAATGAGTGGCCTTTTGTCTTTTTGTAACAAGACATTCACATATACTACATGTATCGTCTATTGATAATGCATCATACAATGATGTCTTTACACATGTGTATTACTGTACTCTGATACATCATGTTGTACATTGTAATGTCTCTGAGGAAACCAAAAAACTTGAAACACAATCCTGTGTAATTAAAAAAAAATCATATTCTTTGAAAAAAATAATAAATTTCTTGGTCTGTAATAGGTAAATAACGTGACATTAACTTCCTCCTGACTATATTACTGACTTTAACTACGTCTTAAATTATATTTCTATATCACCAAATGTACTGTTATTTTATTTTTTCGGATTTTCCTCCGATGTCTTAGTTTCACTTTTCTCAATGTGAACATGTTAAATACTTCAACATAATCAATGGTAAATGTAACGTGTTGTGCTAATTCTAATCTGTCTCGAAAAACCGAAATCGTTAAAACAGTATCCAGATGATTCGAAGTACATCATAGTTAACTTCTATTCTTTATTTGATATGTAAAACAACTTTTATTCATAAAATAGTTATCCAAATGATGCTGGTTCTTAACGACTATGACACTGTTTTGGTTGCTATCATGGTCTCGCTGGGAAATGTATTTTTTTGTTTGATTTGAAGGTCGGTGCTTATTATTACGCTCATTAGTGTTCCTTATGATCTTGTTGTCAATGCACGAATTCTCAAAGTGAGGACATTACTTGGATTTTACATTAATTTACACAATTGGTGTCTTCGATAACGACGAAGGTGCTAACCATTCCGGAACGTCTGGTCTTAATCTCCTTGTACCTTTTCAAACATCTGTGTTATTTTTTTCTGTAAAGATTTTTATGGTTCTTATTTGCCCTAAATTTTGATTTCGAGTTATGGTTTTGTTGACACTTTGGTATTGATTTATGATAAAAAATGCGTATATGCAAATTTTTGGTTCAGTAATAAACGTGCTCAATTGTGTTAATGAAAAATATTAATATAAGTAATGCAAAGACTGATTTCTATTATAATGTGGGTTTTTTTCCTCTTTTTGTTTTAAATTTCTAACTTGGTCTGATTGTTCGTGTTCATAAAGATGAAAAAGTAAATATATTCTCAGAATAATTTGCTTTGATGAAACAGGATTTTCATGCTTCTGAACGGTCAACCGATTGCTTAGATTGGCCGTTGTCGCGTTTAGTCAGAATAACATAAACATATGATTCACGATGCACCGTTAGTTAATGTGTCATCTAAATAAGAATAAATCTGATATTTAAAACCTTTCACATACTGATGCAACAGGATTGCAGACAATTAATATACACTTTTGTGAGTTTATTGTATCACTAGTGCTTGCATGTAATGATACCTATATTTTATTGAATAACAATTGTGCAGTATCCAATACATACACATGCGACAGGGAGTATGTACCGTGGATAAAATCGAGAGGACAATATCGTGGATAAAATCGAGAGGCCAAAGTAGGTGGACTCGAGATTTTTTTCTACGTGCGAGCGATGAGAAAATATTGTTCGAACAACAAATACTGAAAATACTGTATGATAAACTATTTATCATTTATATACTACTACCTTATATATTTTTCCATTTAAAAAACTCAACTAAACACCATGTTTTCAAAATGACTTCTCAGCTCAAAGGTCAACGATCGCCTGTGATGAACGTAAACAAATAGACATTTTGCGCGGAGGAATTCAATGAACATTAAAACTACGTAGAAACTATTTTTACAACAATCCTATCGTCATTGGCTTTTCCATATGTACATTCACACCTGAAATGGTGTTGTCATTCTCACAATATTTTCCTATACGTTTGGTTTGATATGTTTATGACGGACTATTTTCTTCACTTTTGTGTTGACACTAAGTCCGGTTTTCGGACGTCATCTTCTTTTAGAAAATACTTTCCCAAGTGCGAGGGAATGGAAAAATCCGTTCTCAAGTTCTTCTCAAATTCTTCTCAAGTCGTTCTCAACTTTCTTTTCCTACTGACAACCAATGATAATGAATTTATCATGTTACCGGTAGGTGGTATAAAGTAGTATATAGATGATAATTGTTTTTATTCATTTGATTATTTATTTTCAAGTGTAATAAACGTTAATTTGATGTCATATATACTCTTAATGTACAAGTAATTCAATGCTAGACGAACACAATTTTTACATCACGAAGCCATTATTGTATTTCACCTAGAATCGAATTTGGACATACGTCAATGCGAAAAACAGGTTGAATCTTTCTAAGATAAAGTTTTTTCCTTTTGTTTAAATGATGTTTGATGATACATTTATTGTAAAAAAGGAGATTTGTACGTTATGTCGTTCATTGCTTACGTAATTTTCTCAATTGCTGGAAAATGAAACATAGATCGACTACAAAAAATCCTTAAGATCGTTCATAGTAAAATGAATAAAAAGGAAAATTTTAATTTCGAAATTATGGCAACAATTATGGCTTAGTCTTCTAAGTTGATGTAATTATATCCATGTTTTGTTGAATAGTGAATGAGCTTAATCTAATATGTATTCGTTTATAAGATAATACTTATGTTAATTTTCTTATGTTCATTTCTTTTCACCTTTTTTTGCTCCTGCCCTGGTCTGTCTGGATCTAATAACAGAAAGTAAGTATTAGTTTTGTTTTTTTATCATCAAGTGCTTTCGCCACCTATACACTTCTTGTTTTGATTACTATGAGAATAGCAATCTAAGTACAATTCCCTTTATCTTGGGTCAAATTTTATCTTAATACACAAGTATTGACATCACAATAGCCATTACAATTTCACATAGAATACCACAAGGACATATGTAA
>NW_018406072.1:89029-89626 GCF_002113885.1 Mizuhopecten yessoensis
GACGTTATGTTGTTCTTTGCTTGCATGAATTTCTAAATGGCTGGAAAATAAAACATAGATCGACTCGAAAAATCCTTAAGATCGTTGGTAGTAAAATGAATAAAAAGGACAATTTTAATTTCGAAATCATGGCAACAATTATGGCTTAGTCTTCTAAATTGATGTAATTATATCTATGTTTTGTTGAATAGGGAATGAGCTTTATCTAATATGTATTCGTGTATCAGATAATACTTATTTTAATTTTCTTATGTTCATTTCTTTTCACCTTTTATTTGCTACTGCCCTGGACTTTGTCTGGATCTAATTACAGTTGGTAAGTATTCGTTTTGTTTTTTTATCAACAAGTGTTTTCGCCCCGTATACACTTCTTGTTTTGATTACTATGAGAATAGCAATCTAAATACAATTCCCTTTATCTTGGGTGAAATTTCATCTTAATACACAAGTGTTGACATCACGATAGCCATTACAATTTTACATAGAATACAACAAGGACATATGTAATTAAGTATAATAAGTATAAACATGGATTTGGAAATTATGACATTCAAGTGCTAAATGGGTTAGGAATGGCTGGAAAACCAAAGAGAGATC
>NW_018406072.1:90624-91096 GCF_002113885.1 Mizuhopecten yessoensis
CTACGTAATTTTTCTCAATAGCTAGAAAATAAAACATAGATCGACGACAAAAAAATCCTGAAGATCGTTCATAATAAATGAATAAATAGGACAATTTTAATTTCGAAATTATGGCAACAATTACGGCTTAGTCTTCTAAGTTGATGCAATTATATCTATGTTTTGTTGAATAGTGAATGAGCGTTATCTAATATGTATTCGTTTATAAGTTATTACTTATGTTAATTTTCCTATGTTCATTTCTTTTCCCTTTCTGTTCGTCTTGTGGTGGTCTGTCTTGATCTAACAACCGATCTTTCGTTTTGGGTGTGTTGTTATTATCAATAAGTTCTTCCGCCACCTATACAAGGCTTTTTTATTCATTTGATTATTTATTTTCAAGTTATATATACGTCCATATGATGTCATATATCCTCTTAATGTACAAGTATTTCGATTCTAGACAAACACAACATTTACATCACGAAGTCAT
>NW_018406072.1:92029-92476 GCF_002113885.1 Mizuhopecten yessoensis
GAAAAAGGAAAATTTTAATTTCGAAATTATGGCAACAATTATGGTTTAGACTTCTAAGTTGATGTAATTATATCTATGTTTTGTTGAATAGTGAATAAGCTTTATCTAATATGTATTCGTTTATAAGATAATACTTATGTTAATTTTCGTATGTTCATTTCTTTTCACCTTTTATTTGCTCCTGCCCTGGTCTGTCTGGATCCAATAACAGAAAGTAAGTATTAGTTTTGTTTTTTCATCAACAAGTGCTTTCGCCACCTATACACTTCTTGTTTTGATTACTATGAGAATAGCATTAGAAGTACAATTCCCTTTATCTTGGGTCAAATTTCATCTTAATACACAAGTAATTGCATGCTAGACAAACACAATTTTGACATTACGATAGCCATTACAAGTTTGCATAGAATACCACAAGGAGATACGTAATTAAGTAAAATAAGTTGA
>NW_018406072.1:92570-92786 GCF_002113885.1 Mizuhopecten yessoensis
GTTATGTTAGTTTTCTTATGTTCACTTCTTTTCACCTTTTATTTGCTACTGCCCTGGTCTTTGTCTGGATCTAATAACAGGTCGTAAGTATTCGTTTTGTTTTTCATCATCAAGTGCTTTCGCCCCCTATACACTTCTTATTTTGATTACTATGAGAATAACAATCTAAGCACATTTCCCTTTATCTTGGGTCAAATTTCATCTTAATACACAAGT
>NW_018406073.1:0-258 GCF_002113885.1 Mizuhopecten yessoensis
CAACTGAAAAATTGTTAAGGACATTTGTTGATGCATAATAAATGAGTGCCCATTAGTGATCGATTCATTGACTTCAATTCCAACCGCATCCTATATGCAATTTGACCAATGTCATGTTATGTGAATGGCGGTGTTTGTTAGCCTCATTAATGTCGGTACATTAAGTATCTATACATCCAACTTCAGCCGAAAGGCAGATACATCACACGAAATATGTTCTGCATCTCATTTAATACCACTGCTATAAAGCAAGCTTTT
>NW_018406073.1:4570-5108 GCF_002113885.1 Mizuhopecten yessoensis
CTTGGATTAATATTCAAGGAACAATTACTTGAGAGCTACAAGTATAAATGACGTTATCCCTGTCCAGAGATTTTGATTGCAGGAAAGCATATTGATAACTTCAAAGGAAACTTATTAAATGTATTCTAAAAACACATAACAAATGTAACATTAGTTCAACGCAAATAACAAGTAACAACTTATTAATAAACAAATCTATATGTATTCTATCTCCCACTTACCGTTATTACTTTCCTGTCACCTGATGTTTCTAACATTTTATATGCTAGCTTTGTTGAACCAACTGAAAAATTGTTAAGGACATTTGTTGATGCATAATAAATGATTGCCCATTAGTGATTGATTCATTGACTTCAATTCCAACCGCATCCTATATGCAATTTGACTAATGTCATGTTATGTGAATGGCGGTGTTTGTTAGCCTCATCAATGTCGGTACATTAAGTATCTATACATCCAACTTCAGCCGAAAGGCAGATACATCACACGAAACATGTTCTGCATCTCATTTAATACCACTGCTATAAAGCAAGCTTTT
>NW_018406074.1:0-258 GCF_002113885.1 Mizuhopecten yessoensis
GTGTAAGTGAGTACACACAGAGAGTGTAAGTGAGTACACAAAGAGTGTAAGTAAGTACATAAAGAGAGTGTAAGTGAGTACACACAGAGAGTGCTAGTGAGTACACACAGAGAGTGTTAGTGAGTACACGCAGAGAGTGTTAGTGAGTACACACAGAGTGTTAGTGAGTACACACAGAGAGTGTTAGTGAGTACACAAAGAGAGTGTAAGTAAGTACACACAGAGAGTATAAGTGAGTACACACAGAGTGTAAGTGAG
>NW_018406074.1:4874-5455 GCF_002113885.1 Mizuhopecten yessoensis
GGAGAGTTTAAGTGAGTACACACAGAGAGTGTAAGCAAGTACACACAGAGAGTGTAAGTAAGTACACACATAGAGTGTAAGTGAGTACACACAGAGTGTAAGTGAGTACACAAAGAGAGTGTAAGTGAGTACACACAGAGAGTGTTAGTGAGTACACACAGAGTGTAAGTGAGTACACACAGAGAGTGTAAGTGAGTACACACAGAGAGTGTGNAGAGAGTGTTAGTGAGTACACACAGAGAGTGTTAGTGAGTACACACAGAGAGTGTTAGTGAGTACACACAGAGAGTGTAAGTGAGTACACAAAGAGAGTGTAAGTAAGTACACACAGAGAGTGTAAGTGAGTACACACAGAGAGTGTAAGTGAGTACACACAGAGAGTGTAAGTGATTACACTCTGAGAGTGTTAGTGAGTACACACAGAGTGTGTAAGTGAGTACACACAGAGAGTGTTAGTGAGTACACACAGAGAGTGTAAGTGAGTACACACAGAGAGTATAAGTGAGTACACACAGAGAGTGTAAGTGAGTGTAACTCCTGGAGTATTGAGGATGGAGGTCAGTATGGTACACATGAAGCCA
>NW_018406075.1:0-259 GCF_002113885.1 Mizuhopecten yessoensis
AAAATTATATACACGTAGGAGGGCCGTGTTCAACACCGGCGGGTAAGGCAGATATTGAACAACACCAGCGGGTTTGGCAGACATTGTACAACCCCAGCGGGTTAGCAGATATTGTACGCTGTACGATAGCATTGGATGTGGCTAACATTGCACGCTGTACACGCGTATTCATTTGTACCGTTTTGTACACTCGACATGTACGTTTGATTTGGAGGATTTTAACGTGGAAATCATGTATATATTCAAAGTAGTCGTACTT
>NW_018406075.1:669-1337 GCF_002113885.1 Mizuhopecten yessoensis
TACATATGGTCTTACATATGCTCAAGATACAATGTATGATAACATGTACAGTATTTACAGCTAAATGAGATCATTTAAGTTGTGCATTAATTCAAAAATCATAAACAGATTGATAGAAAGAGGTTACTAATAATAAATTTAACTGCAACTGAACGAAAGCCACATGCATGTGATTGCACCTTTACATACAGCATGCCAAATATAAATTACACTGCACCATATATATATTGCATCCATCTAAAGCTCGTCAGTGAAGCTAAGGGCCAAAACGTTGAGAGTTGAAATTGGTCTTAACTACCTTTGGAACAGAGAGGGATATACCTAAAAGCACTTAATNCAGGACTACTAGTAAGTTTCAATTTAATACTAAGTATGTAGTTTATGAACTAACTACTATTTCAAAGAGATAACTGTGGCCATCAATGTCAGGGCCAACCTCGAGGCCTAAGATATCCAAAAACAGAGCCTGCAGTGGTGTATCCTACAATATGAATGCATATTTTAAGTTTAAGTTACATGGATTACTGGTAGCTATTTTTTTTAATTTGTAGTAATTCATTTTGCAGAAAAGTTCAATGAAGCAATATTTAAGATAGTTTCTGTCCCATTGTAGCCAAATAAACAGGAATTCCAATGTGTAGTGAGAATGGGCGGCCAAGGTATCTAAG
>NW_018406075.1:1391-27031 GCF_002113885.1 Mizuhopecten yessoensis
GTTTAACAAGAAATGTGATCACCTGTTTAATTTAACTTTTTAAATAGGTCAAGACTTTTTATGAANTTTTAACAAAAAATGTGATCACCTGTTTAATTTAACTTTTTAAATAGGTCAAGACTTTTTATGAATCTTTGTATACACTGCATTCGAGTACCTATCACATGTATCTTGCACATAAAATACAATAAAGTAAATTCTATAGAATTATCCCGTTCTGAATTTCCTACCTTCCTATTTTCAGTCCCTACACCCTATGCTGACAGTCGTGCTACTTTCATTGATGTTGACGGGGTGTATTTCTGGATGTATCCTGCCGAAAAAACCTACGCTGCTGCTAAACAAATATGTGAATCAACACATGGAAGACTGGCAATTTTGGATACGCAGCGCAAACTGCAGCTCATACATGCTGAAGCGAAAAATCATTCGAGTAAGATAACACATTATACCTATTATTGTTTCTGTTTTTTTTCTGTTGATAGTAACGTTTTATATTTGTGGTAAATAATGATTTATTAATTACAAAGCTCTTATATAGACCTTTTGGAGAGCAAGTACGGCTAAGACGCCAAAATCAGTACTGTGAAATCATTTAATTCCGTGGTATATATAATTTTGTTGATTTGGAGGGTACTCATCATCCACGAATTCACAGGTTCATACTTTATTGCAAGTTTGATATAACGCGATTCTTGAGTGGGTACATGTACTCGTAATCCACGAATTCGTGTACCAAGGAAATGGTGTGTTTTGTCGGGAAGCCATGGAATATGCTTCATCATTGACGATATATCTACTAAGAAGGATTGGCTTTTAAAATTCTTGACGGTAGTCTTATGGCTTTCTGTTATTTTAAGTGTTTTTGTTATCTAAACGGCGACGAATTGCTTCTTTATTTTTCTTGATGTGATATCAAACTTACAGAATACTATATTGATTAAATCATATTTAACAACCTTAAATATCTGTCTCTGTTTTTGTCTCTGTCTGTCTGTCTCTCTGTCCCTGTCTCTCTGCCTCTCTCTGTCTGTCTCTCTCTCTCTCTCTCTCTCTCTCTCTCTCTCNNNNCTCTCTCTCTCTCTCTCTCTCTCTCTCTCTCAGTTTGCATCATATTTGATATGAAATAACTATAAACCATTGTGTTACAGACAATTGGGTCTGGTTTGTAGGTGCGACATTGATTAACAGAAAATGGATTTGGAGCAATGGGGCAATTGCTTCTGATGTCCACCTGAGTCATGATGGAGTCTGTTGTGTGTTCAAGAATGGTTTATTGCATGATTACAACTGTAATTCACTACGTCCATTCGTGTGTGAAACAATTTAAGCTGATAAAAAGATGATTTGTTCGTGGATCTAGTGCAATGTCAACAAGATGGACCTAACAAACTGGCATATCTTCTCATTTAGTATGCATACTAGATAACTCGTACGGGTGTTCATTGTATTTTCATACAGTGAGAAATAAGTATTGACCTTCATTTTGACGGCGATATGGAAGCGGTTGTGCACAAACAGATTATATCATGCACGTAGGCGTTAAAAGGACTGGATCCGTACATTCTTATCGATGTGAGATGTATCATAGTAAATCGACAGACCTCAAATTGAAACCTTCTACGAGTACGTATAAGTCCAAAACTAAATTAAGAAGAGGTTTCTGTTGCATGTAATACGAAAAGTATACAGTGTCTAGATATTTCTAGAGAAAAACAGTGTTCTGAGTATAACGATGCAAGAGAGGCATCCCTGAAATTGAAACGTAGACACCATATGATTCTTAGTAAAAATCATAATTAGGTGCAGTTTACTATTTATAAACAAAGTATACAGTATCTGTATATGATTGGACAGGGATCCTTAAGCAAGAATGATATCAACGTGTTAATTGAAATTGAGAACGGAAGGACCTAGGGGCCATGATGATAAATTTCAAGAGAATAACTCTTTTATTATCTTGAAATTTCGAGATAGTAAGTTGAATTATTGAGGTGTTGACAAACAAAATAAATGTATTATGTCTACATGTCCATAGTGGTCTTCCGTTATTTAGAGTTCCTATTTGTTGAACATGTATTTTTCAAACCTGTTTTGTCCCATGAAAATAAAGTTAAGCCCAAATTAGTATTTCTTTAATTACGTCGTTATTCAAGTCACTTCAACTACCATAACGGTTCCTTAATCGAAATAGTTACAATTGTCTAGTCACAAATCAAAATGTAGTCTGTCATGCATTTCAATAATTCATTATGTATGAACCCAACAGCCGATGACAAAGTTTGTATCGGTTCATGAAACAAATAAACGTCTAAAGATGTCCTCCACAAGATCTCATTTTGTAATCAGAAGTATATCGTATTGTTTACTTTTCTACATGTCCATAATGATCTTTCGTTATTTAAAGTTCTTATATGTAAGACATGTATTTCTCAAACCTAGTTTTGTTAAGTTTAAAAAGCTGGAATTAGTATTTCTAAGTTACGTCATTATTCCATTCATTTCACCAACTATACGCTGTAACGATTCTTTAATCTAAACAGTTACAGTAAATATGCACCCATAAACCTTGCGCAGTTTTTTGTCGAGTCTCAAACAAATATGTAGTCTGTCATGCATTTCTTTAATTCATTATGTATGAACCCAAAAAAGTTATGAATAATTCAAAGAGTGGCGACGACGGTGTTCGCCTTTTTTTAATATATTCATCGTTCACACAATTTGATATTACAAATATCCCCATGTAGTATTATAAACAATGCAAAAACATAGTATAGATTGCAAACAATGATGTTTAATATAGAAAATACCACAGGATAAAAGTAATATTGGAGCACAGGACAGCTAACTAGCTTTACATCCAGGTCAACGGTAGTCCCACTGGAAAGTCTCAATCCAAACAGGTTTTTTTGTGACATATATATACAGATACCCTTTTTATGAAACATGTCCTCTTTGTATTACTGTATCATAATTTGATAGTATAACTAGCACTTTTAATAAGTTATGTAGTTAAGTACCACTATTTCTGCCTAATGGTGGTTCAATTTGCCGGTCAATACTCTTCACTTTTTTATGTTGAAGTTGAGTTAAATTTCTGTTGTAGACGCCATTGCATTAACAAACTTTGACACCGATATAAACTTTATGTTGTCGGCTGTTCATTTAACTGTTGAAAAAAATAGTAATGGCCTAAGACTTCTAGAGAAACTAATATTTTGTGTGTGTTTGTTACAAGGCAAGATCACAATATGTATGAAAATCTGCAGTGGAATGTGTTAGTGTCTGGCTTGCAATGGGATCGGTATTCTAAATATCCCTATATTATGACATATGTTTACATATACACTTCTTATGCCTTTTTTTTCGTTGTATTCCTATATCACGTTTACATACTATAACTAGCACGGGTACATAGTATAACTAACACGTGTACATAGTATAACTAGCGCGTGTACATAGTATAACTAGCACGTGCACATAGTATAACTAGCACGTTTAACAAGTTATGCAGTCAATTACTACTATTTCTATTTCTGTCCAATGATGGTTTAATTTACCGGTCAATGCTCTGTGTTTCACTTATTATGTAGAAGTTAAGGTAATGTTCTGTTTAGACGCCATTGCACTAATAAACTCTGACACCGATATTAAGGTAACTTTGTTCGTTGGGCAGTTTACTGTTGAAAGATAATACTGGCGTTAGAATTCTAGACAAACTTATATTGTGTATGTGTTTGTTACTATGTTAATTATATACCACATAACCGTTTCGTCAGTTGAACACTTGATAGGTTGTCACAAATACAAAGGAAATAGCACAAATCGAAAGAACTCTTTACGTTCAAAGTAGTGTATGTATCAGAATATAGATATGTGTGCCGCACCGACAAAGTAAATTTAAAATGTGTGTTTACGTACTTCATATTTCGTACAGACAGACAGAAAGACAGGGTGATTCCAGTATCCCCACAAGTTCGTTTCGAAGGAATAATTATCTAAAAGTCGAAACACTTGTAAATTGAAATATTTTGTAGTGGATGATGTCAGAAATATATTTTATACACCTTATAACAACGTTCTTCCAAATAACAAATCTATAGAAACAACTGGAAATTATAATATTTGGTCATCGAAAAACAGGTTCCTGGTTAATTAAAGGTATAGGCGACACACCTGTAAAAATTAAGCTTCAAGAACAGCCTGCAATTCATAACATAGCGAACGCAAATGAAAATTATGTAGCGTATAGTGCATAATTAAATGTATGTGATCTCATGTGGACACCACTGCATATGGCAACAACTAAGGCGAGTTGTTTCCCTTGTTTCATATCAGTTTCAGTTGAAATCCGGTTTTTGTTACCTACTCTGATTATAGTCAGAACGAGGCCCGCCATTAAAATGAAGATCACAGAAGAAAAAGCTTCAGCATCAATTTAATCAAATTATTTTACCCACCCACCTCGTCGCTTGTAACATTGTGATATTGGTAATAATTTGTTATAAATGTTTTTTTGCTGTACATTTGGCAGTTTTGTTATCCCACCATTTCAAATGTTGTGAACATTTCTTTTTGAAATATTATGTGTTAATGACTGTATTTTGTGAACACAATTGTTGTGTGGCCTTTTTGTACGCCACCTTTTTCAAGATGCCGTTGCATCATTTAAAATGTTTTACTGATTGTGTAATAGTATTGAACACACTTGTTGTATACATGAAAAATCCAGTGTTGTACTGGTTATCAATCTAGTCATTTAATAAATTGACAATTACTCTCATTTGTTTGTGCTTGTGTCTTGTTACTGGTTGGCTCAATGGTATAGGCGATATACATGTAAAAACTAAGCTTCAAGAACAGCCTGCAATTTATACCATAGCGAACACAAATGCTGTTTTTTATCCACAATATCGAAACTTTATGATTTCTACGATGCTAAAAATGTTCATTTTGCAGCGGTTATTGTTGTCTGAAATATAATGCCTCCCTTGTCAAATCCTCACTTTTGGCCTTTATTTAAGCGTTCGCCCCTGTGAGGAAGGCTTTGGGTTCTGTCCCCTGGCCGAAACATACGAGATTCTGTAAAACGGTAGTTTCTTTTCCTGCTTAACGTGTAGCAATATACGTCCTTAAATGACCATAGCTGTTGATAGGACGTTAAACAATACTTAACCAAACGAAACCATTCTAATAAAAAATCCTGCAAAGTATGGGTTTCTTTTCAAAAACGGGTTTTCAAAGTTATAGTCATGCCAGAGAAAACAGTTTCTAATACCTAGTTCAGTGTCAGGTAGTGAACTGGGATACTCGAACACTAAATATTTCCAATGGATAACTTCTTATAGTTAATGCATACACATTTTTGACATATTTTGTGCTCTTCATATTGATTTTAAATTAATAAAAATCAATGAATTAGTGTGAAAAAGTGGTTTGTGAACTGAATGTTAAACATATCGTGCTGTTATAAGAGTAAAACATTTAATATTTTTCATTGTAATTCACTCACGTCTATTAGTTGGAATTAGCATACGGGACGCACTACAAAACGTCGTTTAGCATGCCACAATAATACTGTAAATTTGGTGATCCTAAAAATAGATTTTGGTTTAGAACAGCTCGCCTCCCATTCTCGGAACACCTCTGATTTTGCGCTTAATTGCCAAAGCAATTCTGAACTCGCGTTCATCCGTTGCAGATGCCATCTTTCTTACATTGCAGGTATAAATGCGCTTCCGAGTCCATTTCCACACAATTGACACTGCTAATCGTCCTGTTCAATGTATATAAATAGAAAAAATATAAATACATTACATTAAAAAACATTTTTCAACTTGGATATTTTCAACCAAATTGATATATTTATTCGATAATTATATACTGGGACCTTGCTTCATTTCTTAAACTTCGCATAACATTTACATTGTTCGGTACAGAAATGACAGGGTTTACACGAATAAGTATACATGTATCGACGTGTTCCTATATTAATATTAATGATGATACTAATTCGTAGTTCTTTTAAACCGCTTTTTCACAACATAGTTCGTTGGTCGTCTCAAAGCGGTTCAAAAATGTTAGTCGTGGTTATAAAATTGTTGCAACCAGCCAAAATCTTTCTCAACTCCCTAGGGAGCATACAGCCGGTGATGCCGTTTCGGCGCTCACATCTTGCATTTAACTATTCCAGCTCTGCAAAACCACGTACTCATTAACAGCTGAGTAGACAGGAACAAACGGAGTCAAGTATCTTGTTCAAAGACACAACACATGTGCCATGACGTGACTCGAACCCGCAACCCTTCGGCCACGAGCCTGGCGCAGTACCACTAGACTACCGTGTCTCCGATATTTAATTACAATCAAAAGGTGTTTGAAATTTTTGGGGAAAAACACTTTATGATATATGTATGGACATCTAGATTAAGCGTATGTCAGACTTAGTGGCATACTTTTTATTGGGATTCATCTGATTAACTTGTTTAGGAAATAGCAACTATAAATTAGTATAATTAAATATGTACTGTTTTGCACCGACATTCACCCAACATTTGGTCTGTCGTAAAATAGTGTGCTATCTGCAAAAAAATGTTTGGATAAGACATTTATCCCAAATGAGTCTTCTCTGGTATTTTAGTGGCTGATTGAAAGAACAATGTAAACCAAACTCCAATGTGACTGCCATCCATGTTCCATGTTAGTGCGTGGGAACTTAACTGGACATTTTCATCAGATTTCAATTGATTATGTGCACAGTCGAACGAGGCTGCAGTGCCAACTGCCGTGGAATCCTTCATTAAGATATATATGTCGGCAGTCTGATGAGCGACGGCTGAAGGGCCAACCACGAATGGTGCACTTCCCACTGTGTTCTCTGTAGGACAACGTTCTGATTTCCACATTTAAAACCTTTTCAAAGTATACTCCGCTGTCTCAGTATTGCCAAGCAGTAATGTTTGATATTTGAACACATGATACTGTTCATTCATCGTCAGGATATATGCCGAACCCCATCAAAGAGTTGTGCACCGGATGACTACTGTAGCCAGCAACGCCACACCCCATCGCGTTTAACATGTACCCGACCCTTTCTGTTCCTGCAACTACGTTATCTTCAATTACAATGACCTTAGCTGTCGTCGCACTTATTGCGCCATAGTAGCGATAAGTAAATGACTCTCGGCGGTCTTGGTATGAACCCTCCCATGCTACAAGAGTCACAAGATTCCGGCGAAGTTGAGTATCATCAGAAGATGTCTCAACGCCTAAAACATTAAAGAACGAATCATGGGATATCGAAAAATAATTCCTGAAATAGACTTAAACTCGCGTTGATAAATGCACTATAGAGATAACACTCAATATGCGATCTGCTATAGCGTAAAACGTCACATCTAGAGAAGCTGATGCAGGTCCTCTGACATTGTATATATCCTGTTTTATTGAACAATAGGGGAGGTGACTCACATCAAATGACTCTTGTAGAACCCAGCAATGACGATACCAGATCATCAGCATGAACATTAGTTAGTAATTGAATCATAAGATGAAGAACGAATGCTTTGAATGTATTCATGGTTTTCACGTTCAAATCACACAAAACCTTTCTTACGGAGAGTTCAATATCAGGCCAAATGAACTATCTTGCACAGCGTACAGTATCAGATAAATCCACTGCATTTGTTTGTACAACTTGCAATCAGCCAAAACAACCCTCATATGTACAGATTGGAAACCAGTCAATTTATCCGCACTAGTACAGTGTAAAGTATCAGCCAAATAAACCGAACTGGTACAGTGTAAAATTAGTATTTGTTCAATTATGAATCCATTTCACGCTTTTATTTAGTACACCGACTAGATTCATGTATGCTGTCATCTGTGCCGACACGAGAAAATACGGATATTAAAATCAATAAAGAGGTTTGGTAGATAATTAATAGTTAACGTGTTCAATTTTCCGGGACAGTTCGTTTTACGACAAGTAAGATATCAATATTTCATTTTGAGAGGCAATATTCTCAACATTTATAGATAGTCTCTTATTGCTTCCAGATTAATCAGCCAATTTCATGCTTGGTGAAGCTTTTTGATCCGTACATAGACAAACTTAGGTGCCAGTGATGTAAATATTTCACAACAAACTTAGTTCACCCTCCATTCTCATGCTTATATTTGACACTCAGTAAGTATAGGGGCAATATGTTACGTAAGTGTTGTTAAGCATGTCGACAAGTTTGTGCTTTGATGTGGTTGGTGGTGCGTTTGTTTGTTGTTTTAAATATTGAAAATGATATTATAGGGTAAAAACACAGACACAATCTTTCAGTTGAAACAAAGAAAAACAAATAAAAGAGAAAAAACGGGAAGGATCTTGGCAAAACAGGTTTTATGGCTGAGCGAAATTTCCCGGTATACGGTATTTGCCTAAGCTCACTTATAATTACAATATATATCAGTAAGTAGTTTTTCTTCTTTTGGTGGATTTTATCGAAAGAATTTGGCTGGCATTTCTGGCGGTCTCTCAATCAGCGAGGATGATCGTACCCATTATTCGTGTAAGGTTAACATGAACTAACACCATTTTACTTCATTAAACATTTTCAAAACGAGGACAAAGGGTCATATTTTCTGTAACTATTTTATGAAAGGCCAGCACTTCCAGAGCATTGATTTCAGGGTTCCTGTCTTGTGGCAGGTAAAATATAAGATGTTTTTTAGATATGGTAGCATCCCCTTAAGGTCTGCCGGGAAATTAAACTTGACCAAGTATCTGAGTAGTTTAGATATTATAATGATCCGAGGTCCTGTGTGGGAATCCTAGTTTCGTGCCGCTTTAATCCTTAACATACTGTACAATTTTTAGTTATTCAATTACGTTTTGTCTTTATATCATCATTATGGTATTTTTCTCCAACAACTAGACAAAGTTTCAGATACGTGTACACATATCACATTCAAACTCACGCTATACATAATCGATGCCAAACACAGTATCTTAATAGACAGTGAGAGCGTAGACAAGTAAGCTGCGGTGGGGTTATATCAAGTTCACTGAAGTTCGTTTACTGTTGAGTCACCAAGCTTCTTCAACCATGAAATTAGGCGGCCGATATGAAAGCACTCGTACCGGAGCTGATCATTGAATATCGGCAGAACCAGGTCTGCTCGTTGTTTATCTGTGTTTTAGATGTTGCCTTACGATATGAGATCTGGAAATAATCTTACATGAAATTTATACTTGAAGCGCTGAAGTCCGATCATTGTTCATTGTGTATTTGCCTACGATCTAACGTCGAAAACTATATCTTGGTATAATAGTTAGCTCACTGCAAATTATTTAACATCTTTACGACTATTCCATCGACAATGTACCAACTTTGCTACGAGAGGGAAAAACCGTGTCGGCTCAGATGATGTCATACTTGACTGTTTCTTTTGCATCAAAATTATGAAAGAGATCCCTACACAAACGAGAGAAACAGAGGAGTAAACATATTAACTATTTATGTTAGTCTTCCCAGCATCATATTAAGCTCAGCATCAACTGTTATGTTCCGTTACAATACGAATGAGTGTCTTGCTTATATAATATAAAGTTAACTGAGATTTTTGATTATTGGTTGCTGTTCCAGTCCGGTACATTTTTTTGCTGATTATTTGTAATGAGGTTTGTTGTATAGAAGTGATCTGCATGATCTATTTGTGCGCTGTACAAGACCAGTGGATTTGGCAGATATTGTACAACCCAAGCGGGTAAGCAGATATTGTACAACCCAAGTGGGTAAGCAGATAGTGTACGCTGGACAATAGCAGTGGATGTGGCTAGCATTGTACGCTGTACACGCGTATTCATTTGTACCGTATTGTACACTCGACATGTACGTTTGATTTGGAGGATTTTAACGTGAAAATCATGTATATATTCGAAGTAGTCGTACTTCATCTTGTGATTCAATTGCTATCTAAGGTTCATGCTGGTGAACTAGTATCGGCATTGGTGGATTCTACAAGTGACATTCGATGTGCGTCACCTTTTCTATCGTTTGATACAGTAGGATATATACAATGTCAGAAGACCTGCATCAGGTACTCCAGATGTAACGTTTTACGCTATAGCAGATCGCATCTTGAGTGCTATATCTTTATCAACGCAAACTGCTGGGACTTTTCTGGTGATTCTGATTCAAACATCTACAACCGGAGAAATGAGATTGATGAGGTACGTTGTATACTGAATCTTCTATAATGTTTGTTGACGATAAAATTATCTGTCAGCCAGATGAAGTTGAATGACTGTTAAAACTGAGGATACTAACAATAATAATAAAGCCTTCATTTATTCTTGATAACATATTGAGCATGGAGCTCATCTTACATGTGGTCAAGATACAATGTATGATAACATGTACAGTATTTACAGCTAAATGAGATCATTTCAGTTGTGCATTAATTCAAAAATCATGAAACAGATTGATAGAAAGAGGTTACTAATAATAAATTTAACTGAAACTGAACGAAAGCCACATACATGTGATTGCACCTTTACATACAGCATGCCAAACATAAATTACGCTGCACCATACATATATTGCATCCATCTAAAGCTCGTCAGTGAAGCTAAGGGCCAAAACGTTGAGAGTTGAAATTGGTCTAAACTACCTTTGGAACAGAGAGGGAAATACCTAAAAGCACTTAATTATATGAATTTCAAATATTTGAAGATTACTAGTAAGTTTTAATTTAATAATAAGTGTGTATTTTATGAACTACTATTTCAAAGAGATAACTGTGGCCATCAATGTCAGGGCCAACCTCGAGGGCTAATATATCAAAAAACACAGCCTGCAGTCGTGTATCCTACAATATGAATGCATATTTTAAGTTTGAATTATACGGACTACTGGCAGCTATTTTTTTAATTTGTAGTAATTCATTTTGCAAAAAATATTTAAAGTAGTTTCTGTCCCATTGTAGACAAATAAATAGGAATGTGTAGTGAGAATGGGCGGCCAAGGTATCTAAGTTGGTTGGTGCGACGGTATTGTCATCTGGAATACCTGGTCTGATTCTGTTTGTTTGTTTTTATAGCTTTTCGTTTTATCAAAAGGAATTCCGCTAGTATTTAATTTATCAAATCAATAATTGAAGCTTTGTCATTCGGATATAAAGTTCAATTTATATTACACGTTAGGCAGTGGTACTGGAATTAAAGTACTTTTTAAATATACGTTAAATATTCCTTTAATACATCCATACATGTACAAAGCTCTTATGCACTATCGACTATGTAGTACATTTATCAACCTTATATTTCAATTCACTTTTTTTACCAACCAATAAAGTCGATTGGAAGCAGCTGTCGCATCCCTGGATGTCCAGCTGCAAATGTCTGCGTCATGGTGAAAGGTGTCGCAAAATGCCTGCCTGATAAAGGTGATGTTCTTTTCCCATTTAACACTGAATGTACAACGTCAATATCGTTTCTTCGTCTTGAGTTTGTATTCAACTCAAATTAATTGTAAATCAGGTTTAACAAGAAATGCGATCACCTGTTTCATATAACCTTTTAATTAGGTAAAGACTTTTTGTGAATCTTTGTATACGCTGCAAAAGGTGGAATACAGTTTTATTCGAGTACCTATCACATGTATCTTGATCATCAAATACAAAGAAATAAATTCTATAGAATTATCCCGTTACGAACTTCCTACCATCCTATTTTCAGTCCCTACACCCTATGCTGACAATCGTCCTACTTTCATTGATGTTGATGGGGTGTATTTCTGGATGTATCCTACCTTAGAATCCTTCGCTGCTGCTAAACAAATATGTGAATCAACACATGGAAGACTGGCAATTTTGGATACGCAGCGAAAACTGCAGCTTATACATGCTGAAGCGAACAATCATTCGAGTAAGATAACACATTATACCTATTATTGTTTCTGCTTTTTTTCTGTTTATATTAACGTTTTTTATATGTGGTAAATAGTGATTCAGTAATTATATAGCTCTTATATAGAACTTTAGGAAAGCAAGCATGGCTAAAACGCCAAAATCAGTACTGTNATCAGTACTGTGAAATCTGTTAATGTCGTGGTTTTTATAATATGTTGATTACGAGAGTACTCATCATCCACGAATTCACAGTTTCGTCAAGTGTTAACAAGTTTGATAAAAAGCAATTATTGAGTGGGTACATGTACTCGTAGTCCACGAATTCGTGTACCAAGGAAATGGTGCGTTTTATCGGGAAACCACGAAATTTGCTGCAGCATTGACGATTTGTACTAAAAACAAATTTGGCTGTTGAAATTCTTGACGGTAGTCTTATGGCTTTCTATTATTTTAAGTGTTTTTGTTATCAAAACGGAGACGAATGACTTCTTGATGTTTCCTGATGTGATATCAAGCTTACAGAATACAATATTTAATGAAATCATATTTAACAACCTTAAATATCTGTCTCTGTTTTTGTCTCTGTCTGCCTTTCTGTCTGTCCGTCTTTCTCCCTCTCTCTCCCAGTTTGCATCATATTTGATATTTGAAATAATTATAAACCATTGTGTTACAGGCAATTTGATCTGGTTTGTAGGTGCGACATTGAGTGGCGGAAAATGGCTATGGAGCAATGGGGTAACTGTTTCTTTTGTCAAACTGAATCATGATGGAGTCTGTTGTGTGTTATCCTATGGTAGGTTGCAAGATTACAATTGTAATAGACTAAGTCCATTCGTGTGTGAAACAATCTAAGCTGAAAAAAAGATGATTTGTTCGTGGATCTAGTGCAATGTCAACAAGATGGACCTAACAAACTGGCATATCTTATCATTTAGTATACATACTAGATAACTCGTACGGGTGTTCATTGTATTTTCATACAGTGAGAAAAAGGTATTGACCTTCATTTTGACGCGTAGATGGAAGCAGTTGTGTCCAGACAGATTCTATCATGCACGTAGGCGTTTAAAGGACTGGATCCGTACATTCTTATCGATGTGAGATGTATCATAGTAAATCGATTAATATGGATCCCTAGGCCATTACATGTAATTATGAATTTTCTAACATGACAATAGCTGTGAAAAGTTGTTACATAGATGTAAATACGAAAAAGAATCAACAACATTGTTCTTAGTGTAACATTGCGACCGGGCAGACCACAAATTGAAACTTTATACGACTACGTATAAGTCAAAAACAAAATTAAGGAGAGGTTACTGCTGCATGTAATAAGATACATGTACAGTGTCTAGTTATTTCGAGAGAAAAACAGTGTTCCGAGTATAATAATGCAAGAGAGGCATCCCTCAAATTGAAACGTAGACAGCATATGATTCTTAGTAAAAATCATAATTAGGTGCAGATTACTATTGATAAGAAAAGTATACAGTATCTTTCTATGATTGGACAGGGATCCTTAAGCAAGAATGATATCAACTTTTTAATGGAAATTTAGAACCGAAGAGCATAGGAGCCACGAAGTAAAACAGTTTTTTATTATCTTAAAATTTCAAGTGAGTAAGTCGAATTATCGAGTGATTACTAAACAAAATAAATATGTTTTCTACATGTCCATAGTGGTCTTCCGTTATTTAGATTTCCTATTTTTTTAACCTGAATTTCCCAAACCTGTTTTGTCCCATAAAATATAAAAGTTTGAATTGCTCAAATTAGTATTTCTAAGTTACGTCGTTATTCCATTACCTTCACCCACCATAACGGTTCCTTAATCGAAATAGTTACAATAAATATGCTTCCGTACACACTGCGCGGTTTTTTGTATAGTATCAAATCAATATGTTATATGTCATGCATTTCAATAATTCATTATGTATGAACCCATCAGCCGATGACAAAGTTTGTATCGGTTCATGAAACAAATAAACGTCTAAAGATGTCCTCCACAAGATCTCATTATGTTATCAGAAGTATATCGTATTGTTTACTTTTCTACATGTCCATAATGGTATTTCGTTATTTAGAGTTCTTATATGTAAGACATGTATTTCTCAAACCTAGTTTTGTTAAGTTTGAAAAGCTGGAATTAGTGTTTCTAAGTTACTACGTGATTCCATTTATTTCACCCACTATACACTGTTACGATTCTTTAATCTAAACAGTTACATTAAATATGCTCCCATACACCCTGCGCGGTTATTTGTCTAGTCTCAAATCAATATGTAGACTGTCATGCATTTCTTTAATTCATTATAGAATGTATGAACCCAACAGCAGATGACAAAATTGTTCGAACGAAACCCTTTTTTCGGTTCATTAAACAAATAGACTTCCACAGATTTTGTGCACAAGCTTTCATTATGTTATCATATGTATATCGTATTGTATACTCTCCTTAGTTCTGAATCAGTATGAGTCAATACGAAATCAGTTACTGCTATCGATTATCATTATTATTGATTTACTCGTTCATCATAACGACAGAGCAGCCGGTTTAAACATTCAAAATAAGGAATAATCTACAGCAGTCTACTTAACATTTTTTGGAACACAGTCACAATACTTTTTCAAATTAAATGTTTTATGACAAAATATTACAACTTTTCTGGGATATTCATTGTATAATCAAGTGGTTCATTGTATGCAGTAAGAAAGGGCATTCAGTCGTGCATATCAATTCATGTATACGGTTTTAAACGTCAACCAGTCGATGAAAAAGTCTTCAAAAGGAACAAAATTTGTCCGGTTCCTTAAACAAATAGACTTTTAGAGATGTTTCCACAAGAAATGCTTAAGTGACATTATAGATACATGTATACACTGGTATATGCCTTGTCTCGTCGTTAATCAATAGGAACCTAGAAGAAGCCAATAGCTACTACCGATGATGATTACTTCTGTATAAGTTCATTTCGTTCATTATCTAGTTGCAGGATACAGTCCCCAGACATTTCAAATCAACTTTGTTTTTCAAGGCGAAAGCTTATATCGGTTTTTCAGATATTTATTTTAGCGTTAAGTGGTGCATGTACAGGTTCGGAGAATGAGTAGACATGCCTTATATTACTTCATTGCAAGGGGGTTTGTTGAACGAAAACTATCAGTAAAAATAATAATAATAATATGATAATGAGCAAATTATCGTCTTTTTTAAAGGGCGGTGTAGGGTGCGGGCATGTTTGTTTGTTATTCGTATGCTTTGAAACATTCTAGATTATTGCTGCCTGTTGCTCTCGACCTTGTTTTCCGGGTTTAGTAGTGACGTAGTAACGGTAATTATGCAATATGGCAGTGGACTTCTAAAGTGTTTTGCCTACCGTGGGACAGATATTATAAATATCCCTATTTTGTAACAGATACACTTTTTATGACACATGTCCTCTTTGTATTACTATATCATAACTTGATAGTATAGCTAACAGTTATAATGAGTTATGCACTTAAGTACCACTATTTCTGCCCAATAATGGTTCAATTTGCCGGTCAATATTATATTTTTCACTTTTTTTTTCGGTTGAAGTTGAGTTAAATTTTTGTTGTAGACGCCATTGCATTAACAAACTCTGACACCGATATTAACTTAGTGTTGTCCGTTGTGTAGTTTACTGTTGAAAGAAGGAATAATTATTTAAAAGTCGAAACACTTGTAAATTGTAATATTTTATAGTGGATGTTGTGAGAAATATTTGATACACATTCTAACGATGTTCTTCTATATAACAAATCTATAGAAACAACTGGAAGATGTAATATTTGGTCATCGAAAAACAGGTTTTTGCTTCGTTTTTGAAAATTGAACAAAATCTATAATTCTATACAATTTATGGTAGAGAAATTACAACAATGGATTATAAATGTGTATCAAGCTATTGTTTGTGTATGTGTAGTTGTGGTATTGAATACATGTTTTTTTTGTAACATCGCCTTAGTTTCCATTTGGGATTTATTCATAAATCTGCTCCAGAGCTTGGTCAATTCCCATTAAGCAGTATGCTGTCCTGTTTGTCCTATCATATATGAAGGACATCTCTGTATGTTGACCAAAAAGTGAAAGAAAGAAATCATAGTTTACATCACATTAATAAAGATCAATGCTTTACAAGGTTTAAGCTAAGTGTCAATTTGCAAAAAAATATCTTATGTCAAAAACATTGGTTTTGTCACAGCAGCGAACGTTCAGCTAACTACTTTTTTTTCGGGTGGCTTTTGTGTGGCCTTTTTGGTAGGCCACCTTTGTTCCAGATGTCGCTGCATCTTTTAGAATTGAGATGTTTTAATGATTGTGTAATAGTATTGAAAATAAAATTATGTAGCGTAGAGTACATAATTAAATGTATGTGATCTCATGTGGACACCGTGTTTTCTACTGCATATGGCTAAAAGATAAGGCGAGTTGTTTCCCTTGTTCCATATCAGTTTCAGTTGAAAACCAGTTTTTGTTACCTCCCCCGACTATAGTCAGGTCGAGGCCCGCCATTACATGGAGAGCACAGAAGAAAAAGCTTTAGCATCAGTTTAATCAAATTATTGTACCCACCCACCTCTCCGCTTGTAACATTGTGTTATTGGTTATTACTTTGGTAATTGTTATAACAATGTATTTTGCTGTACATTTGGCAGTTTTGTTATGCCACCATTTCAAATGTTGGGAACATTTCTTTATGAAATATTATGTGTTAATGACTGTATTGTGTGAACACAATTGTTGTGTGGCCTTTTTGGTACGACACTTTTTTCCATATGCCGTTGCATCTTTTAAAATTGAGATGTTTTAATGATTGTGTAATAGTATTGAACACACTTGTTGTGTTATACTTGAGATATTCAGTTTTGTACTGGTTATCAATATAGTCATTTAATAAATTAACAATTACTCTCATTTTTTTGTGCTTGTGTTTTGTTCCTGGTTGACTCAATGGTATAGGCGATATACATGTAAAAGCTAAGCTTGAAGAACAGCCTTTAATTTATACCATAGCGAACACAAATACTGTTTTGTATCCACAATATCGAAACTTTATGATTTCTACGATGCTAAAAATGTTCATTGTGCAGCGGTTAATGCTGTCTGAAATAGAACAGCAAACACATATTGTGATAACATTTCAGTTTCGTTCGTTGTTTATCTTATATAGTTTGCCTGAAGGAAAGGTGATGTAATACTATAAAGTGATACGTTTTTTATTGAGATTATGTCAGGTAAAAAAAAAATTCAACTTGGATATTTTTAACCAAATTAATATATATTTAATCGATAATTATATACTCGGACCTTGCTTCATTTCTTAAACAGCGCATAACATTTACATTGTTCGGTATAGAAATGACAGGGTTTACATGAATAAGTATACATGTATCGACGTGATCCTAATTAATATTAATGATGATACTAATTCGTAGTTCTTTTATACCGCTTTTTCACAACATAGTTCGTTGGTCGTCTCAAAGCGGTTCAAAAATGTTATTCATGGTTATAAAGTTTTTGCAACCAGCCAAAATCTTTCTCAACTCCCTAGGGAGCATACAGCCGGTGATGCCGTTTCGGCGCTCACATCTTGCATTTAACTATTCCAGCTCTGCAAAACCAGTTACTCATTTACAGCTGAGTAGACTGGAACAAACGGAGTCAAGTAGCTTGTTCAAAGACACAACACATGTGCCGTGACGTGACTCGAACCCGCAACCCTTCAGTCACAAGCCTGGCGCAGTACCACTAGACTAACTTGCCTCCGATATTAAATTACAATCAAAAGGTGTTTGAAATTTTGGGGGAAAAACACTTTCTGATATTTTTATTGACATCTAGATTAAGCATATGTCAGACTTAGTGGCATACTTTTTTATTGTGATTCATCTGATTAACTTGTTTATGAAATACCAACTATAAATTAGTATAATTAAGTATTTACTGTTTTGCACCGACACTCAGCGAACATTTGGTCTGTCTTAAAATAGTTTTTGGTCTGCAGCCACTTCTGTAAAAATAAACTGTGTCCTTGGAATATATAGGATGTTGACCATCATCTACGTTAACATTGGTAGTGATTGCGTAATCAGTGATTCCACAGGTTGTTTTAAAATGGGCAACTTTCACACCTAAAGAAAAAAGTGTTACACAAATATACATACAATACATGGACAAATGAAAATTATACATATATGGTTTTATAATGTTTATTTACTGTACTTATACAAATATCAAACGCGCTCACCATCAAGTTTCATTCTTCCAAAAATGTTTGGATAAGACATTTATCCCAAATGAGTCTTCTCTGGTATGTTATTGGCTGATTGAAAGTACAGTGTAAACCAAACACCAATGGGACTACCATCCATGTTCCATGTTCGTGTGTTGGAACTTGAATGGACATTTTCATCAGATTTCAATTTATCACTTGTACAGTCGAACGAGGCTGCACTGCCAACTGCCTTGTAATGTCTTATTAAGATATATATGTCGGCAATCTGATGAGAGACGGCTGAAGGGCCAACCACAAATGGTGCACTTCCCACTGTGTTCTCTGCTAGGACAACGTTCTGAATTCCACATTTAAAACCTTTTCATAGTATAATCCGCTGTCTCGGTATTTCCAAGCAGTAATGTTGGATATTTGAACACAAGATAATGTTCATTCATCGTCAGGATATATGCCGAACCCCATCAAAGGGCTGTGCACCGGATTACTACCGTAGCCAGCAACGCCACACCCCATCGCGTTTAACATGTACCCGACCCTTTATGTTCCTGCTACTACGTTATCTTCAATTACAATGACCTTAGCTGTCGTCGCACTTATTGCGCCATAGTAACGGTAAGTAAATAACTCTTGGCGGTCTTGGTATGAACCCTCTCATACTACAAGAGTCAAAAGGTTCCGGCGAAGTTGAGTAGCATCAGAAGATGTCTCAACGCCTAAAACATTAAAGAACGAATCATCGGATATCGAAAATTAATTCCTGATATAGACTTAAACTCGCGTTGATCAATGCACTATAGATAGAGATAACACTCAAGATGCGATGTGCTATAGTGTAAAACGTCACATCTAGAGAAGCTGATGCAGGTCCTCTTACATTGTATATATCCTGTTTTATTGGACCATAGGGGAGGTGACTCACATCGAATGACTCTTGTAGAACCCAGCAATGACGATACCAGATCATCAGCATGAACATTAGTTAGTAATTGAATCATAAGATGAAGAACGAGTACTTTGAATGTGTCCATGGTTTTCACGTTCAAATCACACAAAACCTTTCTTACGGAGAGTTCAATACCAGCCAAATAAACTATCTTGCACACCGTACAGTATCAGACAAATCCACTGCAATTGTTTGTACAACTTGCAATCAGCCAAAACAACCCTCATATGTACAGCTTGATAAACCAGCCAAATTAACCGCACTGGTACAGTGTAAAATATCAGCCAAATAAACCGGACTGGTAGAGTGCAAAATTATTATTCTTTCAATTATATTATGAATCCCTTTCACGCATTTATTTAATACACCGACTAAATTCATGTATGCTGTAATCTGTGCCGACACGAGAAAACAGGCTTATTAAAATCAATATAAAGAGGTTTGGTGGATAAATAGAAGTTAACGTGTTCAATACTCCAAGACAGTTCGTTTTACGACAAGTAAGATATCAATATTTCATTTTGCGAGGCAAGATTCTCAACACATATAGATTGTCCCTTATTGTTCTGTCTAAATTCATTTAGAAACGCCGGGTAAGATTGCTTCCAGATCAATCAGCCAATTTCATGCTTGGTGAAGCTTTTTGATCCGTACATAGACAAACTTAGGTACCAGTGATGTGAATAGTTGACAACAAACTTAGTTCACCCTCCGTTCTCATGCTGATGGTTGACACTCAGTAAGTATAGGGGCAATATGTTGAGTAAGTGTTGTTTAGCATGTCGACAAATTTGTGCTTTGCTGTGGTTGGTGGTGCGTTTGTGTGTTGTTGTTTTATACGATGCCTTAAATATTGAAATAAATATAATAGGATAAAAACACACAAAGAAAAGCAAACAAAAGGGAAAACACGGGAAGGATCCCCACACCATTTTCATACACTATAATGTGTGTTGAACGTACCGGTCAGAATATGTATTTTATTAATCGATTAGGAATAGAAAGAAATACCTTAGGAATATTTTTAAAATAATCATATAATAAACTAAACTAAATATATCTATCTATCACATAATGTACTGTGTTATCCAGTGAATATACCCATGTCATATTTTTTAGCGTATTAACCCATGTAATATGACCTATTCGTCCCGTGATTGGTTGTAAGTTTCAATTGTTTCAATTGCGAAGTCACGCCAAGGCCTAGTACATGAAATCACAAACTTACGCACTGGGGCAAAATGGCAACTTTTTTACATTTCAAGGTTGCATGAACATTTTCCTTTTACACGAATAAATGCCATAAATTATTTTGATTATGTGATAAAAAGGATCTTACACTTGTTTCTTTGTATATGAAATTTGTGAAACTCGTCACGAATTTTTAATTTTAGGTCGCCAGAGGCTCGCTAAATTGAAACAAATCTTAGACTCGCTTTAAAAATCTCATATGAAATGGAAACTTTTGTAATGTCCTATATACATCCACAGCTTTCTAATTTTCTGAAGGTTAAAACGCAGCATGGCCAGACCAACTCTAACTACTGAGCTACTTGGTCACCTTAAATACCCTGTCCTAGTCACGTTACTGTTTCATCAAAAGCGAAATTAGGGAGAAGGTTGCAAGTATCAGAGTGTAGGAGTTCTCTTGTATAATAACTAGAACCCTTGTTGCGCAACTGTCAACTTTCATAAACAATTCAAAATACAGCAGTGTATTAGGGTCACCAACGCTCTAACCAACACAGCGAACAACTCAATGATCTTGTCTGGCAATGGTACATTGTATCATCACTTAGATTGCTATGAAATACGGCAGAATATTTAGAACGAAGCGTCTATTGACAGCGCCAGTCTAATTAATTTAACGAATGCCATCGTATATAAGCGATTGGTGAAATCAAACGTCAAACGCTGCCAAAAATCTGAGGTTATATCAAAATAGAATAGAAACACTTAATACTTTAAATGAAGTGAAAATGTGAATCAATGGCTTGCTAAATAATGCCTTTTTATAAACTGATATAGTCTCATATCAGTAGATATCCCTGTGTATAACCTTGATAAAATAGAGCTAATGTTTATCTATAATTATTGTCCCTAAGTGTACGCAAATATGAAGTGTTTTCCTCGTTTCGTTTTAAAACTATAATATTAAATAACAGTTTTTAAATAATGTTATTTTCCCTTTACATATACTTGGTATATTCAGATTGCAATATTGTTAGCTGTGTTAGCATTGAAACCTATTTATATAGTAAAGATTATTTGCTGAACTTGTTTATCAAGGCCACATAATGTACATAGTAATTCAGTGTGAAGAGCGATTTTAAAACTGGGCAAAACAGGTTGTATGGGCTAAGGACGAAAGTTAGACTGAGCGAACATTTCCCGGTATACGGTATTTGCCTAAACTCACTTATAATTACAATATATATGTAGTTTCTCTTCTTCGAAGATTTAGTGGATTTTTTCGAAAGAAGTTGGCTGGTGTTTCTGGCGGGCTCTCAATCAGCGATATTGACCGTACCCATTATTCTTGTAAGGTTAACATCAGCTAACACTATTTTATTTTATTAAACATGTCAAAACGAGGACAAAGGGTCACATTTTCTGTAAATATTTTATGAAAAGCCAGCACTTCCGGAGCATTGCTCTCATGGTTCCTGTCTCGTTGCAGGCAAAAATAAAAGATGTTTTTAGATAAGGTAGCATCCCCTTAATTTATGCCGGGACACTAAAGTTAACCAAGTATCTGAGTAGTTTAGATATTATAGTGATCCGAGTTCCTGTGTGGGAATCCTAGTTTCGTGCCGCTTTAATCCTTAACATACTGTTAGCATTTTAGTTATTTAATTACCTTTTGTTTTTATATCATCATTATGGTATTTTTCTCCAATAACAAGACTAAGTTTCAGATACATGTACACGTATCACATTCAAACTCACCCTATACATAATTGATGCCATACACAACATCTTAATAGACAGTGAGAGCGTAGACAAGTAAGCTGCGGTGTGGTTATATCAAGTTTACTAAAGTTCGTTTACTGTTGAGTCACCAAGCTTCTTCAACCATGCAATTAGGCGATCGATATGAAAGCACTCGTACCGGAGCTGATCATTGAATATCGACAGAACCAGGTCTGCTCGTTGTTTATCTGTGTCTTAGATGTTGCCTTACGACATGATATCTGGAAATAATCTTACACGGATTTTATACTTGAATCGCTAAAGTCCGATCATTGTTTATCGTGTATTTGCCTACGATCTAACGTCGAAAACTATATCTTGGTATAATATTTAGCTCACCGCATAGTGTTACACATCTTTACGACTATTCCATCGACACTGTACCAACTTTTCTATGAGAAGGAAAATCGTGTGTCGGCTCAGATGATCTAATACTTGACTGTTTCTTTTGCATCAAAAGCATGGAAGAGATCCCTACACAAACGGGAGAAACAGAGGAGTATCCATAGCAACTATTTCTGTTAGTCTTCTCATCGACATATTAAACACAGCATAAACTGTTATATTCCGTTACAATACGAATGAGTGTCTTGCTTATATAATCTAAAGTTAACTGAGATCTTTGATTATCGGTTGCTGTTCCAGTCCGGTATATTTTTTTGCTGATTATCTGTAATGATTTTTGTTGTATAGA
Source organism: Mizuhopecten yessoensis (assembly GCF_002113885.1). NCBI lineage: Eukaryota > Metazoa > Mollusca > Bivalvia > Pectinida > Pectinidae > Mizuhopecten > Mizuhopecten yessoensis. The sequence goes on from NW_018406075.1 coordinate 24,169, forward strand.
AGTGATCTGTATGATCTATTTGTGCGCTGTACAAGACCAGTCGATTTAGCAGATATTGTACAACCCAAGCGGGTTAGCAGATAGTGTACGCTGTACAATAGCAGTGGATGTGGCTAGCATTGTACGCTGTACAAGCGTATTCGTTTGTACCGTATTGTACACTCGACATGTATGTTTGATTTGTATGATTTCAACGTGGAAATCATGTATATATTCGAAGTAGTCGTACTTCATCTTGTGATTCAATTGTTATCTAAGGTTCATGCTGGTGAACTAGTATCGGCATTGGTGGATTCTACAAGTGACATTCGATGTGCGTCACATTTTCTATCATTCGATACAGTAGGATATATACAATGTCAGAAGACCTGCATCAGGTACTCCAGATGTAACGTTTTACGCTATAGCAGATCGCATCTTGAGTGTTATTTATATATCAACGCAAACTGCTGGGACGATTCTGGTGATCTTGATTCAAACATCTACATCCGGAGAAATGAGATTGATGAGGTACGTTGTATACTGAATCTCCTATTTTTTTTGTTGACGATAAAATTATCTGTCAGCCAGATGAAGTTGAATGACTGTTAAATGACTGTTAAAACTGAGGATATTAATAAATTACACTGCATCATACAGATATTGCATCCATCTAAAGCTCGTCAGTCAAGCTAAGGGCCAACACGTTGAGAATTGAAATTGGTCTTAACTACCTTTGGAACGGAGAGAGAAATGCCTAAAAGCACTTAATTATATGGTTTTCAAATATTTGAGGACTACTAGTAAGTTTCAATTTAATAATAAGTGTATATTTTATGAACTACTACTTCAAAGAGATAACTGTGGCCATCAATGTCAGGGCCAACATCGAGGGCTAAGATATCCAAAAACAGAGCCTGCAGTCGTGTATCCTACAATATGAATGCATAATTTAAGTTTAAATTATATGGATTACTGGTAGCTATTTTTTTAAATTTGTAGTAATTCATTTTGCAGAAAAGTTCAATGAAGCAATATTTAAAATAGTTTCTGTCCCATTGTAGACAAATAAATAGGAATTCCAATTTGTAGTGAGATTGGGCGGCCAAGGTATCTAAGTTGGTTGGTGCGACGGTATTGTCATCTGAAATACCTGGTCTGATTCTGTCTGTTTGTTTTTATAGCTTTTCGTTTTAACAAAATCAATAATTGAAGCTTTGTCATTCGGATATAAAAGTTCAATTAGTATTACACGTTAGGCAGTGGTACTGGATTTAAAGTACTTTTTAAATATACGTTAAATATTCCTTTAATACATCCGTACAAAGCTCTTATGCACTATCGACCATGTAGTACATGTATCAACCTTATATGTCAATTCACCTTTTTTTTACCAACCAATACAGTCGATTGGAAGCAGCTGTCGCATCCCTCCTGGATGTCCAGCTGCAAATGTCTGCGTCATGGTGAAAGGTGTCGCAAAATGCCTGCCTGATAAAGGTGATGTTCTTTTCCCATTTAACACTGAATGTACAACGTCAATATCGTTTCTTCGTCTTGAGTTCGTATTTCAACTCAAATTAATTGTAAATCAGGGTTAATAAGAAATGTGATCTCCTGTTTAATTTAACTTTTGAATTAGTTCAAGAGATTTTATGAATCTTTGTATACGCTACAAAAGGTGGAATATAGTTTTATTCGAGTACCTATCACATGTATCTTGCACATCAAATACAAAGAAATAAATTCTATAGAATTATCCCGTTACGAACTTCCTACCATCCTATTTTCAGTCCCTACATCCTATGCTGACAATCGTGCTACTTTCATTGATGTTGATGGTGTGTATTTCTGGATGTATCCTGCCTTAAAAACCGACGCTGCTGCTAAACAAATATGTGAATCAACACATGGAAGACTGGCAATTTTGGATATGCAGCGCAAACTGCAGCTCATACATGCTGAAGCGAACAATCATTCGAGTAAGATAATACATTATACCTATTATTGTTTCTGCTTTTTTTCTGTTGATAGTAACGTTTAATATTTGTGGTAAATAATGATTTATTAATTACATAGCTCAATTTTTTCTTTTGGAAAGCAAGTATGCCAAAATAAGAACTATGAAATCATTTAATTTCGTTGTTTTTATAATATGTTGATTACGAGAGTACTCATCATCCATACATTCACAGGTTCGTCAAGTATTTACAAGTTTGATATAAAGCAATTTTTCGTTTAAGTGTGTAAATTTACTCGAAATCCACGAATTCCAAGGAAATGGTGTGTTTTGTCGGGAAACCACGGAATTTGGGTTCAACGAAAATATCTGATTTCATAGTAAATGATGTTAAAATGAACCAAATCCTGAAGCATTGACGATATATCTATAAAAATAATACAAGAATATTTGGCTGTTGAAATTGTTTATGGTAATCTTTTGGCTTTCTGTTATTTTAAGTGTTTTTGATAATGGTCAAATGGTCATCTAAATATTTGTCTCTGTCTCACTGAGAATCACTTAAGAGCGAAAAAATCAATTCTACGACTTAATCTACCTTATTATACCAGTAAACTTCAATTAGCATTGAATTTTACAAAACACAATCTAAATCATAAATTCATGACCGAACTTAATGACGTACCAGCTAAATAATCTATGCATGGCTAACTTAATGATGTACAATCTAAATCATATTTGCATGGCCCAAATTACGGAAACACTCTCCAAATTAGCGGAGCACCATTTAAATTTAAAAACCATATCCAAGTTGTCGGGACATGGACCAGTTTTCAGGAACAACAACCAATTTTCAGGGACAACAACCAATTTTCAGGAACATAACAATTCAATAAGATTGTGCCTTTGTTCCCGAAAACTGGT
>NW_018406075.1:35902-40033 GCF_002113885.1 Mizuhopecten yessoensis
ACAGTGGTGTTTTTTACGCTTGGAATACTGTTGTTGGTTTGATTTTGTTTATTTAATCTTTATCATTTCTTATCTTTTCTCTCCTTTTTCAACAACTTTCTTCTTTCTAATGCCTCCCTTGACAATGCCTCACTTTTGGCCTTTATTTGAGCGTTCGCCCCTGTGAGGAAGGCTTTTGGTTCTGTCCCCTGGGCGAGACATACCAGAGTCTGTAAAAATGGTAGTTTCTACTCCTGTTTAACGCTCAGCAATATACATATAGGAGTGGGGCGACTGGTTCGCCCGTTGTCAGTATAATGTGACCATATGAGGTGTCCTGCTGGGTGTCTTCGGCAGTATGTTTCAGTTATAGGTAGCACTATAAAGTCGGCACCAGTTCTACGCTATCACAAGGAGACAAACACGAACACATCGCAGCCTCCCAAAACACACACGCATACACTTCACGCATACATCTTGCACACAGGGGAGGCCGTCCTTAAATGACCATAGCTGTTGATAGAACGTTAAACAATACTTAACCAAACCAACCCCTACTAATAAAAATTCCTGCAAAGTATTTTTTTTTTTTCAGAAACGATTTTTTAAAGTTATAGTCATGCCAGAGAAAACAGTTTCCAATACCTAGTTACAGTGTCAGGTACTGGGACTGGGATAATCAAACACTATATATTTCCACCGGATAACTTTTTATAGTTAATGCACACACATTTATGACATATTTTGTGTCCTTCATATTTATTTTAAAATAATAAAAATCAATGAATTAGTGTGAGAAAGTGGTATGTGAACTGAATGTTAAACCTATCGTGTTCCTATAAGAGGTACCAATAAATACATTTGGTTGGTTTGAATGAGCATACGGGACGCACTACAAAAGGTCGTTTAGCATGCCACAATAATACTGTAACTTTGGTGATCCTATAAAAAGATTTTGGTTTAGAACAGCTCGCCTCCCATTCTCGGAACACCTCTGAATTTGCGCTTAATTGCCAAAGCAACAATGAACTGCGTTCACCCAATGCAGATGCCATCTTTCTTAAATTGCAGGTCTAAATGCGCTTCTCTCTAAACGATTAAAAAGAACAAGACTGTTTAAGATATACTTATTACAACTCTGAAATTGTCATTCTAAATTAACTTTCGATCTGCATTTAACAGCCGTTGCTTTTATGAACCTCATTTACATTGTAAATATCCTTCTTTGCTTGGATTTTCTTCTGCATTTAAACTTGTTTTGATTTGGTTTCAGTCAGTATGGAAACTTTTTGTAGTCAATTTCACAAAACGATGAATATGTTTTAACATTAAAATATAAGGACGATATATCGAAATTAAGATTTGAAGGTACATATCCAATGGTCATTTTTTCGAAGCCTTCGTGGGACATTTCGCCAGGGTACTCCGAGTACTCCCCTACACCGACTCCAATTGTGTGTGTGCGTGTGTGTGTGTGTGGGGGGGGGGGGGGGGGAGTTGTTCATACGTCTTTCTGTCCTTCTGTTCGAGAAGTTTGTCCGGAACATATCTTCTATACGATTTCACCTGGAGTAACTAGATTTGGTGTATAAGGACGTCTTGCGATGGCAGAGTGCAGAGGGCAAGAATTATTTCACTGTGACCTATGACTTGAATTGACCATAACTTCTGAAAAAGTTCGTCCTGTCCATATCTACCTGGAGTAACTATATTTGGTGTACAAGGACATATGCGTATGGCAGAGTGCAAGAATTACGTCGCTGTGACCTATGGCTTGACCGTTGACCTTTACTTTTGAAAATATTTGTCCGGGGCATATCTTCTATACTATTTCCCCTGGAGTATTCAGATTTGGTGTACGATGACATCTTTTGGATCGCAAAGTGCACAGTGCAAGAATTAGGTCAATGTGATGTATGACTTTAATTCTGACCTGTACTTTTAAAAAAAAGTATGACATAAGCCATTTGTTAAATACATAAATCATCACAGGTGGGGGACTATGGATTGCCTTGCAATACTTTACCTATACTTTTGTCACAAATGATCACTTTATCGTAGTTTTTCATCAGTTTATTGGAATTCCTATTCTTGTTAATAGTAGGAGTCTCTCCATACTTAGAACCCTGTATGAAGCTTTCGTAGCTTTGAATGATTTGGAAAATTAGATCGCCTTTTACTACATGTCCAGGGGGCCCATGGTAGTATGGGGACGTGGGACAATAACGTGCAATCTGGAAAAGAAGGGCGGTCACAAAAAAAACCCAGAAACACATGTTTTGCAATGTTTTCCTAGGGCCTTTCGGGCTTGAAAAGGAGTTCGCGTCTTCAAAACGTCATGTGACAAAGATAAGTCAAAACGTGTTTTAAAGTTGGTACACTCTCTCCTTACTGGAGGGACCTGCGGTTGTGTTGTCACTACCCGAGGTTTTCGGAAGGATGACGTGGTATTAATTGGATTTGACTTAGTTTTATGTGACAGATATCGTCGATATCTTTCCTTTGTCTTAGTTTATCGATATTTCCTTGGAGAATACTTCGGTAAGCTCTTGTTATTTGCTTAAATAAAATATCAACTATTTAAAGAATGTTAGAAAACAATTTTATTGTTTTGATTTTAAATTCATTCACAACATGAGAAATTCCAAAGACAATCTGTTGTGAAAAGCAGGAAGAACAATTAGATTACTTTCTTACATAAACTGCATGGTATTGAAATGAGTTGTGTGATTTAACTAATTTTTTTTATATATTAAAACGTTTTGCGAATTTCCTGACATCAATCTCAATTTCTAATATTTTTCTAGAATCCTATCAATAACAAAATGTTTTTGATAAAATAATATATTAATTGTAATAGCTAACTTTGTGTATCCCCATCCCATTTCCTCTCGGACTCAGAAACTAAACCACCAATGCTTCAGAGAAATGATCCATCTTCATCAACTATAATGTCCTTCTTCAGAACATCGCAGTCCATTTCCACACAAATGGCACTGCTAATCGCCCTGTTCAATGTATATAAACAGAAAAAAATGATAGATACATTACATTAAAAACATTTTTCAACTTGGATCTTTTCCACCAAATTGATATATTTATTTGATAATTATATACTCGGACCTTGCTTCATTTCTTAAACTTCGCATAACATTCACATTGTTCGGTATATAATTGACAGGGTTTACACGAATAAGTATACATGTATCGATGTGATCCTAATTAATATTAATGATAATACTTATTCGAAGTTCTTATATATCGCTTTTTCACAACATAATTCGTTGGTCGTCTCAAAGCGGTTCAAAAATATTATTCGTGGTTATATAGTCTTTGCAACCAGCCAATATCTTTCTCAACTCCCTAGGGAGCATACAGCCGGTGATGCCGTTTCGGCGCTCACATCTTGCATTCAACTATTCCAGCACTGCAAAACCACGTAATCATTTACAGCTGAGTAGACCGGAAAAGGCGGAGTCAAGTATCTTGTTCAAAGATTCGAACCCGCAGCCCTTCGGTCACGAGCCTGGCGCTGTACCATTAGACTACCGTGCCNGCATTACATTAAAAACATTGTTCAACTTGGATATTTTATTATTCGTGGTTATAAAGTCTTTGCAACCAGCCAATATCTTTCTCAACTCCCTCGGGAGCATACAGCCGGTGATGCCGTTTCGGCGCTCACATCTTGCATTCAACTATTCCAGCACTGCAAAACCACGTAATCATTTACAGCTGAGTAGACTGGAAAAGGCGGAGTCAAGTATCTTGTTCAAAGATACAACACATGTACCGTGCCGTGACTCGAACCCGCAACCCTTCGGTCACGAGCCTGGCGCTGTACCATTAGACTACCGTGCCTCCGATATTAAATTACAATCAAAAGGTGTTTGAAATTTTGGAAAAAAAAGACTTGATGGTATTTTTATGGAATCTAGATTTAGCGTATGTCAGACTTAGTGGCATACTTTTTATTGTGATTCATCTGATTAACTTGTTTAGGAAATAACAACTATAAAATAGTATAATTAAATATTTACTGTTTTGCACCGACACTCACCCAGCATTTGGTCTGTCGTAAAATAGTTTGTTGTCTGCAGCCACTTATGTACAAAACTGTGTTCTTGGAATCTATAGGATGTTGACCATCAT
>NW_018406076.1:0-259 GCF_002113885.1 Mizuhopecten yessoensis
ATCATGTAATGTAGTCAGGCACTTAACATGTCATGTAATGTAGTCGGTGACTGATCATGTCATTTGATGAAGTCAGTGACTGAACATGTCATGTGATGTATTCAGTGACTGAACATGTCATGTGATGTAGTCAGTGACTGAACATGTCATGTGATGAAGTCAGTGACTGAACATGTCATGTGATGGTAGTCGGTGACTGAACATGTCATGTGACGTAGTCGGTGACTGAACATGTCATGTGATATAGTCAGTCACTGTT
>NW_018406076.1:2373-3141 GCF_002113885.1 Mizuhopecten yessoensis
TTAGTCAGGCACTGAACATGTCATGTTATGTAGTCAGTGACTGAACATGTCATGTGATGTAGTCGGTGACTGATCATGTCATGTGATGTAGTCAGTCATTGTTCATATCATGTAATGTAGTCAGGCACTGAACATGTCATGTAATGTAGTCAGTGACTGACCATGTCATGTGATGTAGTCGGTGACTGATCATGTCATGTGATGTAGTCAGTCACTGTTCATATCATGTAATGTAGTCAGGCACTGAACATGTCATGTAATGTAGTCGGTGACTGATCATGTCATGTGATGTATTCAGTGACTGAACATGTCATGTGATGTATTCAGTGACTAAACATGTCATGTGATGTAGTCAGTGACTGAACATGTCATGTGATGTAGTCAGTGACTGAAATATAGTCAGTCACTGTTCATATCATGTAATGTAGTCAGGCACTGAACATGTCATGTGATGTAGTCAGCCACTGTTCATATCATGTGATGTAGTCGGTGACTGATCATGTCATGTGATGTAGTCAGTCACTGTTCATATCATGTAATGTAGTCAGGCACTGAACATGTCATGTGATGTAGTCAGGCACTGAACATGTCATGTGATGTAGTCAGTCACTGTTCATATCATGTGNCATGTCATGTGATGTAGTCAGTCACTGTTCATATCATGTGATGTAGTCAGTCACTGTTCATATCATGTAATGTAGTCAGGCACTGAACATGTTATGAAATGTAGTCGGTGACTGAACATGTCATGTGATATAGTCAGTCACT
>NW_018406077.1:0-259 GCF_002113885.1 Mizuhopecten yessoensis
CCATACAATCAACAAATAAATTCACGTCTGGACTCTTCACAAAATGAGCAAAGACAAACTTTCGAATTAACTTCCAAAAATAACTCCCTCGTGGTGGTCAAGGTCGGAATCACGGTGTTCACTGTATTTATCCATGCGCGAAATTTGTTCCGGGGAAAAATCGGAATAATTTTAAATCTAACTTTCGGCTGAGATTTCTATTGATAAACTTGATTCATCCTATAGACATATCATACGCAATTGTATTGATACTGAATTG
>NW_018406077.1:2695-5573 GCF_002113885.1 Mizuhopecten yessoensis
TCTGGCAATCAAGAAATGAGTTTGCAGATCCATGCCGCGAGTGTTAAATACACTACTTTTGAACGGTGAAGTTATCGATTTGAACGAGGACCATTGAAGTCTGTAAGCTGGGCTTCGATTAACCCAGCTTCGTCCCGCTACACATGAACACATTTGTATGTATGTTGGTTTAGACCCGGAGGTGTTTGCGGGAAGCTTTAACTTATAGTTATTTATGGTTCTATACATAGAAATACAAAGCTAAGCTTTCTATTGTTTGTTTGCTTACATATGAACCGCCATACTGCCAATCAACATCATATGCCTACACGAGCGCACGCACACGTACATACATTGTACTATACACGTACTCGTCCAGATGTACGTGTATGAATGGACGTGTACCCGCGTACATTGTGTACGTACCTGCTCATAGTTGGAAGCTATATCCGAGTATCGGTCTATCCTCTCTTTGTCTGAGATGTTCGCTGCAAACACACCATCTATGTTCTTGTAACTTGACATATCTGCTGGTAGCCAGCTACACACTGTGCCGCTACACGTATAAATAACACACACACAACGTACGTACAGATATTCACCAGAAACCGTTCATGTGTAGCGACACCTGGGCTGTGTGTATTCCGGGTTATTTATGACAGAACTCGTCTGCTCTGAGTATTCATAAACAACTGTGTTATATTTGCACAAATCTGCGTGTAAATAACAGACATGTTATTAATTATAACAGTACTACATGTATATTGCAAAGGGACCTGATAATTTGTTACAGCTATATTTGGACCTAAACTGATGTGTTCAAAGTGATTATATAGGGATTTAGATCGACTACTTGTATATATAATCATTAGGGGTTGGGGGTTCGGGTGTCATTTTACCGAAAGTCGATATAAACCCCTAAAACATTTAAAATTACTATATTTACATTTGCATGGGATTGTCACTATATAGTCTCTTTGAAAGCTGTGTCGTTGATTGGACTTTAATTACCATGCAGCACGAGACACAATTCTTAGCGTATAATACAACACTGACCGGAACTACAATATCCAATGTAAATAAACATGAAGGCTGCTGAAATATCGCTGGGCATTGTGAGACTTGACAATGTCATTGTAAATTTATGTGCAAAAGAAAAGAGTAAATAAAAAACAAAAACAAGACAAAGGTCTGCAATATCGTACAAAATGCACATCGGTTGAAATCACCAATGCCGGCAATGGAAACAATTTTAACACTCATACAATTGATCAGAAATATCGTCTGTTACACTGCACTGATCAACAGGGGTTCGTTACAAATGTCTGAAACACACATATTCTATAGACCTACTGACACATATGTTACAGACATACTGATATGAGTCACAGCACACATAAACATTTCAGACATTTGTAACGAACACCTGTGCTCCGTCGCAAGATCACTCACTTCAAACGCTATCAGTTTCACGCGTCTCGCAGCCACGGTTTCCCCAGTTTCTGATCACGACATGTCAAATAACGAGGCTGTTATATAATCTACCGACTGTAGTCAGATTTCCATACAATCAACAAATAAATTCACGTCTGGACTCTTCACANTCCATGCGCGAAATTTGTTCCGGGGAAAAATCGAAACAATTTAAAATCTAACTTTCAGCTCAGAGTTCTATTGATAAACTTGAATCATCCTATAGACATATCATACGCAATTGTATTGATACTGAATTGTGGAATAAAATTGAAGTGTTTGTTAAAATTTCAAAGTACTACTTTGTTTGCCAATCAGCACGCGACAATACGCTGTTCAAATTATTGAACGAAATTGTGTGGACTGTCGATAAGGCGGGCATTTTTAATTTTAAATATAAATTATAAGTTAAGAAAGAACATAAGAGGAAGAGAAAACGTAAATATAAGTATTGAACTGTTTTTGTATGGTATTTATGATCTATTTGAATGACACAGCTTTGCAAGCAAACAGCACATTATGTTGTTTGCTTGCAAAGCTGTGTCATTCAAATAGATCATAAATACCATACACAAACAGTTCAATGCTTAAGTGAACACCTTAGTTTAGGTCCAAATATAGCTGTAACAAATTATCAGGTCCCTGTGGTATATTGTATCTGACTGAAGCGGAACTGGACTCGGTCTGTACAACCTTGTGGATGAAACGAGAAGACTGGTTTGATACTTTGATGTACATCAAAAGAATCTGTCGGTCGCGTAACGGTAAAATAGAAGACTGGCTTTGAAGTCGAGTGTCGTTCCAAGGACAGGTATCAGCCTACTGATTGGTCAGTCTTTTTCACCTGAGACCAATCAAATAAGTAGTCACATGCCTTCAATTTTGCTATGACACATTCCAGGTGTGTAGAGAGCGAAAGTGAGCGTAATCCCTGGAGTATCGAGGATGGGGTGCAGGGTGCGAAAGTAAGCGCAACCCCTGAGTATCGAGGATGGGGTGCAGGGAGCGAAGGTGAGCGTAACCCCTGAGTATCGAGGATGGGGTGCAGGGTGCGAAAGTAAGCGCAACCCCTGAGTATCGAGGATGGGGTGCAGGGAGCGAAGGTGAGCGTAACCCGTGGATACCGAGGATGGTTGCTTAATTGATTTTGTTATCGACCATACCCCTCTCCTAAAGTAGTCACTCTGTGAAATATCTTTCTAGAATATAGTGAATGTCCATTTCAACATAGTTCTGGAACACGTCAGCGAATTTCCTGCACACAGACTAAATATATAAATAGAGTTACAACATCAAATACATAGTTCTAGAGCACACCAAGTGCTGTACCCGGACCATCACAGCTTTTGAAATTTGATTTGTTTTAGCAATAAAAAAGAATTTTAAAGGGGCATCACGCTGAAGTAACTTTTTTGTGTGTCTTTTT
>NW_018406078.1:0-259 GCF_002113885.1 Mizuhopecten yessoensis
TCTATACCCCTATTTAGCCCCGGCCCTCTGCCCGTAGGAGGGTTACACCATCCATTTATACAAAAATGAGTCCCTTTGGTCCAATGATACTCCATTCTAAATTAAAATAAATTCACTTCATATCTAGAGTAGGAGAAGGATTTTACAGGTTTTACCTCTTTTTCCCCTATTGGACCCCGCCTCTGTGCCCCAAGGGGTGCGACACCTACCATGTATACAAGATTGAGTCTCCTTGGCCCGAGGATGCTCAAGACTAAAT
>NW_018406078.1:2197-2467 GCF_002113885.1 Mizuhopecten yessoensis
GTTGAGCGCCCATCTAGAGAGTTCGGAAACTATAAGGTCCTAACCCCGGTCTTATCGGGTATTCCTCTTTCTTCTATTACTAGGCATAATAACGCAATTAAGCAAAACAAATTTGGTGTTCTTCGACTAAAGCATATAAAGGTATGCGTTCATCATTTCAGCTCATTAATAAATAAACCAGAGAGGGATTTTTTCATTTAAAATTATGTTCAGTATTAACCCATCGATTTAGAGTTGACAGCTATTTGCGTGTTTGGGAGATATTCCTGA
>NW_018406078.1:3540-4604 GCF_002113885.1 Mizuhopecten yessoensis
AATATTCTTATTTTGAAATCAATTAACAATAGACTTGCAAATGAAGTTCGTTTTACTACGTAGGCGACATTGTTGCAATAGTACTGGCACATCACTTGATCCAAAGACATAAACATGGTATCTCATGTAAGGACGACAAAATTCTGTACAATATGAAAACAACATACTAGCATAATTAAGCATGTTTCTGGGTTTTTTGTTTGTTGTTAAGTGTTTGTATTTGTTATTTCGAAAATCCGAAAAAAGACAATACAGTCGAAACGTACAACGAATTTTATATCGACAGCTATATATATTAAATACTGACGCTATTATCACAAATGATCCTCGCCAAATAATTAAAAAAGAAACATTTACAGTCACTTAGACACCTTGTGACAATGTAAAATCAACTGTGTTCTCGTTGAACGTATGACGGACACATTATAACACGTAACTCAACATAAAGCAGACTTTAATTATGTTCTCGCAGTTCTTGTAACCTTTCTCCAGGCGATAAATGGCATGCGTTTCCGGTAAGTTTGTAAGTAATAATAATAACAATTCGAAGTTCTTATTTACCGCTTATCACAACCCAGTTCGTAGGTCGTCTTAAAGTGGTTCACAAATTATTATCCGTGGTTATAGGGCCTTTGCGACTAGACAATATCTTTCTTAATTCCCTGCCAGTGCTGCCATTTCGGCTCTCACAGCTAGCATTCAACAAGTTTAGCACTGCCCAACCACGTACTCATTTATAGCCGAGTAGACTGGAACAAGCTGAGTAAAGTATCTTGCTCAAAGATACAACACAGTGCCGCGACGTGACTCGAACCCACAACCCTTCGGTCACGAGCCCGGCGTCCTACCACCAGACTACCATGCACCATTTAGTTTTATTTTCAGAGACCCTCCCAGCCTCCTATTACCTATCTCAAGCGATCATAAGAGGGCTATCAATGATGTCCCGTCAATTCTTTTTCGAGGACATTGCAGAAAACCACATAAAATCAATCGCTCCTATTTCAATCCTGTACATGCATTTTGTTTCTTGCCTATACTGTTTATATTGTACAGGACTTTTG
>NW_018406078.1:5239-5626 GCF_002113885.1 Mizuhopecten yessoensis
CGGATGAACAAACATGAGCTATTGCGATGACTTTAAAACCCCGATCAAAACAGAATGAATCGCTGTTTAAAGCCCAAGCAATGTTAGGCCATACCTGCACTTACCTGCATCCTATAGATATATCCATTGTATGTTATATTAGTCGACGTGATAACAACGTTGAATTTTGATTGATATGATTCACCAGATACGAAGTTAGTCATCCAGCCTTCGGACGGGTCTATAGAATCATACCGATATTGGTGCTGTGTTGTTCCGTACTTGTTTGTCAAGAGGAGTGGCCACACTGAAATGTAGTAAGTGGTTGCAGATACACTGTATGTGAAAGGGTATATGGCAAAGCGAAATAATTTCACTTCCGATGGACAAGTACATAATGGAACACTG
>NW_018406079.1:0-259 GCF_002113885.1 Mizuhopecten yessoensis
GGGAAGAGGGGCTCATGGTATGTACATACGCTTAGCACTCCCTCAGTCCCCTCCCATCTTTACTTCCCTTCTCTCCTCCATACCCACATACGTTCATGTCTCATGCGTTCACTCTCCAGACCATATGCAATAATTGTTGTATAAAAAAACCCATGAACGTTCCTACACGCTTTTCCTCGGGAGAATTTCCATACTATTTGTATAATGATAGTACAACAACCATGTCATTTGCTTTTCAGGTATTTTAATGACAACATCA
>NW_018406079.1:3557-4140 GCF_002113885.1 Mizuhopecten yessoensis
AACAAAGCATCATTGCCTCCTTTGAACCCTATGGTTGTAATTATGAAACTATCAAAGCTTCGGTAATTTACGCGTGATCAGAGCGACAAATCCTGTATTAATAGTATTAGTAATATGCGCAACTGGATAGGTTGCAGGTATTTCTCGCTAATGTGATATTTGGTGTCTGAGACTGTGAGATCGACGCTTGGATCTAAAGTACCCGAATTATAATTTGAAATAATAGCAAGAAATTCTCTTTTTAAATATTTACTTATTACAAGTATGTGTTCAATACCAAGGAAACGTACGTGTATTTGTGGGTTTCATTTAATTTGCTTCGAGTGATATATATTCTATCGTGCTATGCTATTGATATATATATTTGCAAAACCTAGCATGGTTTATTTAAGTTATATATAAGGAGTTTGTCCTCAACGTACTTCAATAAAAGTCCGATAACTATATTTCTTGAAAGAGGTTATGAGCTTATGAACAGAATTTGTATTCCGTGCATTTATTCATTAGATGATGTTCGATAAACGTAGGTATAGGGTTTGGGAAGAGGGGCTCATGGTATGTACATACGCTTAGCACTCCCTCA
>NW_018406080.1:0-259 GCF_002113885.1 Mizuhopecten yessoensis
AGTAGTTCTATGGCTTCAGAAAGGTGTTTGTTTCCAGGGTAAACAAGAACTTTCAACGGTGACTTAATCATTTGACGAAGGTTTCATCTTGTCCTTTCTGACTTGTCAGACATGCATTCTCTAGATGGCCCTTTTTGTCGCCAATTTTTATTCTGGCTGTCGCGTTTGCATGAATTTCCATGTCGACCGTACCCTCCCTGAACATTTTGACTCCCTTTCTGTCCAGAACCTGATTTGTATCTTCCTCCACGTCTGTCGC
>NW_018406080.1:1836-2574 GCF_002113885.1 Mizuhopecten yessoensis
TTTAGTCAAATTTAACTTCCAGTCCTTCCTATTGAAAATTGTTTGGTTTTGAGAAGATATTATCGACATATTTTACTATCAATATAAAACTAATCACAAAACATCATAATAAAGCACAATCCCTCTTTAATAGACATAAGGATACCTTTATTGATTTTATATTACCAAGTACAATATGTATACACCTGTCATGACTTAATGTGATTGGTCAATCGTTAATGCAATATGATTGGATAGTCAAAGAGAGGCCCTATTTTTCGGTTGAGATTTCAACTAATTCCATACTTTAAATCAGGGAATAAGGTGTCTGACCATTAATGGTTTCTAGCCCTCCACCACTGGGTCGCGGATTCGAGGCCTACGTGGGAGCAGTCGCTAGTTACTGGCCACAGATCAGTGGTTTTTATCCTTGAACTCCCGTTTTTTACCATCATCAAAAACCCAAATCAATTCAAGAGCTATGGAAATTGTACACTTAGACTTCCTCTGTCTAGGGTCCGTACCCCAAGTCCATATGACTATGCTACTAGGATAAACTTCAAGGTCAGCTCCCATCAGTTTGTGACCCATTCCTGGAACTTATCTCTGAGCTAATTTAAACAATTGCTAGACATCATGTGATAAATATACCCATACTATGAGGTAGGTTCACGGGTCTGACTCCATCCCAGGGTACTTAGGCTCTTGTTTTCTATTAAAACAGAATTTTATTTTAGATCCCTACCTAATAACCATATA
>NW_018406080.1:4098-5807 GCF_002113885.1 Mizuhopecten yessoensis
ATGTACTGATAAATTTGGATACGAAACCAAATTATGATATTAGTAAAAAGGGAAACATCAGAATATTTCGCAAAACCCAGCATGACGTCATACTTCACTGGCATTGACAAGTATGTGTTGTTATCCTTTGTTATAAAGATTAGGTTTTCGTCAGATAATCATATCTCAAACAGCATCGAAATAGATGATAAGGAAAGACCGAAATATGTAAAAAAAAAAATACCAAATTAAAAAACCCATAATTATTCAACTATTTCACATCAACATGTACACACATTTAGGCTTATTGATTCATTGATTCGTAGTAAAACCTTTCGGAGAATCCAAAATAATGTTTTAGGGAGATAGATGTAATGTTCTTGTACCTATTGGTTCATGGCTATATATAAATTGTGTGGGAATAAAAGTATACTATAGATGTACATTGTATACAGGTTATGTGGTATTAATGTAAAGAACTTTGTTTGAGTACACAGTTTTTTTTTAAGTTTTTCAACCAAATGCTGCTCAACAACTCTGACAAAAGCTTAATTTATATATGGTTTTAAGGTAAAACAGACAACTTTACACCTGAAAAATAGCGAAAGATTTGTTTTTGTTAACTTAGCAATAAAATGAATGACGGTAAAACCAATGTTTTCAATTTTAAATGAAGTTGGGGTTAATACGTCTCAAGCGATATACTCGCACGAGTTATGGCCCTTGTTTCAATTATTAACTTGGAACTAGAGGTATCCAAAGAGTAATGTTCTCTTAAAATCTCACCTGTACATCGTGTTTTTAAGTCAGCAGGTGTGACAGTGTTACCTATGTTCGTTAATCTATTAGTGCGTTTTTTTTGCTTTGTTTGTATTTTCAAATCTATCTTCTATTCACTTTAACCTGTGTGTCAACGTTACCTTGTTACGTTCATTTAAGGTATGTTAATACATGTAAACTATTATTCCTTTTTATATATTCTACTTTCTGACAGAGGTGACAATGTTTAAACTACTTTGTTTTGTTGCAGCGTTACCAATATGTATGTTAGGGTGTGTAAAGGTTAGATTTTCACTACACAGATTCTGTACTAACCAATTTCTATAACTTGTGAGATGTCCTGTTAACTAGCTAAAACCAGGATCATTTGTTATCTTAGGTTCATCGAAATGATCAACGAAACACCAGACGTAACTGCCCTTTTTATTTACAATTTATAATTGTAATAAAAATGATAACAATATATCAGCAAAAATACAACTTATAAGTCTACGGGTTCTGGTTTAGATAAACACGTCCTCTCTGCACCATAGGGATATATCATAAAGGCTTGCGGTGAGAAAGTTTTATTGGTTTCAACTATAAACTAAGAAAACGTAAATCTAATAGCTGTCCTTTAATATAGCCATTCTATAATAATCCGAATCCACCGTTTTTTAAGTTTGGTGTGGCCTTTCTATAATGTACAAAATCCACCGGTTTTGAAGTTTGGTGTAGCCTTTCTATAATGTACAAATCCACCGGTTTTGAAGTTTGGTGTAGTTTTTTCTATAATGTTTAAGATCCATAGATTTTACTGTGAAGCTGTAGCACGATTTCGTTCTTATACATCAAAGATATTAGACAATCATACTTACATCATCCTCCAGATATTTAATGAGCCTTTCCTTT
The DNA here is from genome assembly GCF_002113885.1 of Mizuhopecten yessoensis. NCBI lineage: Eukaryota > Metazoa > Mollusca > Bivalvia > Pectinida > Pectinidae > Mizuhopecten > Mizuhopecten yessoensis. The sequence continues at coordinate 5,749 of NW_018406080.1, forward strand.
TGTCATGACATATACCCAGGGTGTAAAGAAGAAATGAAAAGTGAGAGCAGATCCTTTGA
>NW_018406081.1:0-259 GCF_002113885.1 Mizuhopecten yessoensis
TATAACAGTTACGGACTTTATCTCGATAAATATGTGGTTAAATGACCATGAAAAAGTGATATTGACCTAGACTTCGTAAAAAGTATAAGAATGTAGGATGGACACTACCTTCATCTTCGATATTCGAGGGATTAAGTTCGAAATAACGCATGAATAATGAGAATAATATCCGTCATACGGCAGATCTTTATAACAGAATGCAGCCATTGGACTACCCTGATGGACTCTCTGACGAGTTTCTTGACATATATGGGCACGA
>NW_018406081.1:1904-2855 GCF_002113885.1 Mizuhopecten yessoensis
ACCTGCCTGTCCTGCCTCGTATTGATCTGACGCGAATTGGCTTAATGATGATTATGAAATAGGTTAAGCTGAATGAAGGATCGCTCGTGAAATATGGTTTGACATTTAGGAGATGCCACAGACGTTATATGGAACAATTTATCATATCTAAACAACTCGATTCGGCTATTTAAAGTATGGTTAGCTTAACATAAATGATTAATACACAACTCATTCCCATTGTATCCATTTAAAATATTTAAATTCCAAACTTAAATCACACATATAATAAACAAAATGAACTTATAAGGACAGCATATCATATTTGCAATTGTTTTAGATTAAAAAATTAAACAAAATTGCATTTTAATCATTTGTCTTCATCATGTGTAAAGCCAGTCATGTCTTGAATACAGGCACTTCATATATATCGGCTCCGTCAGAATGAAAAATCTGATAAATTCGGACCGGACAATCTACATTCGTGGCCACACAACAGAACATGTGTTCAAGGAAGGAGTACAAAGAGATACACGGAACTAAACTAAAGTTATCATCATAGCCACATGAAATTCAAACGTAAAACATTTCAAATCCGACCGGTGAGAAATTAGACATCATGTTTAATCAGACTTAATGGTGTCTTACTATTTCTTATAAAGACTTCCATATACGAAATGTAGATTTCGATATCTTGTTTTACCTGACGACTATGTTGTCCCCCAGAACGTATCCGTGGGGACAGCTAGGTGTCAGTGTAAAAAGTGTCTTTCACTAGTTACAGCTGTTATTCCTATTTCCTCTTAAATACCCAAGACCAATTAAAAGCGATTACTACATGTACAAGTCTAATACAGATTAGAACAATAATAATAATAATGACAATAATTCGAGGTTCTTATATACCGCTTATCACAACCTAAGCGGTCACAAATTATTATCTGTGGTTATAGGGCCTTTGCAACCAGCCAA
>NW_018406081.1:3283-5704 GCF_002113885.1 Mizuhopecten yessoensis
GGGGTAAAATATCTTGCTCAAAGATTCAACACAATAGCAATAACCAATACAGAATTATTCAAACACTTACAGAAAATGTATAATGAAGGTGTGTTTTGGGAAAAATAAGACATTCTTTAACAAATGTATGTCATCACGAAAGGCGCCACGAACACCTGTGTTTGAATAACCCAGCACAGAAGCCACCTCTGCCCATATTCATGAAATCGTGCTCATGGTCAAGCATGATTTTTGAGCTCAAGCACTTTCTTGTTCCGGTTATAAATTTATAGCTAAATATTAATTTGTCAATGATTTGGAAACAAAATTGAAGAAACTTAAAACCGAATGCTACTTTTGAATGTTTCTAAAAATAGAATTATGACGTGTCTCCAAACAATGCATCGTCCCTCTTCCGAAGCTGTTTTATTTATTTATTCAGATCGCTTACAATACTGTTTTGTAAAATAATAAAACAATTGTAGCCTTTCACTTCGGTTAATACCTGGATGTATCGACCGAGAAAAGGATTATTGACCTCGGTTAATATATATCTTTTCTCGGGTTGATAAATCAAGGTATCGACCTCAGTCAAAGGCTATAATTGAATAATATAAGTTCGCACTAGTTTTCCTTCATCATCGTTGGTTAGATCTTAAATCACGTGGAGGTGGATGATTTGTGATATTAACTTGGTGTTACTATTTTTAGAAACAGCAGGTTGTTATTCACTTTATGACATAATTTCAATTGTGACGTCACAATGCTTTCTGCAAAAACAGTACTTTCCTCCGTACACTTTTCATACATTCCATACTTTTTAATGATTAACAAATATACTTAGTATTCAATATAACAGTTACGGACTTTATCTCGATAAATATGTGGTTAAATGATCATGAAAAAGTGATATTGACCTCGACTTCGTAAAAAGTATAAGAATGTAGGATGGACACTACCTTCATTTTCGATATTCGAGGGATTAAGTTCAAAATAACGCATGAATAATGAGAATAACATCCGTCATACAGCAGATCTTTATAACAGAATGCAGTCATTGGACTGCCCTGATGGACTCTCTGACGAGTTTCTTGACATATATGGGCACGAAGCTATGACGCATACATGTATGTAACAACACTCATCCTCATAATACCAGGGGTTACGTTCACTTAGGTTCTCTGCTCCTCTGGAAGTTGTCATGAAAAATCTTCGAAGGACAGGTTGGTCAGTTGGGATAACTTTTGACCAATCAAAAAGCAAACTTCGTGTCTTTAATTTTGTCAATACATATACAAGAGCTTCACTCCTAGCATTTCAATGAAGAATATCACTAAACCAAGTACATATATTTAACTATTCTCTCCTATGGGAAGGTGTGGAGCAGAAAGTCATACCATAAACAGTTGCAATTAAATCTCTGAAGCATTTACAAAGCATGTGAACAGCTTTTCTGCACTATTCCAAGAGATGTGACGAATATTGGAGCTGCAGTGGAAAAAAAGAACCATTGTTAGGAATATGGCGAACATCAGAATGACACCGCAGGAAGAACACCATGACATGGGATGGAACGAACGTCAGAATAAAACCGCAGGAAGGAAACTATGGCATGGGATGGAACGAACGTCAGAATGACACCGCAGGAAGAACACCATGACATGGGATGGTACGAACGTCAGAATAAAACCGCAGGAAGGACACCATGTCATGGGATGGAACGAACGTCAGAATAAAACCGCAGGAAGGACACCATGACATGGAATGGTACGAACAACAGAATGACACCGCAGAAAGGACACCATGGCCTGGTACGAACATCATAATGACACCGCAGAAAGGACACCATGACATGGAATGGTACGAACAACAGAATGACACCGCAGAAAGGACACCATGGCCTGGTACGAACATCATAATGACACCGCAGAAAGGACACCATGACATGGAATGGTACGAACAACAGAATGACACCGCAGAAAGGACACCATGGCCTGGTACGAACATCATAATGACACCGCAGAAAGGACACCATGACATGGAATGGTACGAACAACAGAATGACACCGCAGAAAGGACACCATGGCCTGGTACGAACATCATAATGACACCGCAGAAAGGACACCATGACATGGAATGGTACAAACAACAGAATGACACTGCAGGAAGGACACCATGACATGGGAAGGTACGAACATCAGAATGACACCGCAGAAAGGAAACCATGACATGGGATGGAACGAATAACAGAATGACACCGCAGGAAGGACACTATGGCATGGAATGGTACGAACAACATAATGACACCGCAGGAAGGACACTATGGCATGGAATGGTACGAACAACAGAATGACACCGCAGGAAGGACACTATGGCATGGAATGGTACGAACAACAGAATGACACCGCAGGAAGGACAATATGGCATGGAATGGTACGAACA
>NW_018406081.1:10079-10855 GCF_002113885.1 Mizuhopecten yessoensis
ACAATCTGTCTCTAGATATGTGTTAGTATTTACTGAGTAAAAACAATCTGTCTCTAAATATGTGTTAGTATTTACTAAGTATACAGCAATCTGACTCTAGATATGTTTTTAATTTACTGAGTATAAAAACTGTCTTTAGATATGTGTTAGTATTTACTGAGTAAAAACAATGTCTCTACATATGTGTTAGTATTTACTAAGTACAACAATCTGTCTCTAAATATGTGTTCGTATTTACTAAGTATACAACAATCTGTCTCTAGATATGCTTTATAATTTACTGAGTATAAAAACTGTCTTTAGATATGTGTTAGTATTTACTGAGTAAAAACAATCTGTCTCTAAATATGTGTAAGTATTTACTAAGTATACAGCAATCTGACTCTAGATATGTTTTATAATTTACTGAGTATAAAAACTGTCTTTAGATATGTGTTTGTATACATCATTGATAGTGAGGAGTAGACAAACGGCGTTTGATATTTATTTTTATCACTCTCAGAATTTTTCTTTGTTTATTTCTGGAGAACAAAAAATATGCAAAATAGATCTCTATAGATACAAGTTGACACAGTAACGTAATTATTAGCCACCAGCTTCTGGTTTATGTTTCCACCGAAGGAAATCCCATATCGGCTACCTGCCTGTCCTGCCTCGTATTGATCTGACGCGAATTGGCTTAATGATGATTATGAAATAGGTTAAGCTGAATGAAGGATCGCTCGTGAAATATGGTTTGACATTTAGGAGATGCCACAGACGTTATATGGAACAAT
>NW_018406081.1:12246-64808 GCF_002113885.1 Mizuhopecten yessoensis
AAGGACACCATGACATGGAATGGTACGAACAACAGAATGACACCGCAGAAAGGACACCATGGCCTGGAATGGTACGAACATCAGAATGTCACCGCAGAAAGGACACCATGACATGGAATGGAACGAACAACAGAATGACACCGTAGGAAGGACACCATGACATGGCCTGGTACGAACATCATAATGACACCGCAGGAAGGACACCATGACATGGGAAGGTACGAACATCAGAATGTCACCGCAGAAAGGACACCATGACATGGAATGGTACGAACAACAGAATGACACCGTAGAAAGGACACCATGACATGGCCTGGTAAGAACATCAGAATGACACCGCAGAAAGGACAACATGGCCTGGTACGAACATCAGAATGACACCGCAGGAAGGACACCATGACATGGAATGGTACGAACAACAGAATGACACCGCAGAAAGGACACCATGACATGGAATGGTACGAACAACAGAATGACCCCGTAGAAAGGACACCATGACATGGCCTGGTACGAACATCAGAATGACACCGCAGGAAGGACACCATGACATGGAATGGTACCTACAACAGAATGACACCGTAGGAAGGACACGATGACATGGCCTGGTACGAACATCATAATGTCACCGCAGAAAGGACACCATGACATGGAATGGTACGAACAACAGAATGACACCGCAGGAAGGACACCATGACATGGAATGGTACGAACATCAGAATGACACCGCAGAAAGGACACCATGACATGGAATGGTACGAACAACAGAATGACACCGCAGAAAGGACACCATGACATGGAATGGTACGAACAACAGAATGACACCGCAGAAAGGACACCATGACATGGAATGGTACGAACAACAGAATGACACCGCAGAAAGGACACCATGACATGGAATGGTACGAACAACAGAATGACACCGCAGAAAGGACACCATGACATGGAATGGTACGAACAACAGAATGACACCGCAGAAAGGACACCATGACATGGAATGGTACGAACAACAGAATGACACCGCAGAAAGGACACCATGACATGGAATGGTACGAACAACAGAATGACACCGCAGAAAGGACACCATGACATGGAATGGTACGAACAACAGAATGACACCGCAGAAAGGACACCATGACATGGAATGGTACGAACAACAGAATGACACCGCAGAAAGGACACCATGACATGGAATGGTACGAACAACAGAATGACACCGCAGAAAGGACACCATGGCATGGTATGGTACGAACATCAGAATGACACCGCAGAAAGGACACCATGACATGGAATGGTACGAACAACAGAATGACACCGCAGAAAGGACACCATGACATGGAATGGTACGAACAACAGAATGACACCGCAGAAAGGACACCATGACATGGAATGGTACGAACAACAGAATGACACCGCAGAAAGGACACCATGACATGGAATGGTACGAACAACAGAATGACACCGCAGAAAGGACACCATGACATGGAATGGTACGAACAACAGAATGACACCGCAGAAAGGACACCATGACATGGAATGGTACGAACAACAGAATGACACCGCAGAAAGGACACCATGACATGGAATGGTACGAACAACAGAATGACACCGCAGAAAGGACACCATGACATGGAATGGTACGAACAACAGAATGACACCGCAGAAAGGACACCATGACATGGAATGGTACGAACAACAGAATGACACCGCAGAAAGGACACCATGACATGGAATGGTACGAACAACAGAATGACACCGCAGAAAGGACACCATGACATGGAATGGTACGAACAACAGAATGACACCGCAGAAAGGACACCATGACATGGAATGGTACGAACAACAGAATGACACCGCAGAAAGGACACCATGACATGGAATGGTACGAACAACAGAATGACACCGCAGAAAGGACACCATGACATGGAATGGTACGAACAACAGAATGACACCGCAGAAAGGACACCATGACATGGAATGGTACGAACAACAGAATGACACCGCAGAAAGGACACCATGACATGGAATGGTACGAACAACAGAATGACACCGCAGAAAGGACACCATGACATGGAATGGTACGAACAACAGAATGACACCGCAGAAAGGACACCATGACATGGAATGGTACGAACAACAGAATGACACCGCAGAAAGGACACCATGACATGGAATGGTACGAACAACAGAATGACACCGCAGAAAGGACACCATGACATGGAATGGTACGAACAACAGAATGACACCGCAGAAAGGACACCATGACATGGAATGGTACGAACAACAGAATGACACCGCAGAAAGGACACCATGACATGGAATGGTACGAACAACAGAATGACACCGCAGAAAGGACACCATGACATGGAATGGTACGAACAACAGAATGACACCGCAGAAAGGACACCATGACATGGAATGGTACGAACAACAGAATGACACCGCAGAAAGGACACCATGACATGGAATGGTACGAACAACAGAATGACACCGCAGAAAGGACACCATGACATGGAATGGTACGAACAACAGAATGACACCGCAGGAAGGACACCATGACATGGCCTGGTACGAACATCATAATGACACCGCAGGAAGGACACTATGGCATAGGATCGTACGAACATTAGAATGACACCGCAGAAAGGACACCTTGACATGGAATGGTACGAACATTANTGGCCTGGTACGAACATCATAATGACACCGCAGGAAGGACACCATGGCATAGGATGGTACGAATATCACAATGACACCGCAGGAAGGACACCATGGCATGGGATCGTACAAACATCAGAATGACACCGCATAAAGGACACCATGACATGGGATGGTACGAACATTAGAATAACACCGCAGAAAGGACACCACGGCATGGGATGGTACGAACATCAGAATGACGCCTCAGAAAGGACACCACGGCATGGGATGGTACGAACATTAGAATGACACCGCAGAAAGGACACCATGACATGGGATTGTACGAACATCAGAATGACGCCTCAGAAAGGACACCACGGCATGGGATGGTACGAACATTAGAATGACACCGCAGGAAGGACACCATGACATGGGATGGTACGAACATCAGAATGACGCCTCAGAAAGGACACCATGGCCTGCTACGAACATAAGAATCAGTCAAACAATTTCCGGTTGAAAAATTGTCGTACCGACTACAACAGGAATCTTATATATCCACACAACCAATATATGCGAAACATACAAAAATAATCATAAATGTTGTCATTGTTGTCCCTCAGACGTGTTTTTCTCTCTGTAGACCTACTCATGAAAAAAAGCATGGGTATGTATTGATTGGACCCAAGATAGCTGGGAAACTAAGTTCCAACCTTCAACAGTTGCATTTTCCAATAAAACATTGATTTTAACTCATAGCTGCGTATTTAGGAACCATCACAGTTCTGTAAAAACACTATACACGTATCAACCCTTGTCTCAACACACTGTTACATGTACAAACAGAAAGCCCATTGGCAGACAAAGTCTGGCTGAATCCTCGTGATTCGAGTATTTTTCTCAATGAGTTTGACATGATCTTTACTACATGTGGTATATAAAACTCTCATATCTTAGATGCCCACTATACTCCTTAATAGATTTATTAATAGTACACACGCAACTAAATGTCTCATTATATGCTCCCACCAAAAATATAAGGGAAAAGGGTAATTATTTGAAGTTTAACACAATTTAACAACTTTTGTGATCCATGTGCATACACAAATGACAAAAGCTATCATTGAGAAGATTTAATGACATTTTAGAGCATCACATGCTCAAGATCTTTCCAATCGGAAGTTTAGAAGTGAAACCCGTGACTCAGGACGGGAAAATCCATCCATTTCACTAGTTGTGATATTGCTCCAGTATATGTATATGTGCTAAGTGTAGTATTTGTAAATTTCATTGATTTAAACACTCTGTCATCAGTTCTTCGTGTCTATTCCTCAGAGGCACATCACTTGACAGGGACTAACTTTAGATAGATGCTGTTGGCTGATTTAATGAGTATGTTAAGATCAATCAATCAATCGATCAATTAATCAATCAGATCAATTAAATCAATCAGATCAATAATTAATTAATAGGACACAACCAAATGTCTATAGTAAATATCATTACGCAAAAGAATATAACAAAGCACTACATATTGAATTACGAAATATTATAACATTTTGAGAACCCCCTTAAACTGCTATTTATCACGTACATAAACAATTGATAACACTCGAATTGTGATAACCTTTCACCATCTTTCGTCACAATTACATACATAAAACATATAGGCAATGATTACTATCCTTTGTATGTGTCTTATCTATACAGAACTCATTTCCCAGCGTCAAAACACCCTGACAGGTTCACGCCGCCCTCTGTCAATGTCCTCTCGCTCTTCAGGTCCCTTGGTGATCGGTAATAAATGAAGGCGACTGAATCTGACAGGTTATCAATGCTTTGTAATCCCTTTACCAGACAACTTGATAACTCGTGTATGTATTTACCGAAATGTTACTTGTATTTAAAGCGACATTCAAGCTACAGTTTTCATGTATAGAATCAACTTTAATCGAAATCCGTCATTCCTAATCACTGTACTTTAAAAGTATTGGTCATCATGACTCAATTATCCTTTTGGGATTTTAAGACCATTTGGTTTTAGACAGTTTGTTTCCAATATGTTTTTTTTTCTGTATTAAACAAGAGATATCATGACGCGTGCCTCTTGTGGACGAAAAGTGCGTTCAATGTATACTTGAGGGGAACCATGTTCGCCTTCTGGTTTTTTGACGGCAAATACGCTATTCTTGTTGTTGGTCACCTTTCTTGGTGTTCCGTTTTGTTTTCGTGTATTCAAGCTGTAGGGAAAATGCATAACGTGTGCCTACTATTTAAAGATTAAATAGATTCAATTTACAAACGAAGACGACGTTTTCAGTACACTATCAAATCTCCTTGAATATTGGATTTTAAAAATGATAGAAGTACATGTACTACTAGGTAATCTCTTGCCATTTGTATTACCATTTTGTGACATTTCAAGTATCAACTAAGTATAACTGTGGCTAAAATCTTTTTTACCGCTTGACAGACTTGAAGGATATCCTTCAAATGTTACTTGAAAGAGTTGTATAGAGTGGTAAGAGGGACATACTACTTAAAAATGCATGGCGTTTTAATATCATATGTATATACATGCACACTTTTTATATGGTACTTTTTGTCTTTATGTTGCTTGGTAATCGAAAACTACTTGCACTAAACCTCAAAGCAATGAGAATGATTGACATTCATACTATATCTGTGTCATTTAAAGGTAAGGTTTGCTCTCTCTGTGGATTTTTATCATTATAATAATGTAGTAATGTGTTATATGTTTTTGTTCATTGAGGGAACCTCTATCATTTCATGGCATTTTAAAGAAAATCGCCCATCCGGGTTTTTTGGAAAGAACAGCTCAAAATTTAGATTTTTGGTTGTTTTATCACACTGTATTTATTTAACTATTTTTAATGAAAAAAATATGTAAGTATCAAAACTATTGCTTTTTTTTAAAGAAATTGTACAAATGATTATGATCTAAACATTATCTTTACAATTTGCTTGAAAAGTTAAAAAAAAACACGAAAACACAAGATTTTAACATTTCAATGCCAAAATAGAGACGTTACCATGGCAACCACACGATGAAAATGTCCTGTTTCCAGGTCCAACAATATCAAAAAAAAAATGAGAACTCATAGATTTTAATATTTCCATTATATCAAAATAAAAAAAAATCCCCGATCTCGTTTCCGTGGAAACGGATGCTATATTAACCCCTCTTATGGTATTCCATGTATTATGGTGGCTGATATATGACATTTCGTCTTTTCGCCTTGTCGCCCGCGAAATAACGCCAAGCGAAATAACGCCAAGCGAAATAACGAAATAACGTCAAAAGGAGGGAGAAAAGACGCCATTTTTATCTCTTCGCTTTGGTGTTATTTTCACTTTGGTTTGGCGTTATTTCGTTATTTAGCTTTGGCTCTTAGGCGTTATTTCGTTATTTAGATTTGGCGCTTTGGCGTTAATTCGTCTTTTCGCTTTGGCGCTTTGGCGTTATTTCGTTATTTCGTTATTTCGCTTGGCGTTATTTCGCGAGCGACAAAGCGAAAAGACGAAATGTCATATATCAGCCACCATAATGTATAATGAAGTCGGCAAACATCTGCTTACATCGAGAAACCTTGTAATGTGGGAATTCCCCCTAATCATGACGTCATTTTTGGTATGAGTTACCGCCCATTGAAGAAACCCCGATTGTAACCAAATGGCGCCATTTTTTTGTTATTTGCGCGGCCGTTTTAAGAAAATCTCGTCAAAATTACTGTCTGTGGATTTGAAGTGTTTGTAATTATTATATGTTTATATAATATTTATATCAACTGTTCATGAAATGTTGCCATATATGTATGTTACCATTGTATAGCAGTTTATGGAAGAGGACGTTTCTTAGTTGTTTAACTTGGGTCCAATTACATTTGGAATTTTTCAAATAAAATATGTTTAAACTAAGATTAACGAATGTGACATGTTGTCAAGATCGAATTTTAACGTTAGTATATGGCTATCATTGGTAAAGAAAATGTGTACAATTGCATGGCGTTAATTATTACACCAACACGTTTCAGTAGAAAGCCTTTTACCCTAAAGCAAATTTTGAACCGATTTGATTAAGAATTCGTACACAAGACTGAAACATGACGTTTCCCATTTCAGGAAAGTAGGTAGGTCACAAACGGTCTAAGACGATCTAAGACAAAGGGGAAAAGTCTTTAAACATGGCTGACAATGAGAACTGAAATATCAGAAACATGTAAACTAGTGTACATAACGTTAATGATTGTTTGTATAAATCACATTGTTATTGGTTTTTTCGTCTATATCATTCAAAAAACAACTTAACGTAGATTTATTTTATGTTATGCTGTATATATTTGTTTTACGGAAAAAATATTTCCATACATTATATATTTCAAATTGTAATATTGCGTGTTCTTGAATATTTCTGGCATTAACAAATCAGTTTTAATCTAGTTGACAATAAATATAGATATTATTTATCAAGACCTGAGAGCAGATTTGCATTTTTAAAAATGAATAGATAATCAGAGCACTGTTGTCACTTGTCACGCAATATCACAAATGTATATTAAATACTATTTTATTTTACATATATATCATTTTTGAATAATCAATAAATATCGGCCATTCCTATGACACATATTAGCTAAAAAAAACATTATGTTTTTTTAAATATGACTACAGTCCGTAGGTAGCTGTACAGACAATTCGTTGAAAACTAAAATATAAAAGAATCAAAATAGCATCTAAGTGTCTAAAATACAAAAAGTGTTTCCCTAATCAGTGGTATAAGTATGTACAAACTAACACAAACTGCAGAAGAACGAGGTTGTACAGTTGATATCAACGGGTAGTTGTCTCCTTCCTTTCTAGAAACAAAAGCACGCACATAGTTTTGAAATTGTGAACTGATTCAAAAGTCATCCATCAATTACGTAAATTTGTATATTCGCTTCAGTTTTCTTAAAAACTAAAAAGTTTAAGGACGATTATGTCATAAATCATAATAAGCTTTTTAAGTTATTGCTGCGGAGTGAGAGAATTTTTATTAAACACTGTTTATAAGGTAAACGGTAGCTGCATGTACGATGAATATGTACATACATGTATAAGTGCAATATAAGTGTGAACAATGAAATAAAACTTTTTTAAAATTCAGTAAGTCTATGGAGAAACCAGCGCAAATTAAATATTTTTACTGCATCATATATCAATTCTGTTTATTCAGGATTCATTACGAGTATTACAGATAAAAATAATGAGATTTACGTCTTTAATTAAGTCTGTTCTGAAATAGGCACATATATAGGGGAAAAGGTTACCAATTCAACCATTTTCACCAAATTGTTTTTACTTTTTTGTTTCAATTGAACACTGCTCCTCAAGCCCTCATTTTCTTTAAACAGGGGTGTGATACATTCCGACGAAAATGGGACTGATAGTCGACAAGGTTTTCAATATCATCCATTTTCGTATTATATTCCACGCTACCTTTCTGCATTTTGTATATTTTTCGGTCTAACATGCCAAGTATTAATGACATCCATTACGTTTTGTTAAATTATGCTTATATACTTCCTTAAATAGCTTTAAATTACAAATCACCGATAAACACCAACTCATGCCAAGACAAGTGCTATTTCAGCAGCAGTAAAACATTAATCTGATGAAGAGCTGTTGGCGTTATGGATTAAAACCAATAAACGGAACATATTTTCCTGCGTAGAAAACTAATGGATTTATCAATATCTTTGTCATTTACAACAACTTTATTTGAGTAAATTTCATAAAGTATCACTAAAATAGTGGTTCCTCAATTAATATTATATAGCTTAGACGCTGTTGGCGGGGCATTCCTTTAAAAAGTGGTATGGTTTCGTTTGGTGTTTACAGGTCAAGATGAACAACGCCAACCGACTGTTCCAGAAAAAAACTTTGTCACAATTCAAAGGTAACATCGCAAAGTGTTACGTGACGTCACATCCATAGACAGATCAGATTGACGACAAATCCATAGACTGGTAAGGTTGACGACACATCCATAGACAGATGACGTCATATCCACGGGCAGTTACGGATGATGTCACATCCATAGACAGTTAATGACGTTATCCACATGTAGGAGGATGCGTTAGTCAATGTGTTATCTACTTATAAACAAGAATGTTGTCCAAAAGGTTAAGGATTATTAGTTTATTTATTTATTTGTGTTTTTGTATCTGTACGTCATAGCACCAGCTAAGGTCACATGACGACAGAAGAAAGGGAACCGTTAATACTTTCAGTGGAACAGGCACGACAACTCGTTCTTTGTGTTGCTAAGCGACACATTACTTACATGTTTCCATGACGGGTCCATACTCAACCCTGTATACTTAAATCGTTGCTACCATTAGAGCGCCATCTACAAAATCGCAAATGATATCGATTACGGAGTTACTTACGCCATGCCCTGACAATGTAATCCCGTGGTTCACATGCGGTAATGGATAGCACTATGGCATAATACGATGTCCTAAAATATTTTGACGTAACGTTTCATTTTACCGATTAAACTCGGCTTATAGCTGTCACCCGGAGTAGTCACCGTCAGAATGTTTTGTCCTCGGTTCAATTTTGTCGCTATTTCAAGAGCGATATACAGACGGGCGCCTAGGGAGACACCGCGGAAACATACATGTAGGAGTAGTTAAAAGAGAAATAAAAGATAAGCGTTTTCAGACAGATAAAGCGCCACCTATCGGTATACACTTATCCAAACGTCTGAATCAGATACGAAACTAACGTAACGTAATCTATTCGTAATACGATTTTGTAATGGAAATCAGAGGATCATTTTAGTTGCGTATTTGGTACAATGCTATTATATAGAATTAAACAATGACATTTGATGTATAAATACACTGATAACTTCTATCTACGATGCTTCATCTCATCAATATTGTATAGAGATGATCATGGCGAGAAAATTAGATATCCAGGAGATAATACATGTATATGGACAAACAGTGAAGTGGTTGTATCGTTAGATGATACATCAAAAAATAGCGTGTGCTCAAACATGTATTAGAATGAAACTCAAAGTCCAAATAAAAAAAAAAAGAGAATCAAGACGACGCCGAGAGAAAAAAATGAAAAAAACCACCAATATGACAAAAACAGGATGCAAAATCTGACGTATATGACGCTCTAAAATTGTCAACATTCCTGCACCACATTTGATATTTATTATGATGCCTTCTGTCAAATCAAGACAAGATTTTAAGTTGCAACAAATCAGTTTCATTACGACTGACTCCGAAGTTTCTTTTTAAAAACGAGGTATGGATAAGGAAACTGTGATGACGAACGCTGAGACAGGAGACAAAATAAAAGACAGGAGCAGGAAAGCTTAGACAGGAGACCAAATAAAGACAGTAGGTCGTGTGAAATTATCTAAAGTCCTTGTCGCCTTGGACATAATTGTCACGTAAACATTCTGTCGAGCAAATCAATTGTTCCGGATTTGAATTCATGTCTGAACATACTGAGAAGAAAGAAATGTAACACAGACATGCAAAAATAGTGTTATTTGTTGAACAAAACAACTTAACATTTTGTTCTCAATGGTTAGAGAGAAAAAAACATTCGTATACATCGATTATTCCGCGAGTGGGTGGTATGCCCAGGACTACTAATTATATTCTGTTGGAGATGGCCTTACTGCGTAACCCTATCGTTTTTGGTCTAAGGTTTAATTATAGAGAAAAAAAACCTGACGGTTGTTAAGCCATATTGTCTGTTACATCTATCAGAGCCTGAAGTAGGGCTGGATCTAATAGAGCAGTATCTACAAATGGCTGGAAAAGTGTTTCCGGTTTTACCCGTTTTGGACAAATTGGGCCGTCGGTATTGATTCTAAAGTGAATTGTGAAGCAATGCATTGTAAGAGATTACATAAATTCCGATGTGCAAGGTATCTGATTTATCTGTTGTTTCTAGGCATCAGAATCTTTCAAAAAATAACATCAGCCGTTTTTATTTTTTTATTTTTAGCATTGGAACCATTCAAATGATAGCATAAGTCTTGTTTCTAACCACCGAGATAATTCAAATATTAGCACATGTCATCGACCACACAATTACATAATCAATGTCATGATGAATCTTCAAAACTGGTCAATATCTTACTTACTTTGTCCTTGCTATGCCAAATGGCACATAGGGCACGGACAAGTTTCCTTCACTCTTCATTATTATTTGCTTTTCTTTCTATTGTGCCTCGGGTGTATCCTCTTTCTTTTATTTCATTTTCGATGGCGCGCCTCCACGTTGTTTTTTGTCTACCTCTTTCCTTTTATCCTGCTGGTGTCCACCTAAGGGCTACCTTGGTGATGTCTTCAGATGATTTGCGTAGAACATGACCAAGCCACCTCCATCTTTTTTGTATTAACAAACTGTCCTTGATGTTCGTAATCTCATGCAAGTCTTTGCTGGAGATTTGTGTGGCCATGATATCTTCATTATCGTCCTCAGACAGGTGTTATGGAAGCTGGAGAGTCTGTTGATTTATTTTAGTCATTCTTCAGCACTCTGAGCCATATAGGAGCACTGATAGTACACAGCTGTTATTCTGTTTGAGCTTGGTCTTCTTTGAAAAGCCTGTTGTTTTCCAGATGTTGCCTAGTCTAATGAATGCTGATCTAGCTTTTCCTATTCTGACTTTTATATCTCTCCCCAGCACCTTTCGTTGTTATACAACTTCCTAGGTAATTAAAAGAATCTACTGCATCCAGTTGTTTCCCTCTACAAATATGACTGACACTCTCTCTGTGTTGAGGTACATTAACTGTGTCTTCTTTGCAATGATTTTAAGTCCAATCATCCTAGAATTTTCTTCAAGCTTTCTAGTCTCTTCCTGCATATGGTCTTTAGTTTGCGATAAAAGTGTTGAATCACCAGCATAGTCTGTATCCTCAAGCGTGGTACATAGTGGTACATAGTGTCCATCTCAGTCCGGTGTTACTTTCTGTTAGGGTCGTTCTCATTAGCCAAGCAATGGCGATTATAAAAAGCACAGATGACACAACACATCATTGCCTTACTCCTGATTTTACAAGGGAACTAGTGTCCGCTTCAGAGTTGATGGTATATTAGAAGTTTGTATAGAACTTCTTGATGAGTTACACTATCTTACTTGGCATTCTATAGTTTCTCAAAACTTCTCAAAGACTGTCCCTGTGTTAGCTGCCAAAGGCTTTCTCAAAATCTACAAAATTCACAAGCAAAGTTCGATGCCACTCGTGGTACTGTTCGAAGATGTTTCGGTGGACAAATATGTGGTCTATGCAACCCCTGCCTTTTCTGAACCCAGCTTGTTCTTGTCGTTGTTTCTTATCCACAGCTTCTATAATTCTTGAAATTAAAATTACACATATTATATTTGCAATGGATAGTAATGTGATCGTGATTCCTCTCCAGTTGTTGCAGTTAGTTAAGTCTCCTGGTTTTGGAATTATTAGGATGTTGCCTTCAGACCAACTGTTAGGTATAACAGCCTGTTCCCATGTTTTGTAGAATACATGGTGTAAAGTATCCGCCGCTAGACCAGTATCTATCTTAAAACGTTCTGCATCTAGTTGGTCTTTGCCAGGTGCTTTTTTTGTTTTTCAAGCCTTTAATGGCTTTCTGAATTTCTTGTCTTGAAGGTGGATCTGTTTCTATTTCTAGGTCCGGGGGTTCTTCAGGAATTATTGATAGTTCGTCCGGATCTTTTCGGTAAAGAACTTCTTGAAAATATTTCTTCCATCTTAATTGTTGTTCTCGTTCTGTTGTTAGCATATTGTTGTTTTTGTCTGTAATTGCCATGTTTATTTGAGCTTTTTTACCACTTAATCGTTTTGTTACCTGGTAAATCTGTCCCATTCCTGTTTTGAAGCTGCACTTCCTGCTTCTCTTGCTGCGTCTTCCATAAAGTCCCTCTTGTTCTTACGTATTGTTGTCTTTGCCTTCTTGATGCATTCTGTATACTTTGTTCTTCGCTTTTCTTTAATTCTCTCAGAGTGTGTTTGACATATTTTGTTGTTCACTTCTTTTCTTTCATCTTTTAATTTTCAAGTTACAGTTGTTACCCATTCTTTGTGTACTTGCCTATTGAATCATAGTACCTTTTTACTGGCCTCTGTGTAGATTTTATGTATTTGCTGCCATTCATCATTGACTGATATTGTGCTTGTATCCTCAGTGATTAGGTTTTCTTATAGCTGGAATGTGTTCTTTATTCCAAGTTTAAACTCTAGTTGGGTTTCGGGTCAATAAATCAGGCCAAGAAAAAATAGAAAGGTTTCACAACAACTTGTATTTTTTGCTTTGGTATGATTTTCCTTTTTAACATATTGCTTACAAAATAGCCGCGAAATGTTAATGCCGCTTGTTAGAATTATTATTTATCACAAGATATGTTTACAAATTTGGACATGTTCTATAAACAATTCAATCAACTGTCATAATCAAGAAGAATATCTTTATATTTTGCCATTCTCGTGCAATATATTTTTCAACGGAAAACCCCCCATTAAATATCCACAATTTATCTTTCCATTAACAAAAACAAGAAATCAAGTGCCCTTGAACAATTGAGGAAGACAAGAAATCAATAGTCTGTTCAACATCATCTTCAGCACAGTATAACAGTTCAGACTGACAATCACTCAATACAAATTAATTTCCGTAAACTGGAGTTAACGTCTCATAACCTTACCACTAATTGGGATAAGTGCATGTGGCGTCGACAAGAATATATGCTGCCAGGAATTTTGCAAACGTTTTCCGAACGAGACACAACTGTGTGACATCATCAACAGTAGATGTGGTCGGATTTAACAAAGCTTATGCAAGTTTCAAGTCGTTACTTTTATTCAATAGCTTAAATGTTTTTTTTCTGGAAATGAAATTGATACCCGTTGATGAGACCAGTTGTTTAGAACTATTTACAGCACAAAAAACTGTAAATGTAAGTAATAGTTTTCAATTAACTCGTGACCAATTGGAGTTATCACTTCATAACCTTATCAAAAGAGTTAATGCAACTATCATTTAACTAAGGTTATATGTGCCTTAGTGACCATATGTCTTTACAGCTTCCATAATTGTAGTCGAACCAGTTAATAAGAGTCCACTCGTCTGCAACTAGTCAAACCTGTCTGGGTGACCCCCTGTCTATAACTAATATTGCTCTGCATACCACAGGCGTACATGTACCAATATACCATATACAACCTTGGGCTATTTTCGTACTTGTGTTTGATGTTACAGATGGTCATGTCCCGGGTACGTAAGTATGGAAGCATTCCCATGCTCAGGCAATGCTTTGTTTGGAAGCCTTATGTCTTGTTCCGTTCATGAATTAATTATGGAATTATTTTGCCAATGATTTGGAAAAATATTTGAAGAGATGTCAAGCCGAATACTGTTTTCAATGTTTTACATTTTATTTTTCGATCGTTTGTCAAGATTTAAGTGAGATGAAAGAAAAGTTGTTTTGAGCACAGAATCCATACTTGAGCATGGGAACGGTTTAATGAATACGGGCCCAACTGCTACTTCATGAGCACTATTTCGACATTTTCTTCCGGTTGGTAAGTATCGATTATGAAAAGTTCTTTTTCATACAACCAATACATTTTTTTTTGCATTGTACATACGCTTACAGCGTAACCAAAATCGACATCGATTTTGTGGACAACTCGTACACATGTTACACCTTTGTGTGCATACGCTTCACTGGTCATTTGTCTGATGAAGGTGACAGTGTAGATATCGTACTAGTCATCGAAACGTCACATAGAAAATTGTATTGGTGGAGTAAAAAAATTCCTGAGCACTGTATATGGTAACACTGAAGCCGTCCATTCACATTAAGAACGAGGTGCATCAGCAGTGAATTCGGATCGACCACTCGTATCCGATACCTTGTACTTATATAAATAGCGTTAACAATCGTCGTTACCGACGATTACCGATTTGTGATTATCAAAACGGTCAAGCTGAGAGCAATGTGATGAAGCACACCCGTGGAATGGCTACTAAGCGGCAGGAAACAGTGTTTAGGAATTATTCGTGCCTGAGGGACGCTCTGTCTACAGTTAGTGAAAATAATGGAGTTTCTGCTTGGAGATCTTGCTAGTGCGTTTTGCAGTCGTAATAAAACCTGCAGAAACGGTGATAAAGTCAATATGCAAATAATACTGTAATGAGTTCTGATTTCGTGAATGTGAACAACAATAAGGTAGTGTGAGATTTACGGTCTCGTTATGGTTATGTCAGTTCTGTTCCTCCACAAGCAAAACATAACAACACAATTCTTTATAAAATAAATTCTTCGTTTTACAACGAAAATGCTAAACTTGCCAAAATTAGCCTATTTGTAGTACAAATCTCTAGCCTTTTCATAGGTAGTAAGTGTCATGAAGAATGGAATAATGAACGGATTATATATCCATTGAAAGCACAGATGTGAGAATCTAAAATGTTATTGAAAACTAAAACAAGAAAGTAATGAAGATTTTCTGTTGATAAAGTCATTAAATAATGAATTGATGACATTGTCGCTCCTATTCTTATCATTTTGTAATAGTTTGTTTTGTATCTTCATTAAGATTCATCAGTTTGCAACATTTGATATCAAAATACTACTTCTTACACAAACAATGTACGTATTAAACGTGTCGCAACGGTTCAACACTGGTCCTACCTAATCACAGCTTGACAACGGGACTAGTCGGTCTTGGAACGTTGCGACACGAACGTTGTTTGTGTTTTAAGTAAAACTTTGATAGACTTGTTTGTTTGAGTTTTGCTTCTCCACAACTGCTAAGGTCATATGAAGACGGATGCCCGGGGAGGCGCAATCGTGAGAAAAGATAACGTAAGAGAGAAAAGAAAAGACAGAACCAATGGAGCAGTAGGTCAATTTTGCTATCATCAAACTCCTCTTGGTAGATACACCGAAACAAACCCCTGATTCCGCAGAAACCCCCACATTAGTCAACTCGTCCGATATGAAGTGGGATAAAGGCAGGGCCCCTGATTCCCCTGAATCTGCACTTCGAAAAATGAAGGGGTCTAGTCTCAGTTCACACTATCAGAAATGCGTGTGTCTACACTTCGCATCCTTACACGCCTGGCGTCTGAAGGACATAACTAGATTGCAAAATAAAATTGCTTGAGGGATGACGTTTCAAACGTGTATCACCTCTAGCTGCACTTGACGTATTTGGCACATGACGTAGACATCCCTTCCTACATATCCTCTTCAGACGATAGGTCAAAAGAACCAGTAGTACGTGCGTTGTCGTAGGATGTCACGAGCGACGACATGCCTAGCGTTGGCCTGCTGTAGCGTGATGCGACGTTGCTGTCTTAAAATAATGAGATGCAATATTGTCCCTATAGCGCACAAAGGTCAAGTTCCCATCAATAATCGCAAGAGTGGATCTTCTGTTAGCAGTTATTTCTCCCCGTACCTAAAATAACTTTCCCAATCCAGAGGAGCGGGGTTGGATTACACAAGAGACATGTGGTATTTCTCCAGTACGGCAGTAGACCTTCACACGACCGTCAATGCTACCAAGATTATATCTTTATTTGTATGTAAACAGTACACTTGACAATTGCACATGTTTGCACCGTAAGTACCGGTTACACACTTCTAATCTAAAAAGGTCGTATTGCTGGGAACTGCGACCGGTTACTGTGCTTACTCAAACGATTTTGCACGGGCCTTACTGATTTGTCTGAACGGAACTATTGCGAGCAGTCAAAATTGACGTTTGGAAATGTGGTCGTCAAGTCTTGACATAACACGCGACAAGCCGGATCTTGATCAGTCTCGGGTAGGAATCGAATCCTATGCTGACACTTGTAGGCATTTTAATCTTTACAGCCTCCAACATAGATGGGCATTTTAGACTGCGTGTTTCTTTACAAATGTGTTGAAAAGTGCTTTTGTTTGCCCATATTTAGTGAAGCAAATGCATTTTTTAGTCCCTGGTCGTAAACTACGGTCAATTCGTTTCAATCAGTTTTACTGCCAGAGAAGTAGAATTAACGTTAGAAAGTACATTTTTTTAGGCAGGATTCAATGTAATTTCAACTATCTTGATTTTGCACCAGACTGTGATATGTTTTGTTCCTCTCTCGCAGAGTTCAAAGCACGGTTAAAGAATATTTGCTATCACTAATTCCTTTTGTTTTACATATGAGTATCTTTTAGTATGTGTTACATGCATAACTGACTGTGATATTTTATACTTGTGTTGTATTGTTGTCCATTATGTAAGCGGATCCTTGGGTCTGTTGAATTGGAAAAAAAAAAAAAAAAATATATCTTCAAACCCTGTTTTACCGCCAAGTGTTCTCTTGACAAATCATACTAGGGTTTAACTGCGTTACAGATGATGCACGAAAGGCACGCGCAATGGTTTCAAATGTTCACAAAAATATACTGGTTAACACATTAATTCACTCCTTTAAGGTCCATGCCAAAACATGTTCAGGCTTCTTTTTTTTTAGTTTTTTAGAGATGCACAGATACTTTAGATTGACACATTCGAAATATTTCGTTTTTTACGATCTCAAGTTTACGACATTTCCTATTGTGTTTATGAATAAATCTAGTGTGTGTCTCACCTCCTCCTACATACAGACCCTGCTACATATCATTTCATGATCGTTATAGGCGATGAGTATGGAAATCCCTTTAGAATCTTTTCCACTTGTGCTTTTCCTTTCTTTCATTTTTTCGCCGCGAAATAGCAGATTTTCTAATATAGTATAATATAGTGATTTCGTCATTTGGCTGTTTTCACTGTCCGGAGCTTGTGTTTTCGCCAAGACAAACAAATCGATTAGCAGTAGATTTCAACTTAATAACTTGCTATTCGTGTCACACGTATTTTCTTTTCGTCTTTTTGTTACATGTATTTCGCGAGGAAATAACGTGGAAAGATAGGAGAAAACTGTGATCTCTTTTTTCGGCTACTATTTTTATCAATTACAACATTGTATACGGTGCAGTTTTTAGCTAAAAAGCCACGCTAAAGCGCATTTAAGAGCATACATATGTAATGCACATAAGAAAAAAGGTACAAATCAATACAGTTTGAGGGTTTGTTTTATCTGGCGCTAACTACATGTACTAGACCAATGCCACCCGGCTTATACAGCTAACAAGTCAGTGAAAGTCTGTGTATTAGAATGAAAAGCCTTCTGCTTTGTCATAGAGTCGTGCGTCAAATAGCGTCTTTTCGTAGTGCTCATGTTTCTGTTTCAGCACAGACATGCACCATTCAAAGACCATGATATAGTCCGCTTGAGTTGTTGGAGTTGTACTGAGAGAAGAAACAATGAAAATGAAAATGTCAAAATGAACTCCAGTCTTCAGCGCGGAAAGCCGATATACTTACTACTAGGCCTGATTCATCTGTTTGATATGGTCTCTAAACGAAATACGGAGAAACGCCACACATAATCATAGTAATGTTCTGAAGTAGAGGTCGGTGTCTGCGGTAGAGATTTGATCACGAAAACACTTGTACCGTCACGCAAATAGGCATCATTAGACATTCCCAGGTTACCCGGTTCAAACACATGATCACCTAGACGCTTGTGTTATCACGCTTTATTGACAATTGATATTCATAATAAGTTGCTAGATCCTCTCAACCGCAAGCACGTCGGCTTACAATATACTGTACCATCTCGATAATTTTTGAGGAATTTGTCTCAGACAGCTCGATGACCCTCACCCTTCCATTCACTATATTGAGTCAGAGTGGTTCGAGTTATCAATAATCGACAAGGTCCAAGCGAAGACACGCAGCCATTGATAAGGTCATGACCTCTATGCTTTGTTTTTTTAGTAGATCACGTGGGGTTCCGAGTCGATATCGATACATAAAGCCGCAGTATTCCGTCTGCAAAATTACCATTTGAATAAAAAACCGGATGGCGATTGTTAATGATGTCAATGACCTTGGCTCACCCAGACACGTCATGAAATTGATTATTAATGACCTCCTAAAAAGTTGCATATGTGTGCCGCCTCGTAACAGAGTAAACCAGTTAAAAAACTGCACAAGAATAACCTTCATTCATCATTACTTCCTGCGGTTTTCGCAAATATGAATTGGAATGGTGTTACTGTTGTAATTCTATTGCATTTTGAGATTTACGTCGGTGTTTCGTGATTATACTGTAAATGGTATATATACACTTTGTTTATTTCACAACAATTATGAAACATATTATTACAACTTATACAAATCACTCGCGTGTGCCCGGATGTTACCGCGTGTAATATCGGAGGAAATCGGAGTACCCGAGAAAATCGGAGGAAATCGGAGTACAAAATGTACCCGAGAAAACCTACGTGATCTGGCAGAACCCCCAAACCTTGTTATGACTAATTGGGAAATCGAACCACGGCCGTCTCGGTGCAATGCGAGTGCACTGCCGTCCTCTTGCGCCACCGAACCACCCGATTACAGGAACACTGTAGCAAAATTCGTTTCAAAGCTCGCTTTGCGACTGTATAATCACAATATACCGCCGCAAATCTCAAAATAGAGTAGGAATATCACCTAAGTAGACCCTTACCCTACTGAAGTCTCGAGGTATTAAATCAGACAAAACAAATATCATGAGGACAACGATTTGAAATGTATGCTAACACTCTGTCACAGTAATTTTAGCTCCAAAACTCCAACAGATATGTTTAGGATTTCCAAATTGTAGGCTAGCCATTTTTCAAAGTAAGACTAAACATCACAGACCACATGCTCACTTTATGATGCATTATTAAAGTCACGAACCCGATTGTTAAGATTATCTACAAAGGCCAAATTTAGAGCTAACTCCTACGCGATTCATAGACGTTTCGACAACACAGAACAGATAACTGCTTTTAATATCGACGTTTGTAATCTCAAACTTGTTTTATGAAACATTTAACATCAAATTATGAAATGCGATATTGTTATTGTGATTTGCTTTGCACGCTACATAGACGGATACGATTACAATATCGCTCTTTGAAGTAATGCGGATATCTGTCGTACTGAAGTTATCTCAGCTTTATTGCGGATTTCTCTGGTTGAACCGTACGGTCGTCATAACAAACTAATTTCCGATTATAGGACTTTAATGTTTACAATCATGCTCAGCTAAAACCTCGCTAATTAGACAAGGCATAAAATAATTGTGTACTTTTTAAAACAATACAGAACTTCATATTAAAAGACAAGTTATCCTTTTAAACATGGGATATAACTGATAGAATACAAATATTTGTAGTTCGAAGCTGTTCATGCGGAACATAACATCATCTGAATGTTTCCAAAGTTTTAATATGTTTCTGCAGCCTTATTAATCCTTTACAGTCTATGTTCTGCGTATTCTGCGCGTCACATAACAAAATGGAACCCATCCGCACTACAATTATATGAATTTATATTATTCAATTTACAAATTTGTTCTACAGAAACCACAGGCTTGAGTGTCTGCCTGTTTCGATGGCGTGGGAGAAGGAGCCACAGCCAACACTATATAACACTTAACGTGTATTCTTATCAAATGATTGGTGACTCACTAACATTTCTGTAATGAACAGGAGACATTAAGTGAGGTGCATCAGTTCAAATTCATTTTACCGTTTTGAAGACTCCTTGTAATATCTTCAGATTCTCTTTTAGATTCTATTAAGTTTGTCTCTGCTTGAATTTTGTTTCATTTTGTCCTTTGCTCTTTGTGTCGTCTGTTCATGTCGAGTTTGGATAATACAGTTCCTTTTTTTGTGTTTTTGATCTGTATCTTGCTAAAACGTGACCCAGAGAAAAGTGCCCGGTATACATTCTCTGGTATAAAATGACAGTGTTTACCTCTCATGATCAGATAGTAGGACAAAGAAGGTCAAGAGTTCTACAACGAATGAAGCATCTAATGCTATGTAGCAATATGTTGCACCACGATTTGATTGTGTTTGTTTTGGGATCTCACGTCTCAGTATTACTGTACAAAGGAAATACTATGGTGTCGGCATTTTGTTTCGGACATCTTGTTCATTGTTCTTAACATCGTTGTAAGCTTAGTGGTGTTTCTTAACATCAATGTAAGTAATAATGACTGCCATTAAATGTCAATAACGTGTATATTTTAATTTCTATTATCGACTATTATCATAATTTTGTTAAATACATCTTTTTCACTGTGTTTTCTCATAATTGTCAATAACGTGATTAATTTTAGTTCAAATTATCGACTGTTATAATAATTTTCATTTCGAGTAATCAATGGTGTTCGGCATTGTCTGTGGATTCACGTATATGTCGCCGCCAGACAGCTCTTGCGGTCATCACGTCAAGACTAAGCTCTGGCCAATGTCCTAGCGATTTTTAGCCTTTAAACATTAGCTAATAGTCGGAGAAGGTCTAGACCTGACAAAACCAATAAATTCCGACCCTGTATTACATACAAAACCTGTTCACACGATATTGAGTGCCAACGTCAGTGAAATATGACAAAAATATATCGCAAAAAAACACATAAAAAGAAGGAATTCATTCTCTAAATGAACAAAAACATCGATTAGGGAGAAAGCGAAGGAAATATAGATCTTTACTGCGCAATGTTTTTCTATTCTTCTCTTTTCACATATTGTCCTATAGCTATCTTTTTAATTCAGTTTCCTCTTTTATCTTCTCACACTGGTTTGGCAGTATGTATTGAACAAATATACACGTCATAATCATTCGGAATATCTCGGACGACAGTCATTCGGAAGATCTCGCCCTAACGCATACGTATAGCAAACTGTCGTTAATCATCTCAATTGATATACCACTTCATATTTTCAAATCTAGACATTTGCTGAATTAAAACGGAACCACATGCAAACTGTCGTTAAACACTTAAACAAGCTGCGACTGTAATTAATTTACCATTGGAAACAGAAAATCTGACTTAAGAACAAATTACATGTGAAGGAGACGAGTAATTGTTAGTCAAGTACTGAAGACATTACACAGGAGACTCCATCTGGTGTTAAATTACATCCTTTAAACAAGACAGACGACTCATTTATTTTGCACTTCTCCTGTCGGTGTAGCCAACAAAAAAATCCCGGACATTAAATTCTGGGAATCATTACAGTTATTTCCCATTGTATATTACACAATCCTCAAGACCTTGTCGTAAAACAAAAGCTGGTGTCGCCAATCTATTACGAGTTTGATCGACGGTTATTACCCTATACTCGTGTGATATAATGTACGCGGATCTGGGGGTGACAGGGAGTGGGCGTGTACCCTTCTACAGTTAAAACGACTTCGTCTGCAAGATTTCCTTTTATATTTGCTCCATATTAACGGAACGAGGCCACACAATGAGCTCTGGAATTTACATACTCTCAAAATGGTAGTTGTGTAAAAAGAAGCAAAGAAAATACAGCAACAATATTGCATAAAAGGATACTTATCCAAAGGAACAAAAACATTAAAAAATATTTTTGTTTTCGGCCAGCAGTGGCCGAGTGGTAATTAAGGCGTCTGACCGTCTCTTCAAAATGTTTCCAAATCATTGACAAAGTAAACTTGAGTTATTAGGTTATAACAAGAACAAAAATTTAGGCTTGAGCACAAAATCCATGCTTGTGCATGGGTATAGTTTCATAAATACGTGCCCAGCCCTCCACCACTGGGTTGCGGGTTCGATTCCTACGTGGGACAGTCGCCGTATTTTGGCCAGGCACTCCAGAAATCTTAGTAGGACTAAACTACTGTTGAAGTATCAGAGGAGGTGCATAAAAACCCTATGAATTTCAAAAATTTAAAGTAGTCCTGAGTAATTTATTATAGTTACGGCAAACCTCGGGTACTAAACACACACCATCAGAGTCTACCACCTTGTATCTTGAAAGGTGAAGGTATTACACACACAGGTGGTTGCACCTTCAAAATCTATTTATAGAAACAGTTTGCAAAAAAATGTAATTCTCTGCATCATACAGCTGTTTCGTCTTTCTTGGACTCCTCGTTGATGCTACGTGCCAAAAAGTTGGAAATCCGAATAGGTATAAAGTACTGTTGAAACAGAAGGAGGTATGCATAAAACACCTTAATTTATTAGTTTAAAAAATTACGAGCACTTAGTTAGTTTTCAATTAATAAACCGTGTATATTATGAACAATTCCACTTCTATTTAAAGGTTGGCAATAATGTTTACAAGGCACATCGCCTTACGCATCTTGTATTGATATTATCACAAATCAACAGGCCTACTGTTTACTGTCACATGGATTATGAAAAAGTCCGTCGTGCTAAAATACTTGAAGCTTTTAACGCACGTAAAAATGTAGAACAACGCTGGAAAAGCGACTAAAATCAAGCTTCAAGTCTCATTAATCGTGAATTTCTAAAATTAACCTTTTTATTTGATATCAGGTTGTAAAAATAATACCCCATTAACACGTTAAGGCCATACCATGAGCATGGGATAGCATAGTGAACGGACTCCAAAAAATAAATTGAATGTGAACAAAAAGAGATTACCAATGTGTCAACAAATCTGAAATCGAACTGGGGTAAAATATGAACTTAATATAGATTCGCATAGATACGCCAAAAAACCTACAAGGAGAATAAGAATTTTGGAGAGACTCGGGACGGAATATCGTTTACTATGTTTAATCTTGACCTTTTGACCCTGTGACATTTTTTCAAGTCAGTGTCACGAATAGGGGTTTGAGTCTATGATTGAGCATCTCTAATTCGTTAATTTCAACACCTATAAAGCGCATATTTACAAAACAAAAAATGCTTACTAATAGTGTCGAGGCAAATAAAACAAAGGTACATGTGAATACATTTGTTTAAAGAATGACTCTGGGCGCCGAATTTCAACAGTGCGTTAAACTAGATGAGCGAAAATAATCTGACGTGTACAGTACATGCCATTGATGTCATAAAGTGCTTGTATACGGTCGTTGTAAGCTTGGCTCGCGATATACACGAACCACATGTTACACGACCATTCTACGCGTGTTTACGACCCGTGTGTTGTTCCGGTAGATGGTCACAATGATTACGAAATGTCACCAGGATAATTATCAGCAATGATCGATACCTATGTCGTACACAACGACACAACGAACGTGACCTTGAATCCACCTTGATGATCACAAAAGGGAGTTGAGTATAAACAAAGGAACCACAATATTTTGAGATTTATTTTTTTCTTAATTTTGCTTATATTTTTTGTGAATGCTTATTTTCGTAAATACTTAGTTTTGCAAATTTATTTTTAGCATGCTTCTCTTTAACACATGTCCATTTACTAAATATTTTCATGTGTATAATACACTTTTTTTCTTCTGCTCACAACTCCAATTATCTAGGTGGAATATACAAATGATTTGGGGTGGATGTTGCGGAATTTATGCTCTATCATTCACGTGAGGTGGCACTAAAATGATGCCATTGGAAACACGGTCCCACTACAAACAGAACACATTAGATCTCCACAACACACGCACGCATACACACACAGGGAGATATACTGTAAGACAGGTGGTGTAGGGCAAGTTGTAAGCTTCTAAAAAGTGTATCGATGGATGTACTATCTAATTATGTTTTAATTGTATTGATTGTATAAATTGTACCCCTATGTACAGTAAAGCGATTTATAATGGCTTAATCCAGCTAGATAGGGCGCTATATCAAAGGTTGTAATTTTTTCCTAAAGGGGGAGGAACTTATATAAACACATGTTGATTGTTATCGGTTCTTAAAAGTGCAAGATGTGTTATGAGATGGTGAAGGATCGTGGTTTTAAATAGATATTTTCTATTTGTGTCTTGCTCCTAGAAGGACGAATCGGCTTTTAGAAGCAGTGTTCGTTATTTTTGGCATACTGTATCTATCACCAACTTTTAAATGTACAAATATGATTTTTTATGTTACCATCCATCTCTAAAACGTCCATTTGTTCACGCGCAATAGAGAAGGTTTGAACCTACTTACCGTATCTCTAAGACAGATCACCTGTACGTGACTTGATTGATTCTAAATTGATTCCGTGGACTTTTAATATTTGATCTGCTGCCTCCAGTGTAGCATTCTGGATCAATCTTCTCCTGTCTCTTTTTAGTACCTTTTCATTTCTGCGGTGTTTTATAAGGCACGCCTGGTTAGACCGTCGTCTCAATTATATGGCCATGGAGGTAGTCGTTATTGCATTGCTTGAATGTCACATTTCAGTGTTGTTGCAATTTGAATTGTCCTTTTGATGTCCTCATGACCACCGGGAACTGCTCTTATACACATTAACTGTTGCAACTGTCCTTCCTTAAAACATCTGGGCCCTTATTCATGAAACTGTTCTCATGCTAAAGCATGGCTTGTGTGCACAATAATAATGCCTCGTATAAGTGATGAAATAATTCAATAGAAAATCTTATTTGTTCAATAACTTGGAAAAGAAAAGAAGTGATTTAAAGCCGAATACTGTCTTCAATGTTTTGACTTTTTGATTGTGTTATATAGTTTTAGTGAGTTACAAGAAAGCTGGTTTGATCATTGCATCCATGCTTGAGAATGCTAACAGTTTCATTAATACGGGCCTGGCACCACCAACAATAAAGTGTTTGTCTATGTGAAAAAGATGGTGATTATAAAATCACAAGCGTGTGAAGGGTATAAGCATAAAAGAGTTTGGTACAAAAAAATAATTAAATACATATTTTTATTAGATGGTCATTTTTGTGAATGCTTGTTTTTCCTAATGCCTAATCTTACGAAAGCTTATTTTATGAAAGATTTTTGGGGCATACATATTGTTGCGAGGTGTTTTTTGTGGTGCTTAATTTTTGTAATGCTTAGTTTCTATGTCTCTTTACTTTTTTTTTAAATGCCATTGTCAGCGAATTATTTTGTTTTTACTGTTTACATTACATTGTAACCTGGCATATTGGCATTAAACTGTACCCCTCACCAATTGTATACAAATACGTATTAACAATAGATCTGATGATAATAAAAAAAAGTTATTTTATGAAAAACAATCCTTACATGACAAATGCAGACAGAGGTACTTCGGCAGACGCCGCCAATTCCTATTAAACGACTTCAGTAAAGAAACGGAATGTTTGCGTTCTACTGGTTGAGTGTATTTTACGACTATTGATAAAAACGGATTCGGCTAATTGTGTAGCAGACACGAAATGTCTGAAACAGAATTGCATTATTTTAACTGAGGTTGGTACACATTTGTACTTCTCAATTTGTTTCGTTGATTTAAAGCTGACGCGTGTGTTTAGCAACATCACACAGCCCGTCTGATCAAGTATGAAGCTTCTTGAAGTTAGGAGAATAGCTATGCGTGCTAAGTGGTGTTTAAAATACCTACGGACGTAAACTAGCTGTTCTATATTGTCGACCAGTCGATGGAAAATGCCATAATTAGATAGCGAAATTCATATTGTATGCCCATTGTTTACTCTTAAGTATCTGTGGTAATATATTAATGTTTGAAAAAACTTCAATTTACATCTGTTTTCGATGTTATCTCTTTCGTTAGTCATAACAACGTTTATATTGCTGTTTAATCGATTTCAGTACCTTTTGTTTTATTTGAATAGCAACTCATAAACCCGAGTTTTCTCTGTCCTGGGTTTACAAAACCCATCCTACATTCGCCCTGAAATTACATATAGTACATTGGTGTGCGTTCTATCGTATTAAGCCACTTTATGATACGTGAGTGATGGAGTGTACATTTATAACTCCAAAACACTAAATGTTAAAATCAGTTGACTATGTGTCAGCTGGGCCATGAATTTCTAGTGATTAACAGGTAAAAAAACCCACCAATCAATAATATTGTTAATTAAATTGTTAAAAGATTCAAGTAACAGCACCAGGAGTCAACTAGTGAATGGCATCCAAAAGATCCGCGGTGCCAACATTTGTAACAGTGCGTTGGAAACGTTTTTACATGCATAACAATAACGTTGATAAATCAACACTGAAAACGGAACTTTGAAAAAAAATATAAACGCAGCGCTGTGAGCCAGTATTTGGACCCTTGACCTCAGATCACAATGTAGTTGCTCTTACTAAGTGAGGTACTTGATTACGTTAGTTTCCTACACTGCCCGACCACAGCTGGTTTGTACATCCAAAACCAAATTAAGGGGAGGTCACTGTATGTATGAAGACTATCATTGGAATTATTATAGTTTTTCTCCTGTAGTGGGACATGGATTCTTAAACTATTGAAAAGTTGAACAATTGCAACCAAAGTTCGAATGTTTTATTTCAGAAAAGTGTCGTAACTATCAAACATTCTTGATGTTTGTTCTTGATATATCTACCAACTGAAAACAAATGCCATTAGACTATGAATACACTACGAATATAACGATTCTCGTGCAACCAGTCAGCTGATTTCAAACACAATGACCACTTCATATTATTACGCATAATACCGTTTCTGAGAATAATTATCTCCCCTTCTCCGATATAACGTAGTTGAGAGAAATTATAATAAACATTAAAAAAATCATGAATGATGCACCATTGTACTATTATTATTATTCTTTCTAATTTAAAACTAAAAAGATACTTATAACATTGTCATAACAAATACTGACTTCCGACTCACAATAGGTTCCTCTAGGTCACGAACTTTTTAACACCCTGTTTCGAAAAGTCCGGCTGTGTAATCCCTTGCACATTAAACTCAGAGAACTTTGTAATGACACAGACACTTCATCCAGCAACTTATCATCATTTACATTTCTTTTGGTAAGCAGTGTATGCCTATTGCCGACGGGAGCTTGAAATAGTGCTAACTACAAAAAGTGTTGTAACTTTTTTATTGTAGTTCATCGTAACGTAAATATATGAATTGAATTGTTTTCATGTACATTGCGGCAATGAAAAGCAGTACCTGATCTACATTTCTTCCACAGGATATGTAGATCATATACTGCTATTCATTGCCTCTATGTACTGTACTTTAAACAAATTCTATTCAATCCCGATATTTATGCACATATTAAAGAAAGGAAATTAATTTGAAAGTTTTACTCGTACATCAAAATGTTGAAATGGATTCAAGGCATTGACCGGTAATCCATATGTTGTAAGCCTTTCTATTAAACACAAGCGTACTTAACGATGTACCAAAACACATGTTTATCTCTGGTACATAAAGTTTATTACTGTTTTTCATGTGTACATCTGTTATCACAGCATGTAATACACGTGCATCTGTCACTACGGAGTGCATGCATGCATAATGCGACTTTCAACATTGTTATTTGATATACTAGCCACATGTATTGGGTGTAAAATACGAAATCCTTTGAATGCTTACTACATGTAGCAAAGAAATCTGATCAATAAGGAGAAGTATTGATCATTATATACCTACAGTGAATACGGCACCTACGTAATACATACGACAAAACTATTGTTTATGTGTGTGTTTGATTGTTCTAGGTTTAACGTTCTCGCAGCGGCTAAAGTTAATTAAAGACAGGTGCCTAGGAAATCAAACATTTGATCGTCGCCGAAAAAGAGTCGGTGAGTTAAGAAAATATTTAGATCAAAAGCAATGCAATAGGGACAGCACATCCGTTTTGGGTACCTCGGTATATGCTAACTAAATGACACCTGGAAACCATGTCAGCCTATTCAATGCAAGGCACCACATTAGTCTCCTCCTAAGATATACACTAAGATACAGCAGGCATATTCAATGCAAGGTACCACATTAGTCTCCTCCTAAGATATACACTAAGATACAGCAGGCCTATTCAATGCAGGCACCACATTAGTCTCCTCCTAAGATATACACTAAGATACAGCAGGCCTATTCCATGCAATGCGCCACATTAGTCTCCCCCTAAGATATATATTAGGATACAGCAGGCCTATTCAATGCAAGGCGTCATATTAGTATCTTCTTAAGATATACACTAAGATACAGCAGGCCTATTCAATGCAAGGCGCCACATTAGTCTCCTACTAAGATATACACTAGGAAACAGCAGGCCTATTCAATGCAAGACGCCACATTAGTCTCCTCCTAAGATATACACTAAGATACAGCAGGCCTATTCAATGCAAGGCGCCATATTAGTATCTTCTTAAGATATACACTAAGATCCAGCAGGCCTATTCCATGCAAGGCGACACATGAGTCTTCTCCTAAGATATACACTAGTATACAGCCGGCCTTTTAAATGCAGGGACCCAACATAAGTCTCCTACTAAGATATACACTAGGACACAGCAGGCCTATTCAATGCAAGGCACCACATTAGTCTCTTCTTAAGATTATACTAGGATACAGCCGGCCTTTTAAATGCAGGGACCGAGCATAAGTCTCCTACTAAGATATACACTAGGAAACAGCAGGCCTATTCAATGCAAGACGCCACATTAGTCTCCTCCTAAGATATACACTAGGATACAGCAGGCCTATTCAATGCAAGGCACCACATTAGTCTCCTAAGATATACACTAATATACACTAGGACACAGCAGGCCTATTCAATGCAAGGCACCACATTAGTCTCTTCTTAAAGTATACAGCCGGCCTTTTAAATGCAGGGACCCAACATAAGTCTCCTACTAAGATATACACTAGGACACAGCAGGCCTATTCAATGCAAGGCACCACATTAGTCTCTTCTTAAGATATACATTAGAATACAGCAGGCCTATTCCATGCAAGGCACCACATTAGCCTCTTCTTAAGATTATACTAGGATACAGCCGGCCTTTTAAATGCAGGGACCGAACATAAGTCTCCTACTAAGATATACACTATGACACAGCAGGCCTATTACATGCAAGGCGACACATTAGTCTTCTCCTAAGATATACATTAGGATACAGCAGGCCTATTCAATGCAAGGCGACACATTAGTCTCTTCTTAAGATATACACTAGGATACAACAAGCCTATTCAATGTAGGGGCCGAACATAAGTCTCCTCCTAAGATAAACACTAGGATACAACAAGCCTATTCTATGTAGGGGCCGAACATAAGTCTCCTCCTAAGATATACACTAGAATACAGCAGATATATTCGTTCCATGAAGGTTTGCAGAATTAAAAAACTATTTTTATTATTTCTATTCTATGTATACTTTCTCTTAC
Organism: Mizuhopecten yessoensis; assembly: GCF_002113885.1. Lineage (NCBI taxonomy): Eukaryota > Metazoa > Mollusca > Bivalvia > Pectinida > Pectinidae > Mizuhopecten > Mizuhopecten yessoensis. Next base: position 42,098 of record NW_018406081.1, read on the forward strand.
CATATACAAATGTACCCATATCCTGATGTTAATGCTTAAGGTACAATCACCTGTGAATGTTACCTTCACATTTCAATATACAAGGTAGTAGACTCTGCTGGTGTGTATTTAGTCCCCGAGGATTGCCGTAGCCTTGATAGCCACAGTAATCTCTTTTGAGTAGTGGCACGGTTCAAAATGCACATTTGATTTAAACTTAATCAGTACGTCTCTTAATTTTGAAATTCATGTTTCTACGCACCTTCTCTTTAATTTCAACAGAAGTGTAGACTTTTTTTTTTGCCCATGTATGCCACCTGCCGATGAGTACTTGAAGGATAAAACAGCTGTTTGATGCAGATAAGTTGATGTTTGGCACACAGTATCTATTAATTAAATATAAGTAAAGTCACCTGTGTATATGTTACGTTCATCGTTGGAAACTACAGCAACTTTATTACTTAACACGACTAATGATAAGTATATATAAGATATATCATCTTATGCTGGCTGTTGAGATATCCCAAAGGATAGTCAATATGAAGGCTGCATGGACATATGTCTGCAACTAGAGCATTAGTTATTACGTATTCGAGTGCTCAAAAGCTGAGATCAGCGAAATTGCTGCTTTTTCAGAATTAATAACTCGACGCTGAATCCAATGCAGACTGTTTTATTAGTTTTCCTAGAATATTGACGTTTGAATTTGGCAGAATTAATGGAGGGTGGTTCGTCGGAGCGATCTCAATTTTAGCGAGCCACTTGGAGAATTGTCATTAACAGTTATTCAAAATACAAAGTAAATCCATCAGTATTCGCCACACTGCATAAAGTTGAATATGCCTAAGAGACAATCCCTATTAATCACCTCGCTCTCAGGAGACAATCATATCCTCATTCCACAAAGCCTGTAAATTTATACCGCCAAACCTGTTCACATGACCATTTCTAATAAGAGAGCATCTTTTTCAAGAGGACACTGTTAATCATCCCCAGTGTAGTGATTTCATTGTCAATCAGACCTGTAGGAAGCGACCAACTGCTTTAAGAAACCATTTTGGACTTCCTTATGGTGGTCTCATAATACTTGTTTAACTGTCCTTTATAGAAGTGACCATCGATGTCGAAAAATAGGTTTTTAGCTTTTTCTTGAGTGGTCTCTTAATGCAGACTTGTCTGTTTTTACATGGACTGTATGACATAGTACACTTGTAGTATGCCGCAGTATGTGTATGAGACCTTGAAGAATAAACAATGTACCTGTGTGTTGTAAGTTTATATAAATATAAATTCACCCGACCTAAATCAATCCACTGAAGTCACGGTAACTCGTAAAACTGAATTCATTGCAAATCTCTGTAATGCGAACCTTTAACCTCTAGTCTCTTCGCCAAGCATGGTCTCGAAGTGTTGGCAGCGTAAAGACTGTATCAACTAGAACAAAATGAAATATAATAAACTGATACATTTTGTTCCATATTTTTCCCAAAATATTGATTTAAGGACTAACTTATATAAATAATTACTTGGAAAATAGTTAAAGGAAGCTATTAATCAATATAGGACTACAACATTGTACCTTATAGCAAAGTTCATATAGTGTTTTTCACATATGTTTTGCAGTATTAATGTAGTGTTCTACAATACATCTCAAGTACACACGCAGGCAAACACACATATGGAGATATTAGCCAGGTGGCATAGGACTAGTAATAAGTGCTTGATAAGGAAGCTCCTACGAATTCCTTAAAATTGTATCGATTAATGTATATGTTTATTGTATTGATTGTATCAATTGAATATCCATGTACTGTAAGGCGCCTTAAAGTGTCTTTTTCTAGCTAAATACAATTATGTAGGGCGTTATATCAAATGTTGTATATTATGTTTTTTTATTTTAAAATACAAGTATAAGCATAAAAATCTGTTGTAGCCAAAAGTTGTTAATTTGTTAAGTTTAAGTTATAATGACAAAGTTCTTTCTTTTTGCTGCTTTCTTCATGTATCAACATTTACGCAGACGTTTCTTTTCATTTAACAAAACTTAACTTGTTGTTTTGTTGTATTTCTCCGTACGTTGTGTTCTCCTTACAAAATCGCTGGTATAATATATGTGTATTATGTAAAATATGGGCATATCATACATAGAGCGAGGATTTAAAACAGAAAATTTCATTGTTCGATTTTTCTAACGAATAATTAATCTCAAACTTTCATTTTTTACTGCATTTTTAGAATCCTTTTGGTTGAATTTTCAAGTAACTATTTGACGATTGTATTGAGATGAGATATAAAAAAAAAAGCGAAACGACAGAAAAGATCAGTCTTAATCTCCACCTCTTACATATAGAACTTGATGCTACCCTCATGTAATCAACAACTGTTTATTTCAGGAAAATACACTACGTGAAATCGCTCATTTCTTGGTTTTTATAATTTCGTTGGTCTCGTAGGCAATCTTCATCCGCTAGTTCATAGGTCATCCATGAAGAAATTACAAGTTTGATATAAAGCAATTCTCTTGAGTGGGTACTCGTAACCTACGAGTTCATGTACCCACAAACTGGTGTTTTGTCTGGAAACCACGACACTTGGGGCCCCACTTAAACATCGGAGTTCACAGTAAATATATACTCTCTAACCTAGGAGAGAGATATTCAGCAAAACGACAATTAAAATGAAATACTCAAACATCTGTCAACACAGTGCTGGATATAAACATGAAACGAGCATTAATGATTTACTTCACGTACATACATGTATCACAGACAGACATGCATATTTGTCTGCTGCCCGTGCACATCTCTTGCTATAGTGAGAAACGCCTGCTGATTGACATGTATGGATGCACATGTTATCTAAAGTTGTAAATGCGTTCAAACATATCTTAGAATTTCTTCGTAATCATGCTGTTATGGCACGGGACCCAATCAATGATACTGTGTGGCTTACGCTCATGCATTCTCGAGGGGAAAGAATCCAATCATGCAGAAAGTACCGGGCACCATTACCGTGACTGGTTCGTGTTTTGTTTGCATTGTTTTCCTCCCATTGCCTGATGTGTAAATGTCTCAAAGTCATGTAATAGACAAACATATTTTTGCTTATTGTTGAGGACATTCTGACACAGGCCTCTTCCGATAGCTTAGATAATACTCCATCTCTCAGGGAACATAATGCTCTTTTAACAAAGAGAAGCAAAATCTTAAACTAGATTTAATAGATAGTTCGAAATAAATATCCTTAATTTTTAAAATGACGCACTTTAATAATGATTTTATGACGAGAACGTTTTTAGAACATAACGTGTAATTTGAAAAACCAGTAAAATATTCCAGAGAAATCGAAATGTTGATGTAGAAAATAAGTATGAAGGGAAATATGCTATTGCAAATGGCTAAATGCTGTTCCATTGTGTGATGTGGAGGTTGGTGTGTTATTTATGTTCATTAGTATAGTTTGCGTTTGTTAATGAAGCTACTCGAGCTCTCGATTTCAGGACGTGACATTTTTTGCGGGTGTTGTTGAAGAAGCAGAAGACCCTTACCCTTCCGGGATACATGGTCTTATTCTCCTTGTTCTTTTTTTTGAGTCCTTGTAAATCTATGCATTGTTCATATTTTGCGATACTTTTAAGCTCGAATTACGACTTTGTTATAATTCGGTGATTTCTTGTTGTTTCCTATATATCTACACAAATGCTGGTAAATTTGTATACAAAACATATGTCGGAAGCTATATGCTTATGAATAAATGGCAGTGATTAGAAATATTCAATTCACAAAGGTTGTATGCACAAGAATGTCGAAATCAGAGGTACAAAGTGGAAGTGGCCGCTTTTATAGTATTTTATTATAGTATTTTATATTAGCCTTTCATGACTTTCTACTCCCAATGGAGGTTCCCAAATGCGTCAACTTAAACTACTCTGTATTCTGACCGCTTAATATTGATACTACAATGTAATTTCACTGACAAGTTTCAAATGTAGGACGTGATATTGCATTTAGTTCACGGTCATGATATGTAAATGAAGAGGTATCAAGATATATTAATTGTTTCATTTTAGGGTTAGCTAGTTAGTATCTCAAAACCATCCATGAGCAACCATACTCTTTGATCGTACGTGTAAATGTGGTTGTCTAACAATGCGTTCAAATAAATAATTCACGTTGCCATTCATCCCATGTATCCAAGTTTTAATCAAAGTACCATGCGAGATTACATTATTCCACCATTGGGAGTTTAATTAGAAAATACATGTAGGTTCCAAAAGCTATATATTTTCGGAATCTGTAATCTACACTTTAAGTATTATATTTTGCCAAAGCAGTAGTAGGCAGTTTCTTCGTTGTTATCGATTTTAATTTGATATTTTTCTCCTGTTATTATTTTATATATTTATTTGATTCACAAGAACCCAAAAAGAAAAAACGAATTCCCAATCCAGCTTTTTGAAATTCTTTGGCAACAACTGTCTTGTGTGTTGCGACAGTATGCCTATTAATCCGAAACGTGTAAAAAAAAAAAATGACCACTCAAGAATCAATATTTTTTAAAGGAATACAGTGGGTTGTGTATTACATAACCTTGATTTGCATACACATTTATATGTTTGTTTCTTTGATTATTTGACATACTTTAATGTTATCAATGCCGCTATTAATTCTTGGCTTATAAATGTATACTGTATGATGTATGTATCTGTTTTTTTCGCTGATACAAAAATTATATACCGAGTTTAATGTTGATACATTGTAATATTGAAATGCTGTATTGTTAAACAGCTTGATAAAATATCCTCCAACAAGTAACGACAGTGAACACATGAAATATATTTCAAGCAATTCAGTTTGGCATAAAGTAAAAAATATATTTATACAAGCCTACAATATACGGTGGACCGTCACATCGTCATATTTTTTTTTATAAATCGGTTAAGGCTATACGCAGACATGCGCTAAGTTGAACTTCCTTTTGTATTATTTCACGTTACAACATGTACAGGTTATTTCCTGGTTTTAATGTTTTTGAAATTCAAATAACGCAGACAGGTTTAATTACATACGGTTATTTCGTGTTCTTCACATTAAGTGACAGAGGTGTACAAACGACCTACTAAAAACATAATTCTTTGTATGTTTGGTATACAACTCCCGTAAATAGTTCATCATATTATTTTGTGTCCAGTACAACTCCCTAAAAAACATATTTCAAGATAATGGTCATTAAAAAGCCCAGCACATTTCGAAATCCTTGAATTTTGCTGTGCAAAACGAAAACAACAGGTTATTTTTATTTGTTTGCATGTGCAAGCGAACTGTTTTGTAAAACAAATAAGGACATCCATTTCTTAGTTTTGTGTAGTGAGGAAAACAGTGAATATCATATTGTTTAGAATGTGAAAAGAGAAATTTGTAGGAATGTGCAAAGGTGCGAAAAATACAACTCACCTGATCCGTCCCCACCACTTGCAGGGCGTCATCGGAGGGGGCCCTCCATCGTCCTCCCCCTCCCCCTGCTCCACCAGTACTCGAGTTCATAGCGTCAAGGATAATCCAGGAAACTGTGTCTTCGTAAATCAAATTCCGGATAAGATGTTTAGGATTTCGTAATTTTAACTTTCCGATGTTGAACTTCCCACTCCGGAAGTGTTCTTTAGACATGGACACGATATGAATTGTGGTTATTATCGCTTTTAAACTCACTTACCCCTCGGGCGGTCCATCACAAATAAAACAAATCCTCAGCGCCAGCACATTTAAGAAACTAATCAAATCTTATTTCCTCACTTGATCACTCAAAGATAACTCAAGTTCTTTAAAACTTCTCCTCATAATTTTCTAGAGATGTAAATGCACATCCGACACTTCCTATTGACACAACTCGGCGTCGACTGATTCAATTTTCATTGACCAGAAAGGAGATCGTTGGAATAAAATGTATGCTGGTATAACACCGGAAAACACATGTAAAGCTGAACGCATTGACCTTTCCCCGTCCTGTATACGAAGCACAATATCATCCGCAAATAATTCCTCTCGCGGATTAACTAGTGCCTTTGTATTTTGGAGTGCTGAAATAGTGATACTTAGCTATGAAATCCAATAATATATAAGAAGAAATGGCTACTAACTTTGCAAACACTTGTTTCAAACTTTTTAGACCCAATCATTCCATCTACATATGGGTAACAATGTAAACTGGTGTTCGCATTAATCATCCACTTGACCTTAACTCATAAAACAAAAGGAAAACAGAAGTTTATCAGCACTTTTTTTACCCCACTTTTGCACAGTTTCCGTTTGTAAAGATATCCAGTGTAATTTCATCCATCCATTTGGCGTCTATAACAACAAAACTGCTCACGTGACCTGCAAAGCGGGTGCATACATATGTGCACCTTCTCCTTGGCGTAGAGTAGCAACACAACTGGCTACCGTATAAATGCTCGTATGCATAAAAAAGTATTAATACGCAATCCAAACTGACTAGCTGTCAGAATAGTGCAGTGTTCCCAGAAAAAACAGGTTTTCCACACAAACCTGATAAAACGAACGTGTGTGAGACCTCCCTGTACCCGCGAATTCAGTGCCGTCAACTCAACTGCAGGCCATCAATACCGAGTTATATGTCAGTCACGATAACCCTTATACAGATCTATAGAAAAGTCAGCAGAGACAACGTGCAGTCAAATCACAGGCAATCAACCTGCCGTAAACCCAGTAGAGATTTATGATAGTATAAGTAAGCTGTTGGCACCGTATAATCCCAGCTTCACCCCAGGTCAATACTACCTCATATCAACAAGTCACATCTATTATAGCAACGTGGAAGTCGAAAAACACTTTCCTAGTCAGTTCAACAACGTACCTATGTGTATAGCAGTGTCCAATGCACCATCAAGTATAGCTATCCTGTACCTGTGTACAGATTCATAGACACGTAAACAATTCAATACTGCACCGGCCAAGCGTTTTCAATTATATAATATGTGATATTATTATAAACACTTACAGACTTATGTTGAAATTAAACAAAGCGAACCTGACCGTAGTGACCGTTATATAACGTACGGCGACTCGATTCACTTGAAACGGTACCGAAAGTAGAGACAATTTATGGACCTGTATATTTTGCTGGCCTTAGGATTTATTGAACATTGCCGATTTCGGGGCTAGCAGCAACAGTGTGTCCCGTGGTTTCCCCTTCCTTTCATCTTGTTGCCAAAATCAATGAGCTACGATCTGGGACTGGCATTCAGCTCTTTATTTCGGTGACAATAATACGCTGCAACATGCTTGGGTTTTGCCTGTCGGTGCAATGCAACACATTTCTTCGACAAAACCGGTCCTACCAGAATATAGCCTGAAAAGCATTTTTTGCCATACATCTCACAGGAGTCCCCACTTTGGTGTGTAACCATAAAAGTCTAGGTACTCTCTGCCATATAGGTTTAGTATTGGCGAGACCACATACTGTCTGGTTCTGTTCGAATGTTTTCAGAACAATCTATCTATGTACATGTATTAAATACCCTAGTCTCAAATGATGAATCTGTAAACGACAGAAGTGTAGGTCTAATCTGGCTTGGTCTTTCAAATGACAGTCAAAATGTTCCTACCGACATTGCTGTAATATTGTTAGAGTTTGAACATAAACCTCAAAGGTAGGCTAGCTAACAGGAAGACGACATTCTGATATAACCAATTGGTGCCCAAACCCCTTTTCTACGGCTTTCCATCACTACCAAAATCTGGCACGTCATTAAATGACCATAGCTGTTAATAGGACGTGAAACAAAAACAAACCAAACCTAACACGTCATTAAATGCCCGTAGCTGTTAATGGGACGTGAAACACAAACAAACAAAACCTGACACGTCATTAAATGCCCGTAGCTGTTAATGGGACGTGAAACACAAACAAACCAAACCTGACACGTGCTTAAATGACCGAAGCTTTTAATGGGACGTGAATCACAAACAAACAAACCCAACCTGACACGTCATTAAATGACCGTAGCTGTTAATGGGACGTGAAACACAAACAAACCCAACCTAACACGTCATTAAATGACCGTAGCTGTTAATGGGACGTGAGACACAAACAAACCAAACCTGGCACGTCATTAAATGACCGAAGCTATTAATAGGACGTGAAACACAAACAAACCAAACCTGACACGTGCTTAAATGACCAAAGCTGTTAATGGGACGTAAAACACAAACAAACCAAACCAAACCTGACACGTCATTAAATGACCGTAGCTGTTAATTGGATGTGAAACACAAACAAACCAAACCTGGCACGTCATTAAATGACCGAAGCTATTAATGGGACGTGAATCACAAACAAACAAACCCAACCTGACACGTCATTAAATGACCGTAGCTGTTAATAGGACGTGAAACACAAACAAACCCAACCTGACTCGTCATTAAATGACCAAAGCTGTTAATGGGACGTGAATCACAAACAAACCAAACCTGGCACGTCATTAAATGACCGTAGCTATTAATGGGACGTGAATCACAAACAAACAAACCAAACCTGACACGTCATTAAATGACCGTAGCTGTTAATAGGACGTGAAACACAAACAAACCAAACCCGACACGTGCTTAAATGACCAAAGCTGTTAATGGGACGTGAAACACAAACAAACCAAACCTGACACGTCATTAAATGACCGAAGCTATTAATAGAACGTGAAACACAAACAAACAAACCAAACCTGGCACGTCATTAAATGACCGTAGCTATTAATGGGACGTGAATCACAAACAAACAAACCAAACCGGACACGTCATTAAATGACCGAAGCTATTAATAGGACGTGAAACACAAACAAACAAACCACATCTGGCACGTCATTAAATGACCGAAGCTATTAATAGGACGTGAAACACAAACAAACCAAACCTGACACGTCATTAAATGACCGTAGCTATTAATAGGACGTAAAACACAAACAAACCCAACCTGACACATCATTAAATGACCATAGCTGTCAATGGGACGTGAAACACAAACAAACAAACCTGGCACGTCATTAAATGACCGAAGCTATTAATAGGACGTGAAACACAAACAAACCAAACATGACACGTCATTAAATGACCGTAGCTATTAATAGGACGTAAAACACAAACAAACCCAACCTGACACATCATTAAATGACCATAGCTGTCAACGGGACGTGAAACACAAACAAACAAACCTGGCACGTCATTAAATGACCATAGCTGTTAATAGGACGTGAAATACAAACAAACCAAACATGACACGTCATTAAATGACTATAGCTGTTAATAGGACGTGAAACACAAACAAACCAAACCTGTCACGTCATTAAATGACCATAGCTGTTAATAGGACGTGAAACACAAACAAATAAACCAAACCGACGGACAAAAACCAAGCATGTTTCAGAGTACAAATCTCACAGGTTGGTATTGTATATAACGTTGCGTTAATATCAAGTCCCAGGTGCAACTGCTACAGTTCCTTATTAATTACTGTTACATAATTACGAAACAATAGTTTTGTCCTAGTTTAATTTGTCATTCTGAAAACCAAACTGTAGCCATCATTATTCTGTATCCATCATTTCTTATCTTTTCTTAATTACACTCTATCTAGTACTCCCCTTTTAGCTATCTTTTTAAAAAGATGTTATTTATTTTACAACATTTTTTTTAATTGGCTGCACATATTGATTGTAATGAGATATTGTTGTGAAATAACATTTTAGCTCAGGTATTGTTTTGATCACCATTACGTAGTGTAGCAACACCACCACATATTATTCGTGCTTTGTTCAAATCTATTACAAAACACTTATTAAGTTTGCTTGTTAAATATGTATTAATAATATTAATTAAAAATATTAAAATTAAAAAAAAAATTCATAACATGCAAAATAGATATTTATGTACATGTCTTTATGTGTTCAAGCGTTTAATCATTAATGTACTCATGGCTATTATAACAATTGATTGATTTTTACTATTATATCAGTTTTATATAATAGTAGTACTATCGTCTTTGATATCTTATATGTGCAAAATATGCGCCTATAATTGTAGAGGGTATCAACGCTTTAATTGCGTTGCAATTGTTCAAGCAATACGAGTATGTGAAAGATTTTGTGCATTTGACCTAGATACATACGTAATATATACTTACTAGAATCCTTATTGAGTTTCTGACGGAAGTTTACTGACCGCTATATAAACGCTTGTTTGTATTATTGAATGATTTGGAGAGATATGATATTTACTGTTGGTGATGTTCCTGTATCTTTTGTCAATATTGATCTTCATTCCTTAGTTAATTAAACACAGACAAAATCAAGTATATCATGAGAAAGACACACAGACGGATAGTAGGTTGATTAAGACTTGTCACAGTTGTTGATTGTCCTGTAGTATATCGCATGGGAGATTAAACAGACGTCTGTTACATATATGTAGCTTAATCGTCGTTATAAACACGCTACAACCACGACATCATTATCACTTAAGCGCTTTGATTTGTAATTTGATCTGCCGAATTGATTATGTATATATATATATCTGCAGTCTACCTTAATGTGTAATCCATTCTCATTTAATGTCTTTGTGGCGCACATTGGGCGATGTTAACAAACATTTAATCGATTTGGCAACATGATCAATATAGTAACCGAATTCCTCTACTGTTGAGACAGATTTTAAAAAACCCACTACATCATCACTTTTTAAGATTCAATGCTGACGTATCAGGTCCTGTTTAAAAACATGCTTCCCAAAGAGTACACTCGTCTATGTGATTTCACTGCGTGTTTATTCTGGTATCTTCATGTCATTGTTTATCAACATTTAATACTTACATGCATAGCAAGAGTATAGCATGTGTCTTAGTTTAGCAAAACCTTACCGTTTGTCGAACTTAATATACATAGCATACGCCAATGAAGAAATTGTAAATACATTTTGTATATCTCTTCAATATACCTTTATACACTGGATATATGTATGTCTGTAATCGGATATTCCTAAACAACCAAATTATTAGTAGATTTGTATAGGTAAGTTATAGGCTACATGATATTAAAATCAATCTTCATTCTGGAAATCAGGTTAAATACATATTAAAATCCGAAGTCCTGCTTTCCAAAGACACTCTATGTGATGACACAGGGATCAATGATGTGAGGAATATTGTGCAAACAAACTCATGAGGACACTAACTGTACTGACAACAAAGCCCGAACCCCTGCAGTATTGTACAGGCAGGTACGGCAAATAAAACTACAATTGAAAGAAACATCACAAAATACAATTAATCCGAGATCGATTACATAAATTATCTAAAGCCTAGGTCAAGCTATTAAATTATTCCATTCTTATCGTTTCAATAACGATAGTGCACGAGTTCATTGTGTTGAAAGTAAATGCAATCACATTATTGCCACTTACAGTTACGGAGGAGGAATAGATCGGCTGTATTCCACTGCATGTTACATGTAGGTAAAAGGCGAAACACGTGCCCCCATCTCTGCAAAGTCTTGGGTTCTCTTCTTTGCATTCTGCTAGGGGACAATGAAGGATCCAGAATTGATCTGCTGTACCCGTTGTTACAGTGTATCTATATCTTTTCTGCTCTAGGAGCTTTACACTTTCTTTACACACTTGTCTTGATACGATCTTCGATGTTGCAAGGACGCTCTTCTCAAACCAATTAGAATTAAAACTAAACAATATAATTGTGACATCTTATCACCTGCATATGTATTTGATTATATCACAATAACTGCAATTTTGACCTTTTCATTTCATAAATGAGGCGGGCAGTGTTTTACAATTGCTAATTGTTTGCTACATTTTCAATATTGCATTAATTTTACTATTTAGGAATACTTTTGGTATACTGTTGCTAATGTTATCGACATTTTAAAAATATATACACATTTATCATATTTGATTTTTTGTTTTCTTTTTTCATTTATGTATTTCTTTTCTATTTTTGTTTATATTTGTTTTCAAGAAATATATACTTACTATAACATACTTCTTTCTTATGATGATGTTGATAAGATTTAACCTGACTGCTCTTCATAGATTTGTAAAACTACACTCGTTTGATGTCACATTATTATATACAGGTTCGTGTATAGAAATATAATATAAGCTTTTGTGTAAAAGTTTTCAACTCAAAAAATAACTTTCAATACTTTGGTAGACTATTACATTTATTTTTGGATACAAATGATTGATGCGATGACTACTTTCCGATATATACATTTGCAGTACCATATATATCAAATATATTGCTAAACCGGTAAAACACAACTTTTGAGGGTGACGGAATACCAGACGAGATCCATTCCATTTGAAGCGGTCGACATACTTTTTTATCCATTACATATATTACCTCTATTTTTCGTTAGTCTATTTCAATCACAACCATTCCTTAATATAAAAAACGCATTGTCTTGGTAAAACATATATCTCGGTTTGTCAGCAAGTTGCATGTTTCCCACATATTAACCATATCTAGCAGACACATGGTGTTAGTCGTGGAACCTGTTTTTAAACCATACATTTGTACATATATATCAACAAACAGTAAAACAAACACATACTGACAGTCTCCGATAGTTCGGTACCAGGTCAGACACATGACAATACACCATTCAGGCCAATCCTTTCTCCATTATCAGTATACTAACTCTTACTTATGGAGACCATACAGTCTCTTTTTTTTCCATTGATAACTAAAACAAAACTCGAGGTCGGGGATCGAGATAAAGAATAAACCTGATTTTACCCACTGCATTGTATAGTAAGAGGCCACTAATGCGGGAATACCCTGCAGACTTTAGGATTAGCTTTTGTGACCACTTCTTCGGGACATACATGTAGAAGAGATCAAAATAAACCTGCTGCACCCAATGCATTATTTTGGATATTTATATTTCTTTCTAATTCCATTACCTTTTATCCTAGCGTCTTGCTTAACAACATCTCACTTTTGGCTTTAATGTTGAACGTTCGCCAAGATAAGTCTCGAAATGTTCCTAGATTGATAGGTCATTGACTTTATTTCTTGTGCACTCTGTCTCTCAGTTGGTTTGATGTTGCAATTTTGTTGGTGCGAAATAGCAATTGAGTGTTTACGATGAAATGTAAGCCAATTTCGTTAAAATAGTGGTTAAAAGTTTGAAAATTAACACGTTCGACGTCAACCAAACAAGCAATACAGTTTTCACTGATAAACAATGTAACACTGACATAACAGACATTCAGTAATATTCCCCCGGTACTTATTTCAATTTAATATGCGGAGGAAGTCCACCTTATCTCATTGAAATTTTATACATTTATAACACGGTATCACGACATCAGACGAGGTGTCATTACTCTGAAATGGGACTTGACAAACAGAAAGAGACAAACTTATTGATTAACGGTCGCTGATCATTATTGTTGATAATAATAAAAATCACAAACAAAATGGAAAACAAAAACATTACAAACAATTTTTTTTCCATGATGACCATTAAATTAGTTTATTAAATACCAGATGGAAAATGAAAATGCATAGAAGCATTTATTCTCTACTCTGTTTTAACGATGTTGTTAGCATTTACCCCCGCTATCTTTAAACATAATTTCTCTTTTGTTGTATGCCATGCAAACACAGCCGCGACAAACAGAATTACCAAGTTTTCTCTTTTCATGATTGCTTGGGAAGTCTTGCACTTGGTTGAGAACATGTCAGTCACTTTGAATATTATCTGCGAAAAGCGGATACGCGGAAAGATACAGCGGAAAGCTTTAGGGGAAATTCCATTTTTGTCTAAAAGAAATAAAACCGTAGCTTCAGATATTGAGGTAATTATGAACGCAATTTGGCTATGGAGCACATGCTCGCTTCTCCGTTATCATACAGATGACAAAGCCGTGTGAAAAAAGGACAACTTGTATAAGTGCACGTCGGAAGCGATTACTCCGCGGCATCTATTCTGATTCCCGCGCTCTTGTAATTAGTTCTGCTCCATCTCATCACTTTAATGACAAATTGACAGGCTGAAATTCTAGTTTGATAGAAACGTCGTTATATTAAAGATCGCGAATATAATTACCAATTACCATTCATAAACAATACATTATCAAAATGGAGATATGCACCAATATAGTGCAGTTTGCTTGCAATGATGTTTATATAGAAATACATAATTATATATTATTTTAACTTTATATATAATACTTGCACTTTGACATCCTTGATATCAAGAGGTTACGCTCCCTTTCGCTCTATTCATCCCTGTACTATGTCATAGATAATCGAAGGCTCATTGTGCAGCACCTTGTGGAAGGGACGAGAAGACTAGTTTGTTCCTTTGATGTACAGGAAAAGAATTTCAAGGTCGCGCAACGGTAAAACTTACTGGCTACAATGTCGGGCGTTGCTCCACTGTAATCCTCAAAGGGTCAGGATTTTTTACCCGACACCAATCAAATAGCTAGCCGCCACGTGCTTTCAATTTTGCTTTGTCATATTCCAAGGGTCCAGAGAGCGAAAGTGAGCATAATCCCTGGCGTATCCATGTTGGCATTATAAGTATTCTTTCCTTTACGAAGTATTCTAAAATGAATGAAGTCATATAATTTTAAGTCTGTCATAGATATGTTTTTGACCCGTCAACTTTATATTAACATGTATAATTGTCAAATAGATTGTAATTGGATTTTACATATTTTCATAAAACTTATCAAGGAGTAGCTATTCTGTAAAAGATTCGTAATATGTTCTGTACTGTCAAGGTTAAATGATAAACTGTAAACTTACTTATTTTAGCGTACTCATTTTTTTGCGCATTATCGAATTTAACCTACTGTACTGTAAGACTTACTCAGTCAGCCAACTCATTGATAAATTCAATGATATTTGATACAATCATCTTCGCACTACACCGTGGTACAAAATACATTAAAAACCAAGACAATTGACATTTAAACTCTAATAATACGGACCTCTTGTAAACTTGCCCTATCACAATCCGTTTCCCTGAAACGACTATCTCGTTATTTAAGGACCTTAGCTGATAAAATAGACATTTGACAATCCAGGCCCATGATAATCCAGATGATTTGAACTCCTCGCATCCCAACATCTTTCTCTGAGAACTAATTTGATAACAAAACAAAGATCCCGGATGAAGTATTTTGGAATATTCTTTATTTCATAGATAGTTACTGGAACACAATTTTCAACGTATTCAAGTATTGATGTCCATATATTTACATCTCTCCCTTCTTCAGCTTTGTAATCCTTCACTGCCTAAAAATTAGCGTATACATAATGAAAAAAGGCTCGCCGGATTGAAACCTGTTTTCAATATGGCTTCGTTTACGCTTCAGCGAGATCACTGTTCGATGATTGGCTCCTTCAACAACTAGAAACATTAAACATATTCGAGATCCATTATGTCTGATTATGCAACGAAGGGTTGCTGGTTAACTTCTTATACCATGGATACACATTCAAAATTCTTTCATGGTAAAGTAAACAGTGGCGGCTTCCTTTCGCGACGTTCGGCCGTTGTCAATGCGTTACATAACGACCGTTATAAGTGAATATGTTCGAAATGCTACTAATATTACTTGATTAAAAATTTAAAAGCAACGAAAAGAAGAACAATAATGTTGTACACTACGTAGCTTCTACATTTACCCATATATCGATGTAGATTCACTGGATCTATGGTATCCTAGAAACCACGGTTACTGAAGTTACTATCCTAGCAACCCGCTTCGACTGTTTTTTTTTATTTGTACAGCATTTGAACATTACTTATAATGTAAATATAAGGATTGACCTTCATTTTTACTGCGTATACGGTTGTATGAAAGTAGTTGACAACACACCATAGCGTTTTTTCGTTTTCAAATGCGTTCATGCTACCGTAAACTAGGTATGTTTGCTGTTTACCTTTGTACAAAAAACAACAAGAGAATACAAACCTTTTATCAAAACAATAATTCGAACTCAGAATCGATAAAACTAGGACAAAATATGAACAGAGAAAAAATTAACATGAAGACCCTTAGAAAAGCACAAGGATAATAAGACCAGGTGTTTCGGAAGGGTAAGCTCTTCTGCGAGGACACCCCCAA
Organism: Mizuhopecten yessoensis; assembly: GCF_002113885.1. Lineage (NCBI taxonomy): Eukaryota > Metazoa > Mollusca > Bivalvia > Pectinida > Pectinidae > Mizuhopecten > Mizuhopecten yessoensis. Next base: position 58,246 of record NW_018406081.1, read on the forward strand.
GAACTCAGATAGTGACAACAAAACCGAAAGGCACATAAATGAGGATAATAAAAACATCGACCTCTATATCACACAAACTATTGCTTATGTCCTATGATATCATGAAGGCGACTGTAAAACTGGTCTACATTATTCATGAACCTGCATTTTTCGAAACCTTATGGGGGTTTTCCGTCTGCAGTCGACACCTATCGCAAAAGTTAAGATAGTTGGCGCAAATATGTATAACGTTTCATGTTTCGATGTATTCTATTCCTGTACCCATGTACAATTGAAAACGTCGCAAATATTGATGTTTATTGGTGTTGCTCTGATATGCATATTTACAACACTGCAGGTATTGATGTATCCTTGTTTGTTGTTTACTCGTGAACATAACGCTAGACGGGCTGCGCATCTATAGAGTTTGTCCACGACAATTTTTCGACGGATTTCTAAAATCAAAGATATTCTAAAGAACTCCCATTTATTCTGCCAAATTCAAACGTCAATATTCCAGGAAAACTAATAACATCGCCTGCCTTGATATACAGCATTCAGTGTCTATGGCATTTATTCTACCCATAACAACAATGTTGCAGAGCTTGGTGTAATCCACCATGTATCTTATAACTCTCCGTGACTACAGGGACCTGAAAATTAAGATACAAAATGCACTTTGAAACATTTTCCGTTTGAGGCAGCGTCAATCGTTTTAGAGGTTTAGATAAACACACAACATAATGACCTCCCACGGATCGCGATTACATGTATTCTGAAAGGAGGCAAAGCTGTCGTAGAAAGTGAACTCTGGTTCCCAAAACAATTATAAACAAATTGTGTCGCCGACCTTTTCCTATTATCTAACGAGGAATGTTACGTAAAAACGTTCATTGACGACAGTTCCCTCTAGAACTTGTGAATATAATTCCAAATAAAACAAGAGACCCCAGAGGGATCTTGGCGCCTACCATTGTACCATCTTCATTAGTTCTATGTCAGTTTGATGTTTTTTCTTCTTTTCTCGTATAAGTTTTGATCGAGTTATGTTAACAGTAAATGCAACTTTTGATCTAAACTTAATTCTGCTGTGAGTAAAAGAAAGGAGTTTGTCATTTCATATATTCATAAGTACAGTTCTTAATGTGATCACTCTCAAAAGAAACAATGGACAACTACAGACCAAGGGAAACCTATATGTCAAATGAGAGAAAGATCTCTCCAGTACTTATTGAGTAATAGCGATAACAAACCTTCACTGGCAGAATCCAAGATGGCTGCCTGTCGGCCATGTTGTTTATCTGATCAATCTCAAAAGTATACCTGCACAACAAAGGACCTAGGCGAACCTACATATAAAACTTTAAAAAAAAGCCCTCAAGTACTTTCTGAGAAATAGCGATAACAAACCTTCACTGTCAAAATCCAACATAGCTGCCTGTTGGCTATTTTGTTTATCTGGTCAGAATTGAACATGCACAACAACAGACAAAGGGGGACCTACATATAACATGTGAGAAATATCCATTTGGTACTTCCTGAGGAATAGCGATAACAAGAATTGTTTAAGGACGGACCACGGACGCAGGTTGATTTGAATAGCCCACACCCACCATCAGATGATGGTGGGCTAAAAAGGGAAGACAGTGCAAATGAATAAGCTTTATAGTCAATGTTAATTTACACATTGATATTTGCCGATCATTATTATTTCGTAAAGAATTATTTTTTTACCAACTATAGCTGGTTGTAGTGCAGTTAAATAGTAAAAAGCAACATATTTTATATTATATAAAGAAGTTGTCTATTTTCCCTTTTCAATTCCGACAGCAAATCTAAAGCTAGTTCAAAATAGAATGACTCTTTTGTTGTAACAGAAGGAAGTCCCGTAATAACTCTCGCTTCTTCTCTTGTGTCATTTCTAGTCTCAAACATTTTACCTGGGACTAATTTTCTAATACGAGTGACTTGTTTAAAATTAAATTTGCCTTACTTTAATGTAGCTCTTGCTAGGTTCAGTTAAATGTTATTAACTTCACCGTAACTTGGTTTGGTTTGGTTTAATTTTGTTTAACGTCCTATTAACAGCTAAGGTCATTTCAGACGTGCCTCCATGTGTGTACTGTATGCGTGGTTTTGTGTGTGTATTCAGGAGACAGGGTATAGCACCGTAACTGTTGCTGACTAACGCGTATATGTTGCAACATGTTGCATGTTGTTAATTTTAACTGTTGCTTGCTTTAACGTGAATGTGGTAAACTTTAACTGTTGCTAGCTTTAACGTGACTGTGGTTAACTTTAATTGTTGCTAGCTTTAACGTGACTGTGATTAACTTTTACTGTTGCTGGCGTCAACGTGACTGTGGTTAACTTTAACTATTGCTTTAACGTGACTGTGGTTAACTTTAACTGTTGCTAGCTTTAACGTGACTGTGGTTAACTATAACTGTTGCTAGCGTTAACGTGACTGTGATTAACTTTAGCTGTTGCTAGCGTTAACATGACTTTTGCTTTAACGTGACTGTGGTTATCGTTAACTGTTGTTTTATCGTGACTGTGGTGAACTTGAACTGTTGCTTTGACGTGACTGTGGTAAACTTTAACTGTTGCTAGCGTTAACGTGACTGGTTAATTTTAACTGTTGTGAGCGTTAACGTGACTGTGGTAAACTTAAACTGTTGCTATTGTTAACATGAATGTGGTTAACTTTAACTGTTGCTAGCTTTAACATGACTGTGGTTAACTTTAACTGTTGCTATTGTTAACGTGACTGTGGTTAACTTTAACTGTTGCTTTTACGTGACTGTGGTTAACTTTAATTGTTGCTTTAGCATGACTGTGGTTAACTTTAACTGTTGCTAGCTTTAACATGACTGTGGTTAACTTTAACTGTTGCTAGCTTTAACATGAATGTGGTTAACTTTAACTATTGCTTTAACGTGACTGTGGTTAACTATAACTGTTGCTAGCGTTATTGTGACTGTGATTAACTTTAACTGTTGCTAGCTTTAACATGACTTTTGCTTTAACGTGAATGTGGTTATCGTTAACTGTTGTTTTATCGTGACTGTGGTAAACTTTAACTGTTGCTAGCGTTAACGTGACTGGTTAATTTTAACTGTTGTTCGCGTTAACGTGACTGTGGTTAACTTTAACTGTTGCTTTTACGTGACTGTGGTTAACTTTAACTGTTGCTAGCTTTAACATGACTGTGGTTAACTATAACTGTTGCTAGCGTTAACGTGACTGTGATTAACTTTAACGGTTGCTAGCGTTAACATGACTTTTGCTTTAATGTGACTGTCGTTATCGTTAACTGTTGTTTTATCGTGACTGTGGTTAACTTTAACTGTTGCTTTAACGTGACTGGTAAACTTTAACTGTGGCTTGCGTTAACGTGACTGGTTAATTTTAACTTTTGTTAGCGTAAACGTAACTGTGGTTAACCTTTACGTAACTGTGGCTATCTTTCAGATTAATGAGTCCATTTTCACACATCTATGGCTAGCTTATATGTTACTGTTGATACATTTGACATACATTTTGCTTACTGAAATGTAGCAATCTTTAACGTAAATATTTCAGAAATATTAGGCTATCGTTCATACCATTTTCCCAACCTTTAACGAAAATTTTACTAACCGTCAAATGACTATGGCAAACAATTATTAAAGATACACGCATAACAAACACATGTAATAAGATTGATTGGATTTATTGGTCACAACTTTCTAAACGGCCGTCGACCCAATACGCCTATGTGGGTGTTATTTGACAGACCACAATCAACAAACAAACAGTTCAATAATCACTAATCAGCGGTTTCTTGGTATCAGCTCCCCGCTGATTATTGTGCGAATCAATAGATAAACGGTTTGAGGGTGACCAACCCACCGTTAATCAATAATTAACAGTTTCTGGGTATCAGCTCCCTGTTAATTATCAAGCAAATTCAAAATCAGATATCAAATATCAAGCTGCTCATGTATTCCATACAACACAGTTCAATGTTCATATAGAAATCACAATAAATGAAATATCCATAATACTGTCAAATAGACACCTAGCACTAAATAATAACCTACAAGATTCTGGAAAACAGCTCTCCCGTAAATCATGATGAAAGTTCAATATTGAGGTATAAAATAATACTTGCCAGCTACATCAAATAGCTTGAAAACTGCTTAAATTACTTATCTGCGAAAACACAGCGTTGTCTTGTTCACCGCCAATCAGCCGACAATTGCAGACAAGGTTGTGACCAACAGATCCCAACGACATGTTAAATATTTGCGTATACTACAATGTAATTACATAAGAACCCATACGTTAAGGTAAGCTTACCGTAACTCTGGGAAAACCCTAGTATTAGAAGTCAAAAATGCCTCAATGGCACCCTGTAGCACATTCACAAAGACGTCATTACCAAGGTTTGACAAAGGCACCTGATCAGGTTCAAAAAACTTTTCATCTAATGTTACATATAGGTACTGTATGAATGCACCCCCGAACTCAACATAAAACCAGATAACGCTGCATTCAATCTACGCCTCGCCTTCTCGGTCTCCTCTGGATTGTTGGAACCTCTCCAATTAAGTCGAGGCAGCACATGTGACCAAACAATTAGAGACATAGGGAAGGTATTTTGCAACCACACAACAGACTCTTTCAGGGCCACTCTGAATTGACCCAACCCCTTCATAACCAAATCATTTTCGCCACAGTGGAGGATTAACATTCGAGGTGGGTCATCAAATTTTACCAAATGGCGTATTGTTGGCTGCAGGTGAACTTTCTTCATACTACCTTTTCCTTGCCACCACAGGGAAGCCCCAATGCGTCCGGGGTATAACTGAATGCCCCCAGGCCTAATCCTGGCATGTACAGACGCCCTCTTTATAATGGAAGACCCCACTATCCAGATCCTCTGTGGGGTACCTAGAACAGACTTGTACAAGTCATAAGAAGGTCACGCATACATATTCACTGTAAGTGCTGTATGAACCTCCACACAGTATCTGTTTTTTCTTTATATGAGTCTCCATTAAATCACAATCTGTATTTGCATGTGTTTGCACCATAAGTATTGAGCTTGCTCTAGATGTCTGTGGTAATAATAGAGATAAATCTATTTTTAGCACTCATATCAAGATAAGAATATGACTTACATGTACAATTAAATTATGGATTGCACATATGCCAGACAGACATGTATGAAGCCTTGTATTTTGCACGCAATACATCCATACATCTTATGTGAGTTAGGGTCATTTATAATGTAATATAGAGTGCCCAAACTGTCCTAATGAAGCCTAAACATGTGACGTTTTTCTCTTGGATTTTTTTTTTACTGAAATACCGGTTGGTTTCGACTCAAGGCAAATTTCTTTATTCATTCATTCATATGCTATTATTTTAAAACATTAAACACTTATTTCTCCTATCAATCTTTGATTCATTTATTACTTAGTTTTATAGGTATCTTCAGATTAAGGTAGTACAATGTCATGTACATATTGAGGATTTTTTCCAGATTGAACATAATTTGACATTCATTTTCTCGGAATTCTTTTACTTATAATCTGACAGAAAGATAAATTTCCCTGTCTGTTATAAACAGTATTTGTGCCACATGATATGAAATTTAACAGAAGCTTAATACAACTAAGTAAGCCTCGGCAGATTTTATTTTGGACCCAAGTAAAAGGTAAAAGGATAATAAATTGATTTTGTAAAAAATAAAACTATGTATTTGAAATGAATATATACTTGAGGATCGCTGTGCCACAATACTCTGGTTCGTCGAATACACAGTAACCTCCCCTTAATTTCGCTTTGGTAGACCTGTAGCACATTTGCGCCAGACCACTTCTGTTGACCAGGAACCTCAGTTGGTTAGAGCGACATTAAAACAATCAGAGCATCAGGGTTTGAATCTTGGTCTAAGTCCACTCAGAACACCTTTGATTATGTTTTGTTTATTTCATATTTATTATTTTTTCACTACAATACCCACAAGGTAAGGTTTTCTTTCCTGTAATGATTTATCAGAGCTGTAGTTACATTTTATGCCGGAGAAAAGTGTGCAATACATAGTGGCATGGGGATACTTAATGATAAGACCTTATAACGACTGAGAAGTACGATGCGCTTCATTTGGAAGAATTGAATCTCTGCTGGAAATTGAAGACTATACGACACGTTTATAAATTGAAGGTTACATCAAATCAAAAGCAAACCAATGCAAGGGATACGAAAAAAAAAGTTTTCACACTTTCAGTTTTTTGCAGTGGTACGAGGACACTGAAGTAAATATCATCTTGTGTAGCCAAAAGCTTTACATTTGGTCCGTTATATATGGGGTTAGGTTTAAAATGTATTGATTCAAGTTATGAAATACAAGACATGAATAATACAAATCACATAGGAAAACATGATGAGGAAACAGGTACTGTTGACTTATATTAATCATTCTCATCTTTCTAACAACCAAGCGGCCTTATATATTACTAACAATTAATAATACTGCAGGTGTACATGTAAACAAATGAAGAAAGAAAAATATGTGGTAAGGATTTTAAGAA